>NC_086286.1:95798698-96101728 GCF_963924245.1 Chroicocephalus ridibundus | reverse complement strand
TTTTTTTTACAATGATGGTGGTAAAACACTGGCACAGGTTGCCCAGAGAGATGGTAGATACCCCATCTCTGGAAACATTCAAGGTCAGGTTGGACAGGGCTTTGGGCAACCTGATCTAGTTGAAGATGTCCCTGATCATTGCAGGGACGTTGAACTAGATGATCTTTAATAGTCCCTTCCAACCAAACTATTCTATGATTCTATGATATTTAACTATACCACAGGTGCAGTAAGTTCAGAAAGGCGAATCTTTTCCACAGGTATTTCTTACCAACTTTCATGAATAATTAGATCCTCACAGAGTATTTAGAAGTAACGATAACAATACAAAGCCACTGCTGGACAGAGAAATTGCATTTCTAGTGCTTTTCCACATTAAGACACCACTGTATTTGCTTTCAGTATGCAATTCCTATTTTTTCTCTTTGTAAAAATGCTTAATTGCTCAAGTTACCATTTTTGAGGTACTTAACTGACTCAGAGATACCCATATTTCTGTCACCTGCCAAATAGCTTCTATACCATTTCCAGGGCCACCTTTGGTCAAAGAGCTGTACATCTGCACGGTCTCAGCCCTGGGTCTCACCTAACAAGCTCTGCAGAGCCGTTTTATACCTTTGCCGTTGCTTTATACCCTCTTCCCCACTGCTTCTAGTTGAGTTTTGCCCTGTAAGTCTACAAGCCTATGCTAGTTTCTTTCCCTTCACTGCTTTGTATGCATTACTTAGAAGCTCCGATTACGGCTTGAAGGACATCACTATTTATACATGTCGTGGTTTGGGCTGGACTGGCCACTGAAACAAATGACAGATGCTCTCCCACAATGGGGGAGACCAAAACCCCTCATAGCAGGTACTATTTTCAAGGAGATAGTAAGTACTGTTGTAAATGTGTCTCAAACAGGCTTTCCATTATTTCACCACTGTTTAGTTTAAGCTGTTAAAAACCCTTCCATATGTTTTGAAAACATTTCAGGGTGTCGACGGCAAGCATTTATAGCCATAGAATTAATCATTGCTATGAATTCTAGAATTGCACCAGATATGTGGAAAGGCTTTAAGGTTACATAGCTTTCAACAATCAAAACAGGGGAACTTCATGGCTCATTCTAGCATCCATACGCTAAATTGCTGACACACTAATAAGATCCTTGCTCTAAAGGAACAGCAGCATTTGTTCTTGATGTAAACGGACTAAATATTCAGTTGCTTAATGTTATTTTTTTTTTTAAATCAGTAATTTTAGAGCAAGAGCTTCAGATAAGCATATATTCCATGGAATAATGTTGTAAGTAAAACACAGCTAGAGTGCTTGGAACTTAATTGTATTAAGAAATTCTAGAACACAAGGCTGGTTTACTCTGCTCAGCATGCACAGCTAGGCAACGGGTGAAAAAAACTGAGCCACTTGCACAGCCTCCTTTGCCTCTTTCTTCCCTTCTTCATACCATATTATCTCTGGCTTTGCTGACATATGTTTGTGTGTATGTATACATATGTACACACACACAAATACACAGCAGAGTATATTAGCCTTGTATCGTAGAATTTCTTAATACAATTAGTTTCAAGCATATATAAAAATATATATATAAAGGAACATAAAGGATATACACATTTCTATGCAGAATGGTGAAAATCTTTCTGGAGGAAATAAAATTTTTCACCATTCTTCACAGAATAAAGCAGACAGAAATGGCAACACATATCAGAAAAGCAGCTATCAACTCTGCAAAATCAACACTGCAATAAGAAAATATTAATCCTACTCTCAAAGTATACAGAAGGTGATGAGGGCAAGGGAAAAAAGTACTATAAACATTATTGTAAGAAGATCTCTTAACAGCCTATGGCCTTCAGAAGAGCGCACAAACTCTTCCCAAAGCTTTTACTACAGTTAAGTAGCTAGAAAGGTTGTTGACTTTTATTTCTGAAATTGAGCAAAAAAAGTTTGAAAAAAATAGAAAAAGTTCAAGACAGTAATGGAGAATGGCATTACAGGACAACTGGATGTGGCAGTTAATACATGTACAAGCTGTGATGGCCTTGAAGACAAAAGCAAGAAGTTGCATCTAATGAATAAAGGTGGGTCAAGGGAGGAGGGCAAAGAGATGAGTGATCTGGTGAAAGCAAAGAGACAAGAGATCTCTGCACAGCATCCTTGAGTGCTAAAAGCAAATTCTCTGCCCTTACACAAGGTAAGAATAAGGAAAAAAAAAAAAGAGAAGAGAAAAAAAAGAGAGAAGTACAATGAAGAGGACAGAACCACTCAGAACTCCTCCAGGCAGACGCTGAAAGACCAACTATTGACTGAAATACACCTGGATGCCCCGAAGACACTGGGGAAAAAAGTCTCTGAGCAATATCCCTCTTTTCCACTGATATTCTTGCTTTGCTATAGGCAGAAGCTCTGGAGTTAGTTTTCTATACTCTGCATTATCAAAGGAGGTACGTATTCAATCAAAGGGCATACAAGGGAGGGGGGAAGAAAAAAATCTTCAGCAACACAAGACAGAAAGTTACCGAAAATATCTCCAATTTACTCGCAAGAAAAATCAAGCGCCAGTGACAGGAAGGCTGAATCGGAGCAAAATGCTGGCTATCCATATTAAATCAAGAGAAGTGTTGTTAAATAAAAGCTACGTTTACATCCACAGCTAAAAAGATGCCTCAAGCCATCATCTGGAAAAACACTATGTCACTGCAAAGCACGTGGCTTCCTTCTCATATCCTTTGTTCGTTTATTTGTTTCATAATAACTGTTTGAAGCTTTAGGAAAAAAAACATAACGGCCTGTATACAGCAGTACAAAAAAAAAAGGGGGGGGGATTTCATGCATCTTGGCCTATAAATTACTGCTTAAAGGGAAAAGAGTTATGAGCCAAATTCAACTCAAGAGAGTCATCCTTCCCAATTCAGATTTGTTGTAGAGCTACAGGATTAGATCGTCTTCTTTTACTGTGTTTTTAAACAAAACAAGCACATTGTATAATGCCTATTTCGCATATCATTAACAAAGAAAACTTCCCAAGAAGCATGGCTATTTAATACTGTCACTTTTCAAGCAAAGAGTTAAAGCACATATCTGAACAATTTATGGTTTTGAGTGTGGCTTGAGTAGGAACAGCAGCTCAGTACTGAAAGCTTTCCATTCATATCATCAACTGTATTCTCTTCATAACAAGTGCATATGTAGGCAGATGGATTGTGCCTTTTCCAACAGCTGCCCCATCATTTTGAAGATGATTTCCATAAACAGCTTGCATGGGTAAGTAGCACGGGTCAGCTTTCCCCTTTTCCTTCCCTTCTTCCAGGCCGGCAGACAGAACTTCTGCAGAGTCAAAACCAGGTCCCCGCAGATGAGAGCGGCTCTTCCCTTTCCAACAGGGACAGGGAGGGAAGCAGCTTTTTTAAGAATACATCCATTAATTCACTAGGGGGGTGAAGAAGGCTCGACTTGACCTACCCAAATCTGGAAGCCAGGGCCCGAAAGCAAGACCCTGCCTTCCAAGTGAGACAGTGACCTCAGCAAGTATCACCTACAACCACATACACCAGAGTTTAGGGTAACACAAAGCCAGTAGAGAGGAATTAAGGACCACTGCTCTAACATTCTTCTCAAGTTTAGCCCTCACAGGTTTTAAGAGGCAGCTGGCAGAAGAGTGGGTTACATGTCTGAAGCTGTTTTTCTGGAAGAAAACTCCTTGTGTGGATGTAGTGAGATTAGAGGCTGCAGCAAACAGTCCCAACATACTACTGCATTTTCCAAGAGGAAACACACTGAACTTTGAGACAGTACGTAATTCAGGAAGAAGAGTAATAGAATGGGCATTGAAAGAATTTCCTGCCAAAGCACAAATATTATCAATATGCAAATCTTCACAGGAGGTACTTATTGCTTTTCATATTAAATACTCTGCCTACGCAAGTTCTCTCCTATTGCTCAATCCTCTTCTTCAAACATATAGCGAAGCTTTCCAGATGATTAGACTATATCAAGAATCCTCTGCCTAGATAGTGTTTCTCAAGTGCGTCCAACTTCCATGAATTTCATTACAAGGTCACAGGAAATTCTCTGGGTTGTCAATAAAGCCAGTTTTAAGCCCAGAAAGGCTGCAAAAGCACTCGCCTAAAATCTTGTTATTTGTTGAACCACATCTCTTATTGTCCTGTTTTGTTAACAGTAATACCCACCCCTGTCATTCACAAATATAATCTGTTATCAGTAATTTCCATTTCTTTTTTTGCTGCAGATTCTCACAGAAAATTCTGCTACTTCTACAATGCATGTAAGCCCTACCTCTGACACCTACCTTGGGCCTGAACTCAGTCAGTATATTGCTAAATCTGCAGTACTTGTAAATCAAATGTTGTGTTCATATTGGCTCTCCTTCCTCTGAGTTCACTACAAGCTTTTCAGAGTTTCTTAAGTTTACAAGAAAAGGTTTTTGCAAATCTCTACCTGTTTCACCTGCTCCCTCAGCTGTACTTACAAAACAAAAAGATCAACCTGAAAACACAGCTTCATGAGTGTCTGTCCTGACTTCAAATCCACGTACCATCCAACCAAACCATCATCTTTCAAGATATTTAAAGCCGGACAAGTAACTGGCTAAGAACATATGTCTTCTGTCCTCCTCCATTTTAATTAAGCAAACAACTCAAAGCCACCTACCCACACAAACAGTTTCTTCCAAACCCATCCCTCTGCCCCCCTGGTTTTCCTCTCACTCTTCCTGTTTGTCCCCTGCCCACGTCATCTGGATTCCACTTTGATGCCACTGCTCTTGAATTAAATTGTAATCCCTTGTTGGGAGAGTTCATAGCTTACTACAGACGGTGAAGCGCGCAAGATGATCTACTGTGCAAATCCTAACAGGAGGCTTCAAGCACTACTGAAATACAATATAATCTGAATCTATGGCACATGTACAAATCTACACTGAAAGCCGTTTGCAAAGCATGGATTACTGAAGCTTCCTCAAATATAGAGCACACTTTCTTAACGTTGCAGATACTGCTTTAGCTACCTACATGTCAATAATAAGGTCTCTGACCAGGATATTAGCTCCTTTAAAAAAAAAAAAAAAATCAGAAACTCCAGAGAGTCTTAGGTTATCGGTATCTGAAGTGAAATGCAAAGGGACAGATTAATGTTTAGATTATGCCCCCTCATACTTTTATATGAAAATGCATACATATTTGAGAAACAAGGATACCGATGACAAGAAAAAACAAGTTAACAACAAAACTCTCTTTACCAAAGGTACAGATATTAACATACATACCAACAAGATGCATATCTTCTCTCAAGAGTGAATACGCTAGTGCTTTCTGTATCAGCTTCAATCAGTTACGTGCTACAACCTCGCTGCTCTTTTTCTGGTATGATAGCAATCATCATTAAATACCATCTCAATCACAAAAACGGTTCTCTATGTCCTGGGGTCATATTTAAGCACAGGGGTCCACCCACACATAAAACTAGTTGGCAGGACTGGAGCCTTGACGTTGTCTCAACTGACTTCTAGAAAAGTATGAATCAGCTTTCAGCCGTTTCCTCCTCTTTTTGTGAAAGGGAGGAGGGAAGGAGAATGAAAGGGAAGGGAGAAGGGGGAGGATCGCTGAACCTCAAACAGCTGAGATGCCGCGATACGTCAGAGGTGAACCCAGTTGCACGAAATCTCCCTGACCTCCCTCGCATTTTACAGGGTTGGGCCTCTTCCAGGAAAAATTATTTTATAATTTTTTTTCCATGGTTGCTATAATTGGTGCATTTTGAGTTTCCAGAACTCCTGTAAGTGATTGCTTCCTACAAGGCCTAGGATTTCAAACTGTAAATGAACCTTCGCAGAGATGCTAAACATGCGTAATAATCTTGTAAAAACTTCAGCAGAGTTTAGAAATGAAGCCAAGCAACCTGCACGGCCAAGCAAGCTGCATGGAAACTCACCTGTAAAACCTCAGAATTGAGTTTGTAGTTAAAGCTATAACCTAATTGATTCCATTTTTGCCTTTTTTTCCCCTACCAGAGACTGGATGACTTATAGATATTCAGACACAGACATCACAAGAAAGATTAAGCAGTACATAGAAAAGTTTGGCCTAAATTCATATGTCTGTGATAAACCAAATAGAACAGAAGTTTTAAACAGACAACTATGCTTTAGGTGTCAAACATTTCTTGACGTCTGTGGCAGTTGGCAGCTGCAAACATCCGACTGAAAGCCCCATCTGCTGCTTCACAGCTTCCAGTCGAGGATGTTTACAGTCGCTCACTGTCAACAGCAATACACATTCCTCAGCTGTTTACTTTATATTATTAACATGCAGAGGCCTCCGCGCAGGTTAGTTAAGATCGCTGCAACTTCTGTTGCTGTGTGGCTGCCCACAGATGTACACGGGAATGTTTTCAGAAGTATTTACAAATGAAATAAAGTACCGCTTCCAGAAGAACATTTGCAAACAGACAGGCGTATTTTCTGTTCAAGCTTCTAGAATTACGTTGCCTATTTTACAGCCAGTAAAAATAAAGATGTACGAAAAGAGCAACTTGCTTCCACTATTGCATTTGTTTTGTTCTCCCAGAGACCAGAGCAATCCTGTCACATTCATTACAAAAAACGCACCACTCCACAACTAAGTTCGCTTATCAGCGCAGTGACTAAAGATAGCAACTGGCGCGAAAATAGAACCAAACCCTTTCTAAGGCTATTTCACTACAGTGTCTGGGATGTCTTCCTTCCCCACAGAAAAGTGAATGCGAGGGAATTATGTGATGTTAGAAGTTAGTTTATGCAACATTTGCTTCCAAATAAAACTGTGGAAAAAAACCACCCAACCCACAGGGGACTGTGGGGAAGACGGAGGAAGTTGCGTAGCAAGCTCTGCAAAGGCTTCAATAAATTTCAAACCTGTTAGAAGATTTCTACAAATTATCTGAGCTAACCAGTTGCTGCTACACTTCACGTAGTTGGCAGAATGGCATTTCTCACCAAACGAAAAAGCCAAAAAGATCTGGCATAATATTGTCCCGGTTGTACAGTTCTGCTGTTTGTTTTTCATTCTATCTCCCGTTTCCTTATTAAGTTAATGATGGGGAAAATTAAAGATTAATCACTCAACTATTTTTCTGAAGTCATATGAAACCGCAGCAGGCAAGCAGAGTGATTATATCACTCTAATTAGAAGGTGTTTTTTTCCTTGAAACTTTCTTGCCCCTAAATGAAATTACCACACTGTAAACCGAGTAGGTTATGAAAAGACCGTAGCCGGAACGCAGAAGCCTGCGGCGTATTTACTCAAACTGATAAGTGTGAAGGATCTCTATAAATCACTTCCAAAAGTCAGGGTTATATTTTCTATACTAAGGTTGAGAAAATTAATCTTTCAGGCAGCAGGTGAAAACAAGCAGAATTATGTTGGGGCCTTTCCCTTTGTTCAATACCAACTTTGAGCTATTAAAGCTTCCTAGGGAACCACATTTTCTCAATGGGTCGAGTCACTAAGGAAACAAAGCAAACTTTATCAGTGCTGCACAACTCTACATTCCAGGAATTCCTAGCACTTGGCATCTATATACCACGCCAGAGCCACGGGATCCACTCGACCTCTCCTTAGCAGAGCCACCATGACAAGCTATGAAACTCTCAGTAAGGTGCCCAACTTCACAAAGTTGCCAATACCAGGAGGTACTGACATCCCCACCTGAGGTCCGCCGCAGCACAGGAGGGTAAGAAGTTTCATATAACACTTTTGGAAAAAGGAAAAAAAAAAAAAAAAGAAAAAAAGAGTTCCTCTTCTGGCAACTTCCATCTTGCTTATCACAAGCCAGCTAAGAATACCACAAATAGTCACCTTGCAAAACTCTATGTACCATTAAAAAAAAAAAACAAACAAAAACCACAACATAAAATGTTGCTTAGATGCAAATCTCTGATCGCAGAGTTAAGAGATCCCAGCTTAATTACACCTAGTCATGAAACAGAGATGAGCCTTTCATCTGTAAATGTACCAGCCTAATATCTACAATTTAAAGGGGGAAAAAGCAGGGAGACTATAGATCCTACTACTCTGAATTAATTAGATGAAGGACATTATGTCAGCAACAATGTGCAATTCCACTCCATGTATGGCTTCCTTTCCGCCTTTAGAAGACATCAAAGGGATTATATCTGTACGAAAGTCAAGGCAAGGTCAACCTAAAACTGTGAGGCATTTTATCACACAGTATGGACTGTTAGGCAAGAGAATGCAATCAGTTATCTTTACTGCTCTGTTTTTTAATTTGTACAGTATTCTTACAGAGGTGTTCAGGCAGAAAGTGTCCAAGACACGAATACCAATCAACAGGGCTTGATACATGCTCATCTTGATACGATTTTGAACAAATAACGGTAAGAAAAATGGAACAACATTCCAACTTTTCAGCATCTGCATGAACTTACAGCTCATGTCACAGAAGGAGAAAGAGGCAAACTGGTGGCGCTTAAGCACTGCTCAGTTGAAAAAAATTCAACTGTTTTTCCTCTCACCCTCCCGAAATTTCCAAGCCAGATGAATGGATTATTGGTGATAAAGAAAAAAAAATAAAAACAACACAAAAAGCACAAAAAAAAAGGCAACTAAACCAAAATTTTCCAAGCGCTGCTAGAACTCAAAAATAGGGCCTCTGTATTTTCCATCACCTCCCATACAGATGTGAGCTGATATGTAAACTCAGACAGGTAAATTAGTTCTTAATCATATTAGAATAACACTGGGATACCAACAGATAAAAATGCAAATTCAAAACTGCATAGAACTTGAAAAAAAACCTTAACTTGTGGCAATTGTTTCCTGACTTGCTTTGTAGCATACATTTTCAAATTCGCTTGTCAAAAACCTTAAGATCATCATTAAATATGGGAAAAAAAAATATTCCTCCTCTTCCTGTCACTGACAGCACAGGAAGATTAAGCACACATTACTTAAATGAACTCAAGTTCACAGCTGTTATGATACAGCATGAGTATCTCCAACTGTTGCCGATGAATTCGATTTCCCAACTGCATTTGAACTCGCTCTAAAATGCCTGAAAAAGTAGGCTCCCCCTGCACCGAGCAGGCAGTTGCAGACAAGGAGTTGCAATTACATACCAAATGAGATCAAAACGTCTGGATGTTTTGGAATGAGATGTCAAAACTATTGGTAAAAGTATGAACAACAGGTAGTGCATTTTCTTGAGCCTCCTCCCAAGAGTCTCTCCGCATTGCCTGATCATTAGGGATTTTAATCAGTTTTTAATCCATCTAGGTGAACAGATACTACAGTGCACCTCAGTAGAAATATATCTGGAGAAAAAACAAGAACTTACTTCTTCGATACCAGCTGATCCTGCTTCAGTCCCCTTCATGCAAGATACCCACACCTCCAGGGAGAATTGCATTCTTCGGCCGCCAAAGACTGCTCCTCAGATTTCCAGGAATCTGTATCACACACATGAACAGAAGTTATTGTAATTCCAGAAGTTCAGTAGTTCAGATCACATAGTTCTCATTATTAGGACTGTCTGGAAGAAGTCAGATAGCTTTTAACAGCCATTATTAAAATGGTGTCCTTTTCTGGTACAGTCATTTAAAACTTTGAATGTGTTTAAAGTGACACATTACTCCTGAATGCATCTGTCTCTCAATTACAGGAGATAAAGGTTAACTGCTAAGGTAGCATAAGTATTCAGAACCTATAATGAAGTAGTTAAATTTCCCCACCAGAGATAGGCATAACGACTTCTCATTTATTATCTTAAGAAACGTACAGATTACACAACCAAAACCAACCATACAATAAATCTGAGATTGAGCATCACTTCAGAAAAGCAAAATCCCCAGAATCCTCCTAGTTAAGCCTTTAAGACAGAGAAGGAATTTATTCACATGATCATTCTGGAGGAAAAGGGACATAGAGAACCCCTGTGTATATGGATGGATGGACAGACATGCAAGATAGAACCAGATTATTCGGAAAAAACCAAAGACAGAGATTAAAAAGAGTAGAGCATGGAAAGAACACAATAAGGGGAACTAAAGTAAACCAATCTGTAGGAGAAGAATACACACATGACAGTTCTAAAATCTCAGTTATGAGCACATAACAAAAGCAGAAGAAATGCAGTAAGTCAGGCTTATTAACAGAAAAGTATATATTCGAAATATATTATTTAACAACTTGCACTCCTGACACGTTTTGAAGGTACTTAAACCAGTTCTGTATGCGAACATGAAATGAGGATGTCTTTGATAAACACATCTTCTCTGTCAACCAGCCAGCATCAGCCACAAGTGAAGGCTACGGGGGGATATCAGCGCTGTTTATACTGTGCTATAGAATCAGCGAACAACACAGTGGTGTTTACTCTGTGTTTCAGTGTCACTGTGAAGTCCACAAACCTTAAGGACTGGCCAGAAAGGAAGCTGCAGTAGGCTCAACTGTCCTTTTGTATCAGCTGGTAGAAGTGGGTGACGCGCACGTGGCTCAGAGCATTACTGTACTCGTTGGCAGAGCTGAGCGCTGTGCCAGTTGCTGCTCCACTGTGGAGTGGAACAGGTGACAGGCCTGAAGCCCTGCATAGAATAGTTTGGGTTAGAAGGGACTTTTAAAGTTCATCTAATTCCAACCCCCCTGCCACGGGCAGGGACACCTCCCACTAGACCAGGCTGCTCAAAGCCACATCCAGCCTGGCCTTGAACACTTCCAGGGATGGGGCATCCACAGCTTCTCTGGGCAACTTGCTCCAGTGTCTCACCACCTTCACAGTACGGAATTTCTTCCTAATATCTAATCTAAGTCTCCCCTCTTTCAGTTTAAAATCATTACCCCTTATCCTATCACTACACTCCCTGATAAAGAGTCCCTCCCCATCTTTCCTGTAGGCCCCCCTTTAGGTACCAGAAGGCTGCTATAAGGTCTCCCAGGAGCCTTCTCTTCTCCAGGCTGAACAACCCCAACTCTCCCAGCCTGTCTTCATAAATATGCATCATTGTGTCAGTTCTCAATGCAGAATGCTTAAATCGGTGGTTTTCCATTTCAGATAAATACAAAGACCACATACTGGGTCAACACAAGATAGAGATTGTATATTGGACAAGAAAACAGCCCCAAATGGCAATAACTCCTTCTTGTGGTTATTTGGGAGAAGCACTACTCAAGAGAGCATAACATGCCAGAACCCAAGCTTAGCAAAGAACATTTACTTAGCTTTAACGGGGTGAATAAACTACCTATAGTACACAACTTATTCAGCCTCATTCTCTATATACAAAGGGAAGGCGAAGTACTGCCGCAGTGAGAACAAGCCTCTGGCACAGGGGACATGCTACAGGCAGTGGGTGGTCCATGTCCGAGATCCCTGCACATAGGAGTGAACATATGTTTGGGCTGGCCAGAACCATCTTCAAACACAAAACTCTGCCCAAACATCCTCCAAGAATTTCTAGGATGCTTTTGTCCTGTATTTTGCAAACTGTTCCCTAACTCACATTTCTTACGTCCTTTATTCAGGACATGTAATTTGCTCTGAAGTTATACTTCTGGGGAATGTATTTTATACCACATTGTATTCTTGAAGAAAGGCTGGGACTTGAAGTCTGATCCTTATGTTGGTCCAGCGACGCACACCTCACATGCTACAAGTTTACCTGCATATTTCTGATCTCATGGTCAGGTAAATCAATGCAGGAATCGGTTCTGTTTGCCCATAGCCAGGATACAGCACCCATCCCAACCCCCTTGCAAATACAGAGAAGGCCATTTTTCTCTTCCCATCACTCTTTTTCTTGTACAGAGCTCAAAAACACAACTGGGACATAAAGACTCTCAGAATAATTAGCACAATCATAATGCTTGTCCGTCATCTCCAGTAGATCAAAAAAAACCACAGCGTCTTACCACAAGACTATTTTTACTTAGTGTGCTCCACGATGAACTACACAAGCCCCAGACACTGCAGGAGAGTCTGCAAGGCTTCAGCTTACACTTTTTTTACCTATGAGGTTGTGCAATGCATTGATTACTCTTGTCCCAAAGGTACTTGAACATTACCAGAAATTAGTGCTAGATCCAAGAGAACTGCGGGATGCTACATTAAGCAACACATCCACTAGAAGTGTGCAGAAAGCAACTTCGTTAACAACACCACATGCTAAAGTAATTTAGAAAATGCTTCTTTCTTCATAGCACTACGACGTAAAACCTTAACAGCAACATTTGATGAACAAAACTAGAGTTCATGTGCAGCAAATGCATTAACTTTCGCACACATACAGACAGGGGCAATGCACCTACTCAAGTCCCATTCTTCACTTATTTCCAACAGCCTCCCCTTTCCCTGGGTATGACCAGGCTTATGGCATGAGGGAACAGAATGAGGCTAAACATCAGCCTCAAGGTAGTTAGAGACTTGCTTGTTCCCACAGTTTGTAGTTAAATACTCTGATCTATTGGATAAAATGCTGACATCATACCGACAAAGCCATGAATCTGAATCCTGTTGATGTTACACTTCCAAATTTCTCTTAACCTGTATTCTCATCAGCGTGAAAAGGTCTTTCCTCCCAGCTTTCCAGAAGCAGAAGCTAGAAGAGACTAATACGCACAAGGGAAAAACATCCACTGTGTTAGCGAGAGAAACAATTCAGTCCTACGGAGGCTGACCACCTAAGGAAGGGGAGAGGGTTTACCAGCATAAATGTCCTAGTCAAGCCATTGTGGAAGCACCAAACTGCTTGAGAAACACAGATGTCAACACCGACACCCCAAAGGACGCACATACTAGAAAGTCCTGTGAGAGGAAAAAATGGAGTGAGCCCCAGTTTGGAACAGATAAAACACAGCCTCACGCAAGAGATCAGAGACAGGTAGGAAGAGGGCACAAAGAGAGAAGAAACCCTTCAGGCACTGGGAACTTAAAAGTATTATCCTTCGCCACCTTCACCCCAAAATTTCCAGTATAAGTCAGAAATAGTTACTCTAAGTGCCACCCACACACAGCCTTCTACAGATGCAAACGAGCAGTGTAACTGCATTACGCTCCTGATGAGCGGAAATAATTGTCCAGAAGTTACAGAAAAGGAACAGAAATGGGGACAAGAGGACACCTATGAAATGGTTTCCTATCCAAAAAAACTTTTCTGATGTTTATTAGCAGAGAAAATCCCCAGTGGATAAATACAGCTTTCACAGTCAGCTAAAAATTAGAGCTATTAGAACGTATCTTGACAGCTCCAAGAACAGCTCTCGGTTGCTTAGACTTATAGAAAGTTTATAATCAACTTGCCACAAAAGCTTTAATTTTCAACATCTGTCATTGAAGAAAAACACTGGAGCAAGACCAGAATTTATTTTTCAAATGTATTAATAACTAATCCCCTTGGATTATGTCAAGCACGTCACATTAGGATGGCTTGGGCTCACCTTGACCAGTGAGTATGCTAAAAATGCAACTAAACCCATCTACACTTGCGCTCCAACTCGTGCTTCTTTTAAATTTCAAATGTTTACACAGGAAAGGAATCTGTTGGACTAATGCTGATCAAGATTACACTACCGTCCTGTTTTATTCAGCATGAAGTGTTACAGGCAAATAAAGTCTTAGAGAATAATGTATAACTTCTTTTCTACACACCTGAATTTAAAAGAGAAGGAGGAACTTTTCTTTGCAAAAACGTACTTGGCTATGGTTGGTTCTGTTATTATAAAAGGTACATTTATGCAGTACAAGTTCTTGGTGCAAAGAGTTATATACGCAAACAGTTGGATTAACAAACCAAAGCTGAGAATGAACTTTTCCTGTTTCTGTTAATTTATGGCCCGATGTTACATTCCTTTCATGCAATGCCATAATCTTCAGTGAATGACTTCACATTATCCTCCTCAGAGTAATCTAGGAATGCAGATACAAAGAACATCAACCACCACCATCATAAGACTCTCCCTTTTAACCCTCAAGGGTTTAGGTGGCTGATAGAGTTTTAGATATGAATAAAACTTTAAACTTCCATGATCAGCTGCTACTAACCCTTTAAGTACACCACTTTCTGCCAGTGGGTACATGTACCAACACTGAAACCAGTAGCAGACCTCCAACAGTCCAAACCTCCACATGGTTCACAAACCCTCTGCTCACCCTGTCACACCTCAACTGCTGAAACGCAGGAATGTGCTTTTCGAAGTGCAACTTCCAGATCTGTCCCTTAGCTCAGGAGTTTCAGAATGGATTGGCTGCACCAAAAACCTTTTTGTACAATACAAACAATAGGACAAGAAGCGTTCAGGTTTAAATACCCCCTCGGTCTGTCTCAGGTCAGAAACCAAAACTTGGCTTTCACTACCCAAGTTGAATGCCTACGTCAGTCTCACCTCTGTGCCTGGTAAGATTATGGAGCAGATCCTCCTGGAGGCACTGCTGAGGCAGAAGAATAATGAAGAGGTGATTGGGTGCAATCAACACAGCTTCACCAAGGGCAAATCGTGCCTGACAAACCTGGTGGCCTTCTATGAGGAGGTCACAACATCAATAGACAAGGGGAGAGCAACTGACGTCATTTACCTGGACCTGAGCAAAGCTTTTGACACTGTACCACATGACATCCTGGTCTCCAGGCTGATAAAATATGGCTTTGGTGGACTGACAATTCAGTGGATAAGGAACTGGCTTGACGGATGCACCCAAAGAGTGGCTGTCAATGGGTCCACATCCAAGTGGAGGCCAGTGACGAGTGGAGTCCCTCAAGGATCAATACTGGGACTGGTCTTGTTTAACATCTTCATCAGCAACATGGACAGTGGCATAGAGTGCACCCTCAGCAAGTTTGCCGACAACACCAAGCTGCGTGGGGCAGCTGACACACTGGAGGGAAGGGATGCCATCCAGAGGGACCCTGACGGGCTGGAGAGGTGGGCCCATGCCAACCTCATGAAGTTCAACAAGACCAAGTGCAAGGTCCTCCATCTGGGTCGAGGCAATCCCAAGCACCAATATAGGCTGGGCAGTGACTGGCTTGAGAGCAGCCCTGAAGAAAAGGGCTTGGGGGTGCTGGTGGACAAGAGGCTCAACATGAGCTGTCAGTGTGCACTAGCAGCCCAGAAAACCAATCGTATCCTGGGCTGCATCAGGAGAAGGGTAGCCAGCAGGTCGAGAGAGGTGATTCTCCCCCTCTACTCCACTCTCGTGAGACCTCACCTGGAGTACTGCGTCCAATTCTGGAGCCCCTACTACAAGAAACATATGGACATGCTGGAATGTGTCCAGAGAAGGGCCACGAGGATGATCAGAGGGCTGGAGCACCTCTCCTATGAGGACAGACTGAGAGAGTTGGGGTTGTTCAGTCTGGAGAAAAGAAGGCTCCAAGGAGACCTTATAGTGGCCTACCAGTATCTTAAGGGGGCCTACAAGAAAGCTGGTGAGGGACTTTTTAGGATGTCATGTAATGGTAGGACTAGAGGGAATGGATTAAAACTAGAGATGGGATGATTCAGACTGGACGTTAGGAAGAAGTTCTTCACCATGAGGGTGGTGAGACACTGGAACAGGTTACCCAGAGTGGTGGTGGAAGCCCCATCCCTGGAAGTTTTTAAGGCCAGGCTGGACAGGGCTCTGAGCAACCGGATCTAGTGGGAGATGTCCCTGCCCATGGCAGGGGGGTTGGAACTAGATGATCTTTTAAGGTCCCTTCCAACCGTAACGATTCTATGATTCTGTGATCCTTGTGGTGATGCCATCCATGCTTTCTCCAGCAATTTCAACAGGAGAGGCTCAGTCCAGGACCTCCTGCCACCCAAGAGAGCAACACATTCAAATCACTCCTCCAAATCAGCAAGATGACCTAAAAAAGAGCCTTTGGAAAAGGGGACCTTGCTCAGACAACTCATTCCGGGACAGCGTTTGCAACTGCAAATAATACGAATGGATCAACACCTTCACCCAGCTAGACCCAAGACCTAAGCCTCTACAAAAGCTGACCTGCATGGCAGATCGCTCTCCACATGTCCCACCGGTCAGCTGAGGCACTCTGCTCATTTACTCTGAGGTGGCCAGAGGACACCTTGCACGGCCTTTCCCAGCAGGTCATACAGACAGAGCAAGTGCCAACTGCTGCTGGGCATCAGAGCAGCTGCAGGTCAGGCATCTGCATGCACCTTAAGCCACCTTGAGTTTTGTGCCTCCTCCTTCTGTCAACTGTACAGAAAGTACAGACACACTCTTGGCGTGTTTATCTTTGCTCAGCTTTCTAAAGATTCAGTGAAATGAATCACATGCAGCACTTGTATCCATTGTACTAAAATAAACAAGACTCAACCACAGGATCTCTTTTTAGTATTCAAAGCATCTGCACGTTGGTGGAGGCAGCCCCCGTGAAAACACTCCCCCAGATGACCCCCCGCTAGGGTTTAACAGCTCCCAACCCCATGGAGTACCAGGGCAGTTACTTGGCTGCAAACGCAGCTCGAACATCACATCTGACTTCATGGTTAAGGAAGCGGATTCCAGCTACAAAAGCAGCATTGAGAAAACAGCTTAGAAAAGTACAGCAGCACTGTCAGGGCTCTAACTTTATAAGTAGATTTATAATTAAGAGTCAGAACTAATAATGAGTTTTTCAATGGTAACAGCAAAGAGCTAACGATCTATCAGGAATCACAGACGTTGCATTTAACACTTAGTATCTCCCTCACTTCACATGAGGAAACAGACAGACTTACAAATTCGACATATGACACAAGAGGTCTCAACACACGAAAAATACCGCTGGAGATATTAAGCTCACCGGGAAACCTATCCTTCAGAAAGTGAACATATCAGAAATTAATCTTTACCCA
Source organism: Chroicocephalus ridibundus (assembly GCF_963924245.1). Classification (NCBI taxonomy): domain Eukaryota; kingdom Metazoa; phylum Chordata; class Aves; order Charadriiformes; family Laridae; genus Chroicocephalus; species Chroicocephalus ridibundus. The sequence continues at coordinate 96,084,875 of NC_086286.1, read as the reverse complement.
GATCTTTCGACAGCAACCTCATACATAGCACTTCCAACCTTAGTACCTATATGCGTTTTGGTTACAACAAAGCGATGGGCAACAGCCATAAACAGGTAGCACGTGTTCTAACGCAGGTGTGTTAGCTTTGACTTTTAATAGCCAAGGTTTTTTTTGGAAGAGGGTTGTTATCTTCTGCAACCAATCTATTTAAACTCAGGCTTCTCCATCCAAATAGATGGAGTTTAGAAGAGCTTAAAAGTGACTCGCAGTAGACACAGAAGTAACCTTCAAGGTTACCTTGCCCTACGTGCGGCCTCAGGAAGGAGAAAAACACAGTTTCAGCAAAGGAATTTCTTGCCTGGCTGGAGGCCACACCCGCCACAACAACCCATGGCAGGAAAGCATTTGGATTCACAACTCTACCCCTAGCACCCAGCCGGAGGCAAAGCAAAACTTTCTCATTTTCCAAGAAGAAAAGAAACTCTTGCTCAATAAGTAGCAATTATGCTGCAGAATTTATATGCTGAGCACGGCTGAATGTACGAACACCAGATCAGTCAACCATAGCTTTAGCGCTTTGAGTATGATTAACAGAATGAACTTTCAAAGGTCAATTAAATGTCAACACATTTTAAAGAGATATTCTTCTTAAGTTGGGCCCATGTGTAACAGTACCTTCCAAAGCTGCTGTGCCACTTTCACCTTAAAATTCTACCCATCCTATACTCACATGTACAGACACAAAGATGATAACTAATTAACCTTTGATAGAAAATAATGGCTATTTACGCTCCTGGCTTCCTGTCGCTAAGCTGTCTTTTATTACTTGTGTCTAATCCAGTAGACGGAGACACTCTTCTCCATCTCCCCAAAATTTCATTTCAACTGTTCAGGGTGTGAGTGAAGGGAGAAGAAAAGGAGAAAGAACAGTTTGAAAGTCTGATAATTTACTACATGAAAATGAGAAGTGGCTTTTGATATGCAATTGAGTCGCCTGGATATAAAACCGGGAGAGGAAGGCTGGGGGGGGGGGGAGCTGTAGCAGAATTAATTATGAACACATTAATCATCATTTTAGTCAGACTGGCGATATATCTTTTCACTCCTAAACATCTCTAGAAAAACAAATTTCAGGTGACTAGCTCAAGACATCTTAAAACTGACGCTGAAAAGCGGAACACTCGGCACAGAGCGGTTTAAATCACCTCTCACACTGGATGCTCAAATCATTACTCAGTTTAAAAACAAAAAAGTCCCCACCTCAGTAAGATGCGAAAGGATCGAAATCCTGACCAAGGCCTCACGACACGACTCTAAATCATTTTGACGTGAGCGGTATTTATTCAAGAGCGGAGATAAAACGTAAATTTGAGGGCAGGGAGAGCCCGGCAGAGCCGCGCTCTGTTCGGATGAGGAGAACACGGGATGCAGAGTTTTCCCCGGGAGGGCAGCGGCCCCGGCCCCTCTCCACAGGCAGCTCCGTGATTCTGGGAAGGGTATTCCGGAGGGTACCCGGCGGCCGGGGGACAGTCCCCGCCGGGTTCCGGGCCTGGTGCTCCCGGGCAGCGTCTCGGCGGCGGTTCTCCCACCAGGACGGGCAACGCTCAAAGTTTCTACAAACTTCCCAGAGGCGGGGGCTGCCTCAGATCCCACCCCGGCTCCCCGGGACCCGCACGGAGCTCCGTCCCGCCCGTCCCGTCCCGCCGCACCTGCGGCCCCGCCAGAGCGGGCAGCCCGGCCCGGCTCCCGCAGGTGCGGCGGCCCGTGGTGTTCCCCCCCCGACCCCGTCCACAGGCAGCGGGGGCACCAGCCCCGGGGCCCGCCGGCCTCCGCGCCCGCTCCTTACCTCACCTGGCCGGTCCCGCCGGGGCCCAACTTTCCCACTCCGGGCGAAACTTGCGGTGGGCCCGCTCCCGGCCGCCGCCACCACCGCCTCCAGCCCAGCCCGTCCCGTCCCGTCCGGCGGGGCGGGGGCCGGGCCCAGCCCCCCGCCAGGCCCTGCCACAGGGGCGGCGACAGGGGCCTGGGAGGGGAGCCGAGCCGCCCCCCCCCGGCGCCGCCGCGGCCGGGGCGGGCCGGGCCGGGCATTGTCCGCCCCCGGAGCGCCCTTCCCGGCGGGGGAGGGGGGCGCAGGCTCCTCCTCCCCTCGCCATGTTCTTTGTGTCTCCGGCGTTCCCCCTCACGGCCGCCGGCCCTGCGGCGCCGCCTCCCTCCGGCGAACCCCTTTCTCCCCTCCCGCCGCGGCGGGGCCGGGGAGCGGGGCCGCCGCGGCCGCAGGTGACCGACCGACCGACCGCCCCCACCCGGCCCCCCCACTCCCGCCGCCGCCGGAGGGGATCCCGTCCCGCTCCGCCAATTAGCTTAGGGGGAAAGGGGCAGCCCCGGCCAATGAGGCGCCGGGGAGCTCGGAGAGTCCCCCAGGGTGAGCCAATGGGGCGGGGAGCGGTGGGCAGAAGGCCCGCCTCCCCTCCCCTCCCACCCCACCCCGCCCCGCCCCGCCGCGCCGAGGCGGCCGCTGGCCGGCAGCGACAGCGGGGTCAGCGCTGTCGCCGCCGCGGGCCCGGCTCGGGGCTCCGGCGCTGAGAGGCGGTGTCGGCTCGCAGAGCTGCGGCGTGCTGAGCGGGAAGGAGCGGGCAGATCGTCCCTGTTGGGCCCCGCCGGCCCGCGCCGCGCCTTGACCCCTGTCCCCTCAGCGGTGGGCGCCGGGGCCTGCAGCGGCCTCAGCACCCCGGCCCTGCAGCCCTGCCGCCCTGCCCCGCCTGCCTCCCTCCCCGGGTACTAATTGGTGAGGTGGGAGGGGTAGGAGGCAAAAAGGGCTTGCGGAAAAGCAGAAGGACATCCCGGCCGCGGTCCAGGGAGAGGAGAGGTTGGTGGGGAGCGGAGCGGCCTCATGAAGTGGGAAGCGTTGTCTCTGACTTGTCTTTGGCAGAGGCAAAAGCCGCCTCTGATTAGTCCTTCCATCAGCTTTGGAGTGTGAGGAGCACAGAGTCCCTTATATACCCAGAAGAGTGAGCAAAAGAAATAATAATAATTCAGAGATGAAAGCCACCGTCTTGGGGTGTCATTGCCTTTCCCATAACTGTTACACTCATCATGTGACCCACAAGTATACTCCACTCAGTAAGTCATGGTTATACACTCCAAAACTGGGTGTATGTATTGTTTAATATCAAAATACATTACCTTGCTTGTTGCTTAAACTTTCATCATGTTTTATATGTGTGTGTGTGTGTATGTATATAACATGTATATATTATACATGTGTTTCATATTCCAGTCCTCACAATCAAGTAAATCTCTTTTTAGGCTATCCCAATCCTTCTTTCTCCTGGCTGTCCCTCCCAGCCCCACCATCAGGAAATTTCACCAGTACAGCCCATAATTTGGTGCCAAGTCTGTGGATGAACCTGTTAAACTTCAGTGTAATGCCTGATCCGTCTGGAGCTTCCTTCTGCGAGGGAGCGTTCCCTCTGTGGCATCTCCCTTTAGCCAGCTTCTTACCCACCCTGCAGCACCTTGCCAGCCCCTGTCACAGCTTTCTGTGAAATCGTGCCAAATGCTGATCGAGGTCTAGTCCCACTGGATCTGCCTTCCCCTTATTCAGGAGCCTTACTTCTCACAGCAGGTACTGGTTTTGCCTCACAAGATTTACTTTTGGCAAAGCCCTGTTGCATTTTATCCCACTTTCCACTTAATTCCACCTGTTTCAGCACATTTTCCTTATACATTTGCTCTCAATCCATAGTGATTAGTGGTGGCAGACAAGTAGTCTGCAGTGGCTTGCTGCTGAGTTTGAATGCTGGCAGTAAGAGCGTGCTGGTGGCTAGCCCCTGTGGGCTTCCCCCTGCCTGGGAAGAACGTCTGTGACTCTTGCCCTTTGATGAGGATTGCCATAGTAGGAGTCCCATGGCAAAGATATAAGAATAATAGAGGCTAATTCCAGCTTGTATGCCATACACTGCGTCTTGTGCCCATGGGAGAGTCATCAATATTACAATTAACAAAAATAGAACTTGGATTTTTCTCCCATATGTGTCACGGAGGTCCTTCTTTCTCAGCCTCTTGAGAGCTGAGTACCAGTCCATAAGCACATCGGTGGCAGCATCCTCTCCTGCGTATCTCAAAACATAGCCTTGGCTTAGATTTTTTTTGCTGCATTTCTGTTTGTCAATTAAGATCTGACCTACTGAGCCGACTTGGTACCTTTCTGGCGTCTGGGGGGTTTTAGCCCAGAAGTTCAGGTGTTACTATTGTCTGTAAGGCTTGTATTTCTGTCACTGCCGGGCACAAGTCCGGGGACAGAGCCTGGGCATGCCATTGTGGTACAAACATCTTGCCAAGGACAGTCCTGCCCCCAACAACCCACAGCTCAAGTTGGACAAGATGTTAAGAGATGCTGAAGGAACAACGACATCTAGTATTTATACATGGAATAGTTATCTCAAGGCTCAGCCAAATCTCAGCAGCAGAGCAGAGCAAAAATTTTGGAGTAGTTTCAGATCTATACTCCACAAATCCCTCCTGCAAAAGCCATGTCCAGCTTCCTGATCCGTGGGTAAAATCAGACGTTCGTTGCTCACAGCAGATACATAGGTGATTTGCAACGCCTTTATGAGCCACCACTGATTGAGCTGTGGTAATTGGCCACGTTCCTGCCCATAAACTGTTTCAAATGTGAGAAAAGCATTTCCTGAGCTGCTTTCACGGGGGAAGAGGTTTGTGTTAGCATCACATCTCACTTTGCCATGGGCTAAGAAGAGCAGGGATGGGCACTGCTGCTCGGCTGATGTCTGGTGAGCTCTCAGCAGGCTTTAACACCCAGATGGATCAATCGGAAGGCTGGGTTAGCCCAATCTTGCCGACCTTTGAAGATCTGAACTTACTGTTTTACACTTAAAATAGCTTGGTAAACATATAAAGTTCAATCATATATTTAAGATGTGTGGAGTTATATTTACTAACTTTTTTCAGTCACAGTTTATTAATGTAATATCTGTGAGGGAAAGCTATTAGGCCCTGCCAAATGAAATGCTTTTTGAGTTAGAAAAAAATTGTGTCTACTTTGTTACGGGCATGTTTCTCACAAACGCAGTAAGTCAATGGTGTCCTTGTAGTGATTAATAGAGAAGCCATTCAGAGTCCTTGGGGGGGGGATGGGTTATTTTAATTACCAAGATAACTTCCTCATCAAAGCCATTGCTCAAGGACAAAACAACTGTGTTTTACTCACTTTCATTGCTCTAGTAAGATGAAAAAGTGTTGATATATTCTCCCCAGAGGTCATCAGAACTACAAACAAAGTTGTGGACCTAATGTATACACAGACTGGTGGACAAAGCCTGGGGTTCATTGTACTGTAAAAGAAGCTGAACAGAAGGGAAGGCGGAGATTAAACAAGACATTTGGAAAGAAGAGGTACCTACCCTACATGGCATCTGATTCGCAGCAGAGCTGCTGTGTGGGAGGCTAGGAGAAAGAAAAAGCACAGTCATTTTATTTTAGTTTTTAATGAAGGACAAACGCACTGCAACATTAAGGGCAAAACCAGTGATATATTCTTGCCTTTTCTGATCCAAACTCAAGAAATGTGGCTCAAATCCCGTTTGAGCCAATACTCATGACCTCACAGATTATTTCCACCAGAAAACCAGGGTCTACAAGGGTAGGGTTGGGAGTGGCACTGAGAAAGTTCCGCTTTCTTGTGGAAGAACATACCTTCTTCAGTATTTATTCAGTACTCCTAGCTTTCTTCCAGTTTGTTTTCTACAAGAAAGAAAGAGTCCTCAAGTTTCTCTCAGGCTCGCATTTTCCACCTTTCCCTTGCGGCTGTGACTGCCTCTCTCTGCCTCTTCTCTGTCTGTTTGCAGCCACAAACAACCAACATGTTCTGGCTGATGTTCCATTTCTGAGTAGCATGGCCTATACAGTCTGAGCTTTTGGGTGAAATTAATATTATGCCATTTTTCTTACTCCAAAAATGTTTGTAGTTAAAAAGTTGCAAAGTTAGGCACTCCTCCAAGCAACACATTTCAGCGATACAAAATTATTTTCTGCATAATCCAACTTTCAGTACAGCTCTTGGTTTTATGATGTCTAGCACAAGATGATCTGGTGTGGGTTGGCTGATAGATACAACCATAATGAACATGCTTAATAAATAATACAAAGATTGGGCAGTTCTGCCACTTCATTTCTGATTGAAAGTATAACTCAGAAAAACACCCTGATCCAAAATTTGTTTTCTTCTTCATTTAAATGATGGTTTCTCATCTGCAGGGGATGTAATGTGAATATGTAACACTTGGGCAAGAGGGGTTAGATCTTTGCCCTCCACTATTGTCTTCAGCACTGGAACACAGCGATGGGTTTCTTTGAAAGCACAGCAGACAGCTTTTTAAAGTGGCCTCGCTGGTAAAGAGGAGAGCTTCAGATGTCCAATTCGGTATTTTACCAGGCACACAGTGAGTTACAGTTAGGGAGCGGTATGTAGTGTTTAACCTTCAGAAAAGATGATCAGAGTAAGAGGAACCTTGCGGTTTTGCCACTCTGGACTTCAAAGTAAAATTAACACAGCTTAGAAAATACTATTTTACAATTTAATCAAAGGTGACTTTTAGACTTCAGTTCTCAAGTGTAGCAAAATATTCCTCTTGACTGATATGGTTCGATTTAGTGCCTCACAGGGATGCCCATAATATCCCCAATATTAACAGTAACCCTCTTCTCTCTCTGTAATTATTAATACCATGGTTTAACTCTGTACAGCATCATAAAAGAAGTATATGCTAACAACAAAGACCTGAGCTCCCTAATAAAAGACTAGACATGAGGTACTGACCATGACGGCATATGCTTGCTATCTCTGCTGAGCTTCATTGGACAGTGCAACAGTTAATTGTGGAGTAATGCTGTGGTTGAAAAAATTAAAAAAAAAAAAAACAACAAAACAACTCAAAAGACCACAGCCAGTTCTCAAAAGATCATAGAATCACAGATGCAAAAGCTCTGTCTGTTTTCAGGCCATGTTATCAAACCATTTGCAACTTAGACTTGAAACAACAAAACCCTAAATGAGTAGTGAGCAAATCTACGTACAGATATAGGCCTGATGGCTTCAGTGCTTGTGTTTGCTTTGCAGTAGGTATTACAGCTCTTCTTTTGTCCTAACCTGGCAGCTTTGGAAGAGGGTAGGGATTTTTCCAGTAGTTGTTTTGAATTGCGTTCCGCTATTGTCTGATAGCATCATTAGCTGAAACCTTAGCCATGAAGTCAAAGTGAAGCCAGGCATGAGGAAAATCTTCAGTGCTGAAGGCCAACAATAAGGGCAATGTGACTTTGAATCGTTGTTTAAAGAACGAAGGGCCCAGTTTTGCCCTTCTGGTATCAGAGGAATTTTCTCCTTGTCTTGCTAAAGGCAACAGGACAATTTAGTTAGTACCACTTGATTTTAGTAAAAAGCAAAAAAAATCTAATATTCAGAGGCAAACAGTTAGGTTGTGACTAGAAATATTTCTAATGAATGTCTTTGAAGACACAGACAGCAATTCTCCTGGTACAAGATCTTACATATTTATTTAAATTTAAACCAAGTTATATTTGTAATATTGTAAGAGAACAGTAAATGTCTGTATCTCTTTGCACCTTCTACCAGGAATAGACCAGAAAATATTAAATGTGTAATTTCCTAGCAAATTAAAATTTGGAGTAGAGGTGACTGCAGAAAGAAAAGAGGGGAGAACATGAAATACTGTATTGCAAGAACTGGGATTTACTCATTTTTGGACAGTCTTGTGATGGTAAATGTGTGTGACTTTAACAGATGCACTGTGCAGGAGCTTTTAAGGGTCAGGGCCCTGTGTATGTTGGGGAGGTGCCATCAAACAGCACGAACTAACAATTCAGTTTTGCAATACAAGCTGCTCACTTCGCACTTATCATATGAGGTTCGTAAAGCTTCACTTCCTCTAGCTGAATGTCTGGGATGAGAAAGCAAAATAATTAGTCCCCATCCTTTGCTTTTTTCTGAGATAACTTTTCTCATTGACTAAAAGTGGGGGTTTTTTGCCAAAAGATACTTTCAAGCTCCAGGCTTTCTGTGCTGTTCACTAAAACATTTGTACAGTGAGTGCTGTATGAGGAGCGAACAAGTAACACCACAATATTTTACTGTATTATTACTTCAGTAATATTAAATCACTGAACATGTCATTCATGTTTAGCATATTATTTTCTATAGTAAATTACCAGTAAAAATAAGCAGTAGCATTTTTCTTATGGTTCAGCTGGTGGAATATAATTAAAGATTGTATCATGCAGGGACAAAAAGGCGTCGAATTAAAGACTCTAACTGTAATTCTTACATTTCATAATATGTGAGTGCTTGATTTTATGGTTTTCTTTTAATGTAGCTTTTACAAGTAATTTTCTTTAAAAATTGGAGGAGAAAAACCCCAAAACATCATTGTGATACTTTTATGGCATTGGCACATCAGGGCTGAAACCTGTAGGTTCCCCATAGAAGCCACAGCCACTTGAAGCAGCGTGTGCTTGCTTGTAGCAGTAGCTTATTCTCTGTAGGTGGACCAGCACAAGGACAGGTCTGCTCGGTGGGTTTCAGCTGTAGTGGCAGCCACAGAGGATTTAGGGAGCTTGGGTACCACCCCAGGACCTACCACACTGTGTTTTTCACATGACAACTCTTCTGCCTGCTCGTCTCAAGCATCATCCATTGATCCACAGCACTTCCCTACCCGCCTGCCCCATCAACTGTCCCAAATCTGCCTCATTTCTTTTATTTTTGTAAAGTTCTTGGAGATCTGCCGATGCAGAATGGTGCTGGAGAGGCAGGTGCTTTTCCCAAACACTGCCTGCGACACAGATCGGAGCAAAGGAAGAATGAACCAGAAACGGGAACAACTCTGCTTGATCAAGTGAAGAGCACCAAGAACAAGTGAAACCAAAGACACAAGATCCATATCCTCCTGCTACACCTGTAGAACTGGTAATGAACCTGTTTTTCAGGTCTCAGTAGTTGCAGCAGCAGAGATACTGAATTTCTGTGTGTCCTTCAGCTGTCCACAGCAGAAAATACGCTTTATGGGCAAATGCGTGTTTTCAAGTTAATCATCAGAACAGTTCTGGAGCACACTGTTGTTTTCCTGCAGAGGTGTTTTTTAACTTAGTCAACATGGTAGATATCTGATGGCTCTCGGACACTAGAGATCCCCTATGAAGAGGCAAGGTTGTGTGTCTGTGCTGGGAGGAAGGATGCCACCCCTGTTTGGTGAAAGACTTCTTTCACCTGAGCTGCATGTCTGCTCAGGCCCTTATCCCACCCTCATCTTTGCATCCCAGGCCAGGCTGGATGGGGCTTTGAGCAGCCTGGTGTAGTGGGAGGTGTCCCTGCCCATGGCAGGGGGGTTGGAACTACATGATCTTTAAGGTCCCTTCCAACCCAAACCATTCTATGATCCCACCCTCATCTTTGCATCCCACCCTCATCTCTGCATCCTGCTCTCATTTTTGGTCACTGAAGCTTTTCTTTCGCTGGAGGTTTCACCCAGAGCAGCTCTTCTAGATCCAGAGCAATCTGCTTGGCGTTCATTACTTTCGTAGTCATTTCATAGCGGGTTTCACAAGTGCACTAAACTGGTAGCACTGTTGTGCTGGAATAGCTGGAAAATTTCTGTACTAAGGCATATAGCACTGCCTCAGCTCGCACTCCCATCTCCTAGAAGCCAGGGTTTTGTTAAAACACACTACTCAAAAAGTGAAATCTAGAAACACCATAATACACGGATTTTAATGGAGTCTGCATTTTTTTCCATCAGCTGAATGATTTAATACCTGTGTTTACTCAGCAAGGTTGGGAATGAGCTGCTGTGGCAGTAACTTGACGATGACAAGCTCTGACTGCCAGGCAGTGCTGTTTATAGTGGGTCATTGCTCTCCTCATCGCTGGAGACAAATATTGGATTCATTTGGGGATCTTTCAGCAGAAGGATAATATGTTGAAAAGCAGCTCAGTCGAAATGACTTTGCTGCTGAACGTTTTCTAGCAGTCGCAGAATCTGAAATCTGATTTATTAATTAAATCCTATCAGCACATGCTCTGAAGAAACCAGCATGGCTGAACTATGTCCCCGTTAAGTGAGATTAAAGGACATGACAAGTTTGCATAGTATGCCTCAACCCGCATTTCCTGTAAAGGATACAGCTTGTTATTTTTCAAAATATGCTGAATATTCTTTATATCTCGGTTTATTATGACCCGTGGGAGCAATTGTAAAACTGAAACATGTAAGAACTAAGGGGAAAAAAATAACTGGAGTATGCGGAGGATCTGGCATATCCTGACTGTATTCTCTCTCCTATGAAGGAACAGATCAGAAGATACTTGGCCAGATTTTCTCCAAAAGAAACACACACTTGGAAATAATCTTTGCTTAAGCGTTTGGCAAGTAATTTTTCAAATTGATTTATCAAGCTAAATGACACATAAAGAGAAATAAAGCCTATCTTAACATGAACAAAGGAAACCGGAATGAAGAAAACTATTAGTTGGCACCGTGCAGCTGAGAGTATCATCCTATGACACTTCTATGGGATCGCTGGAAATAGTGCCTAGTCCCACAGCATGCGACACGCATCTTGCAGTCTGCTCTGTGTTGGGTAATTATAATGCGCTGAGCCTGTATGTTCAAATTAGTCCTTGATAAGAAAACGATTCCCTGAGCCCCAGCAGTTAACGCTGTAGCCAGACGTAGGCAGCTTGGTGCCAGTCTCCCTTGCCATCTCTGCTCCTCCAAGACTCCAGGCACACTCCTTTCCCGTCTTTCACATTTTTTTGCTGCTGTTGTGTCTTTTGCTCCTGTTGTGTTTTTGCACCAGTTTGTGCGAAATTCCTCCTGGAATCTGGGGTCGTCGGTGCACAGCACTGCCTCCCCACCGGGCGCTGGTTCTCACGGCCAGCCCACTGCAGACCCCTGGCCTTTGGAATGCATTTGAATGCTTCGTGTGCGGACATCAAGACACATGGATGGTGGTGGGCCGGCTGAGGGAGCAGAAGGGTTGGCCAAAGCTGTGTGACGGTGTGCTGATTGCTCCCCAGACACCACCCTGACCTTTATCTCCCATAACCCTGCCCAAGCGATAACCACCCGTGGTGGTCACAATGCATCTAGTTGCAGCATCTAGGGCATCCGGGGCTCAAAGGTGGTTTTGGGGAGACAGCGAACAACACAATAGCCCAGGGCTAATTTGAGCAATGCACCCGCCTAACCACAATACTGGTACTGTGGCCAATGTGCGAATATGACTGTAAGTCAATCATCTTCCCCCCATAAACAGCGAACAGCCCAAGAGCCTTCAGAGCTCTCCTGCACAGCAGTGGGCTGCGCACCAGGATCTCCCCTTGAGCAGAGACACCTCTCAAGGTTACTCCTCGAGGTTAAGAGATTTCTTGCTGCAACAGATCCTCGGTAAGTGACTAACTAATAGCATGCTAAACTTTGAAATCTCAGCTAAGTGATTTAAGGATGGATTGCGCATATATAATCCTTTAGGCATGAACCATTGACCAAGTCTGGGACTAGGACTGGATCCAGCCCCACCGAGACTCCTCTCTGAGAAGGAGTTTAGAAAGCAAGGGGGTCCTTCCTGAACCTCGACTCAAGGGGAGGGTCTCCCCGACAGCTCTGTCTGACCCTGGCCTCTATGCAGTAAGTAACCAAGAGTGCCTTTCCATCAAATCTTGTTAAAACACTGTCGCATTTACTATCAAACTTTGTTAAATCCCTGTTTTATATCAATAAATATATTGTTGCTCCTCTTTTATGAGTGAAGTGCATCGTTCCACCTGCGACAAGCTGCTTTTTCCCCTGGCAGATCTGTATCTCCCTAACTCCCAGCCCGGCCACAGAGATGTCCTCCAGTGTGGGGCAGGCTGCAGGGGCCTCTGCTCTGCTCTGACCCTGTTGGGAAGGGAGCACCCTCTCCGAGCCCCATGTTCTCCCATGGCTCCCAGGAACCCTGTCCCCAACACAACCTCACCTTGCCCACCTCCATCCCAGCATCTCCCAGCGCCTTTCCAGTCTCCAGCAGCAGCCCTTGCCCCCTGGCCTCCCACCGGCCTCATGCCTGACAGGGGGATTGGAACGTCCTGCGCACAGAGCAGCAACATGGAGATAGCTGAGTAAATCCTGAATGACTCATTCAGGCACTGGCATATAAGGAAATCAGCGCTGTTTGGTACTGCAGTAGTTTACTGGGAATTACTGTGGTGCCAGGGTACTGCCTAGCTCGACTTTCACCCAGCCTGTACAGTTACTGTTGGAGGGGGACTTGTGGGCAGCCCGTTGCCATCTTGCCTCTGCTGGAGAACATTTTCTGTGCTGCTCCTACACCTTTTTCTGGATCCTTTTCTGCCACACCAGAAAAAAAAGGCAGGGGCCTTCTTCGGAGTCCTTCTTTCTTAGGCCAAGGCACTGCCTAGGAGCACTCGGTTGTCTTTGGTTTCAGCTCCACTGCTGTTCCAAGTCTGTACCTACTTCCCGCAGCCTGTGTGACATGGTACTTTGGGCTTATGGCATCCCTTGCTAAGCCTCCTGAGGGCAGAGAGCCCACCTCCACGTTGCACCCCACTGTGGTGGTGCTGCTGCAACTGTGACCCAAATGCTGCTCGCTCGCTCCCCCACGGGAAGCACGATCCTGGTTCTTCCCCGTATCCGGAAAGACTCATTGCAATTGTTCACCAGAGCTGTGTCTGTTCTGCTTTGCTTCCCCCATTTTTGGTCACACCTGCCTTTTGGCTTTGAGGGTTTAATGAGAAATTGGTTTGAATGTCACCCCCTTGGGCACTGAATCAGTGGCAGAGGCCGCTGCCGTGTCCCAAGCATCGCCCCCACCGAGAACAGGCCATCCGTGTCCTTCCTCGAGCATCCTCGTGATAATCCACCTTCAGAAACCACAGGAATACTGCACAGTCTTTGCATAGCTCCTGGCAAGAAACGTGAACACGCTCGGTGTGACATTTTGCCGAGAGTGGACCGGGGTTTCACACAGCTCCCCACGGGTACTTGCACACTCTGTTGGAGATGAATGCTTGGCTAGACAATAAGTTTTGCCTTGGTGTAACTGGCACAAAGCACCGATGCGCCAGCGCCTGTGGGAGCAGATGGCCTGCCTATTTTCCTCCAGACATTAAGACTCCGAATCCATGCAACATCCCTTCCTCAGATTCACAGAAAGCTGCAGAAGAACCGTCTCCTGTCAAATTGCTTCTGCCTGGTGGGACCAGCTCCAAACTCGGCTATCCACATCATTGCATAGTTCATTTCTGAAAACTTCTGGTCCTCTAGGGTTTAAAATGCTGAAATCAAGGGGGGAAAACCCCAAGCAAACCACAGCACGTGTGACAAAAAGCAAGATGATAATCAGGGGTCCCTGAGAACTGGAGAATCCCTTCTCTGTTAATTACCAGGGACTTGAATGCAGGCCCCATCGGTGGGCAGGAGGGCAGCTAGCAAGGGCCTGTGTCCGGGTGGCCCAGAAACAGTGAAGCCGGGGAGAACTCTAACTCCAGATCTTTCCTTGAGTTTCTGAAATCTGAGCCTGTCTCTCACGCGCTGCAATTCAGAAAGGATGCCGAAAGGACCATTTCCAGCTCCAACGGGAATTTTCTCTGCCCTTTTGACAATTACCTGCTGTATCGCCTCCCCAGATGGAAAAACGGGGAGAATAGTTCCCTAACTTGATAGGAAGCTCAGGTTTAAATTTAGTAGCTGCTTTTAGAAAATGCTTCGGGATTCTTGGACAGGCGGCTTTGTGTAAGTACTTCTGGCTATCACCGCCGCCTCCTTAGGGATGAGGAAAGGCTGTACCAAATACTGAGGGTAAGAATAGCAACAGAGGACTGATACCGCACTTGTGTGCAGGATGGATGAGTTGGATGTCATCTTCCTCTTATTTGCCTCCATCAATCATCTCCCTCTCTTTTTTTTTTTTTTCCTTAGGAGTTTTCATAAGGAGCGGTGATTTTCATCTCATATGAAATGGGCAAAATGTCATGAGGGAGATCCTGCTATTAAAACAAGATGGTAAGAGTTTTCACGCCCTTATTTCCTCTCGACAGAAAGGACTTCGGTTTTTATGCGTTAAAAAAAGTTTTGGTCCACAATAGCAAGAAAATTACTTGTCTTCTCTATATTTGTTTCTATGCTGCACACGTAAACACATCAAATCTCTAGTGGAGAACATCTAAAGAGAAATATAACTTCACCTTAATAAAAAGGTAAGATAAGTTGGCCGCTTGGCAGATCCTTGCCCGGCGGCCCAGGAACGCTGCGGGTGCTTGGAATTCGCTCCTATTGTCCCCGGGGCTGAATTGCTTTGAAAAAGGTCACATGAGGAGGAAAGGAAGTTTTGACTTTCACATGCCTGTTATTGCCAAGGAAACCACTTCCTTGGTATTCACATATTCAGCATGTCTCCAGTTTTGGCGCTCTGACAAATGACATCGTGCTACCGCGTCGAGTAACAAAGAAGGGTGGAGAAGGCTGTTAGATAACTTGACGTGTTTGAAACGCCGGTACAGCTTTTGTGGGGCTGCCAAACTTCAAGTAGGCTCTGTGAGGCTAAGCAGGGTCCTTCGTTAGCTGCACAGGAGATACCTGGAGTTCAGAAACATGGAAAAAAGGTTCTGGTCTACACCTCAGCAAGCTCAGGTAGTTTGGAAGTTTCCTGGGTTGTAGCAACGACAATATTCTCACACCACTGTAGATACTGGGAGATGAGTTTTCTAATACAAATAAACCTGAATTATTCTCTGTGTTCAGTTTGCTTCAGCTTTCGAGTACGTACTTGCCTTTTCTTTGGCATTTGGATAACAGAAACCGAGTATCCTCAGGTGATACGTAGTGATTTCATTAAAAGCACTTGGATTTGAACTTCAGGTCTGTGGGGCTTTTCCCATTTTTCCAATTTCACACTCAAACAAGAAACTAGAAAAAGTGACAAGCTACCGTTGGTTAGGACAGAGAAGCTCCACCAATGTGTTTTGGTTTTGGTTTTGTTTTTTTTTTTTAAAGAGGATTGAAGCAGAATTTCGTTGAAGCAACATATTTGCAGATCTCAATCTGACTAGAAGAAAATGTATCACAATTAGGCTTATTGCTACTCTAAGAAAAAAAAAAAGTCTAGTGTGCTTCAGGATACAAGTGGGTTTCACTGTAAATATACAATAGCTACTGAGATTACCGGGACCAAGCAGGAGGCACGCACAAATCACAGGAATTGAACAGCTAAAGCCCTGCTCAATTTACTGAGAGGCTACTGAGCTTTTGATATGTCAAGATCTATTTGTCTAAACGTTATCTGTAAAAACAACATAATGTAGTGAACTGAGCCTGGGACTGCGGAGGCCAGAAATCAATATTCTAATCTTGGCCCTGCCTCAGATGCGTTTGGTGGCTCCAGAGTAGTTGTTTAATCTCCCTGCATGCTCGCCGGAGATAAAACAGTTCAAATATAATAAAATCCACTGAAGAGAGCTGTGCAGAGCAGTTCACAGCTTCGGTGTGCTTCTCTGAAGACCTGAACTGTTATCTAAATATTACCATTACATGCAGGACTTCTGGAGGTTTGTCTCCAGGAAGATACGTGCCCTCTACCTTTGGATCTGAAATTTCAGGTCTATTTTCTAGCAGACGCCCTCACCCCATGGAGACCTCAAGCACAGCAGTCACCAGGGTATCTATCTGCCATGATAATATCTTCTTTTTTTTTTTTTTTTTCTTAAATGTGTTAAAACAGAAGTATTTAATAAATGGTTCAGGTGTTTTCTCTCAGACAGCATCCTCACTTTGATTCCGTCCGTGGGAGGAACAGACCATACTTGAACAGAAATTATTTGCTTAATGCAGAAATAACAGAGAGAAGGACCTATGGGCTGTTTATTGAGGAAGTAAGACTAGATAATAATTGTGATTCCTTCGTGCTTAAAATACTTGAAAATGTGCCGGGTTTCATGTTCCACTCATTTTCCCTAATATCCTCATTTCTGAGTGATTATCTTATAAGAGGCTCAGCTGAGCCGCACTCATTTCCCAAGGATCTCAGAAGGGTTACCTGAGGTGAGACAAAACGTAGGTAAAAATGCCTGAGTAAAGCCACAATAACCCTTTTCAGCTTTGAAAAAACAAAACAAAACAAAACAAAAACTAAAATAAATCAACCAACCAACAACATGACAAATTCTCTTCTATAATACAGGAAAGGAGAGAAATACTGGCTGTATTTCCCTTCCATGCAGTAAATAAGTTCCACGTATAGAGGATGAGAGTTGCTACGTCCCAGCAAATTGTGTGCTTTTCCAGCCCCAAAGGGAAGCAGTTTGTGAATTATTCTAGAAACTGCTCATGAGTGGACATTTGGGAATCGCTAAGAAAAAGCAAGTGTTAAAACAATACATTTATTGGTATGTATATCTTTTTTTTTTTACAGTCATTAGTACCCGCAGGAACGAGCCCAGCACCTCTAACGGCCCTGGGTTTTGTCTCCTGGGTTTGTCAGCCCTCCTGGCGCTGTCGTAACACAGCTGTTAGCACAGGCTGTGGCTGGCAAGGCGGTGGCTACGCACCCCAACCTAGACAGAACCATCGGAAAAAGCTGGAAGCGTTCCCTGTATTGCTCGTGGAGGCAGAGGCGCAGGGGGTGACGCACTGGCGGCAGCCTGGGTTGCTAAGCAGGCAGCCCGCTATGCCGCGGCCGGGCAGAGCCGTTAAGTCTGGAAGCAACCGAGTATTTAATAAGCCGCGCGCTACCATGCATTTACATAGCTTAAGTTGTAGTAACGCCCGAGCAGTAAAGGGTCAAAAGTGCAGGGCTGGAGGGCTAAAGCCCACGCAGACGGCACCGTAACCCCTCCTGCCCTCGGCGGAAAAGGACTCGGGGAGGAACTGCCAGAAAACGAGTCTGACTCCAACCAAGGAGAATTTTAAAGGCCAAAAGGAGAGAGCGTTAAAAATAATTGAAGTTAAAGCACAGGTGACCAGGTCTGGCAAAGCTCAGTTACACCAAGGTCACGGGGTATCTGCGTGCCCCCCATAAACTGAGCGTAAGGAAAGGAAAATGAGATTCCTCTCCTCTGTGGTTTACACGTCTAAACCGAAATGACTCTTTGCTCCCCCTGTCTGTGAGATCTTAAGATACCTTTATGTGAATCATTTGACGCTTCTTTATTTCCCAGTGTGCGTATGTAACCATTTCCCTGGGCATCACCTTCACCCTGCCACTGCCGGAGACCAGACTCCCCGCAGGAGGCTCTCCCTCCGCTCCCTCTTCTCTCCCTCCTTAGCAAAGGCTGTTTCACTCCTTCCAGAGCTACCGGCTTCGGACAGGCGAGCCCGCCTCCGATTTCACTTCCAACAGCGTAATCACGGGCTGCGGTGGCTGCGCTTTTCATTTATACTGATGTAACCAAGATGGCAATCTGTCCCACAGCAAATATTTACGGGGCCATGCCGAAGGAAAAGCAGACCAGAAGAGAAACAAGCCAAACAGCGAGTGCCATTAAACTTTGCCAAGACAGATTTCAAAGTCGGTGAAAACCACCCCAGAGAGACAGAGCTAAAATGTAGGACAAAGAACACGGAAAAAAAAAAAAAGGAAAAAAAAAATCCCAATTTCCAAACAAGTGATGTGCTACGGAACAGTTTTTAATCACTTGTAACTTGCAAGGATTAAGAAGGAAAACCCGCGCGGAACCGACAATATCCGAGCGAAGTGGATGATCACCGCCCTGCTGCTTTTGTTAGCGTCTTGGCTTCCACACGTACGTACGGCCGGCACGGCTACCTGCTCGGGTCACCCACCCTTCCTACGCTGCAGGACAGAAACAGGACAACAGCCACAACTGGCTTTCTAAATGATCTAAAATAACGGGATGCCACACTTTAATTAGATAATTAAAACTCTGTTGCTGCTTTGCTACACGCCAAGGACACTCAGTTTCTTGGCAACGGACCTCTAATTTTCCTTCTTTGATATCCAGGTCACAGCCATTTGGATTAGAGGCTCATTTCCAGCAGCAGGGCACGGCCGTGGCTCGCAACGGCCCATGCTGCTGTTGGGATCCCCCTGAAGTTCAGCCTCTTTCAACTACGTTTGTAAAAGCTGTAAAATGTTAAAGCCCTTACAAAGGGGTAGTTTCACAATATTCACAAAGGTCAGGGGACATGTAAGAATATTAAAAAATGAGGTTGCTGGTGTTGCACGGGGCTACTTCTTGCTTCGTCAGCAAGCAAGTCTCATCCTGTTCCAGCTGAAAGGGTGAAGAGAGAGAGAAGAAAACAACTGTTCCACCCTCAGCACTCCAGCTTCATTGGAAGTTAGGTCTACCCCCCGCCCCCTTCCTATGGGAAAGGGGAACGGCATCCCAGAAGAGCCCTTCCTGCTGTCCGGATTAGGTGAGGGAGCCACCTACGTTTCCGAGGAGCGCTGACTGGGCCAGCCAGCTGGAAGAAGGGCACGTAGCCCTGACTGCTTTGCCTGAGCCGCCATCGTTGGAACCGCAGAGCAAACTCCAGCCTAAGGATTATCAAACACCATCGATCCACACGCGAGGCACAGGTCCCCATTCCCAGCCCTGCCTGAATGGGAAAAGTGCAACAGCACAGGCATGTTTTTGAAAACCAGCTACTTTTTCCACAAGAAAGGAATATCGAGCACGCTACCAAGAAGCGGGTGAGACAGAACAAATCATACAGACCAGATGGTAGCCACGCTGCCTAATGCACTGTTGGAAGGTGCCCAGTTAGCCTGGTGGTGAGCGATAGAAGAACCTATATAGGATAACGCTCTTTGTTAAGTGCCAGCGATTTATTACATTATATTCCCAAGAACAGCTGAGGTGAATTAACCACAGTGACCATTTACTATTCCTTTTGACAGCCCCTAGATGGTATCTGCACTGCTGCTGCGGTTGACGGTACCTTCTGAGCAGACATGAACGTGTTCAAAGCTAACCAAAAGCCAGCTGTCCAGGTGAGCCCAGCCCCAAGCCCCAGTGAACCAGCCGGTGGGTGCGTTAGCTTACGTTTGCCGCTGCGCTAACCATCTCTTGGGTGTTGGTCAACTTGGAGCGTGACCAGAGTAGCCTTCCATCCTCTCAGAACACATAACAGAGCTTGACAAAGGTGACACACCAGGTGTTGCAGCAGTGGTGGGTTAAATGTTCCTGCCTCCAGCTGCTTCAAGCAAAGGAATGGTTACTAGGAATGTGCCCTCTACAGTCTTTAATCTGATAAAGCAGGAACAAAACAAGATATTTGTGTTGTTCTTCTCTTGCGTACAACCTACATCCATGCCTATGTATCACCATTTGGCTCTAAAAAACATCCTTCAAGCTGGATTCTTTTTCATTAAGCAATTTCATGAGAACAATGCTGCAAA
Organism: Chroicocephalus ridibundus; assembly: GCF_963924245.1. Taxonomy (NCBI): domain Eukaryota; kingdom Metazoa; phylum Chordata; class Aves; order Charadriiformes; family Laridae; genus Chroicocephalus; species Chroicocephalus ridibundus. The sequence continues at coordinate 96,065,444 of NC_086286.1, read as the reverse complement.
GTGAAATTTGGCAGAACTCGTGGAGATTGTATTTTCTATTGCCTGTCCGGAATTTGATCTTGCACTAGGGACAGGCGAAGTAAACAAAGCCGATCCTTGACCACAAAAATCCGGATGGCCTTGCTATTCTGGAAATTAAGCTAAGACAATACTGTGTTTTCTCCCAGAGAACAGCCTGGCCCTATAATTGGTATTTCATGCACAGAAGATGAAATAAATTAATTTTTACTCAGGAGAAGACCACTTCTCTCTACAGATGAGCACATCTTTAATACTGTTAATTGTTTCATGAACTTCTGATGATCAGATAGTAGCCATCTTCTACATGATCTCCTGTGGAACAAAGTACACAAGTTATGTTTTGCATTAGCCATCTACTCTTGAACCACCGCTGTCCACATCATCACCTGCAACAGTGAAGAAACCACGGATCAAAGCACGGAGCAGGTCAGCCAGCCTTGGCAACCTGACCATTGTGTATGAGCCAACTCAATAACACAGCTGGTTGAAGTTGGGACACAGGTACGAGCAGTTGCAAACTACGATTTAAGATTTCTGCTATGTTTACTTGGACTATCTTGCAAAGGGAACTTTCCACAGTACGATGGCGTGTAATTGTAACATACAAATCTGCGTTCGGAGGAAACCTAGTCACCAGCTAAAATCCACAAAATTATTACACAGTTTTACCACAAAAAATTATGTAGTTAAGTCAGAAAACAGGAAAAAAAAAATTTTTCTCTTTCTTTTGAAAATATAAAGTCTTAATGAAGAAACTGCATTAGAGGCAATGCAGAACATCAATTCTTTTTAAAAAAGAAAACCTCTCCAGAGATCGTTTCAGACTTCACACAAGCAGCTTGTTAAGAGGCAATTTTATTTGTTTTAGTACAGCTTATCACTTGATTTTAGATAATTATTTTTCCAGTTAATCATCATCTCTCTGTCTCGTGTTTAGGCTTAAAAGGTGCCTATCACCTTTGTATTTGAGTAGTAAAGATTGCTGTTTTATTTTTATTTATTAAAATCATGACCTTCTTTATTACTACCCCAGATATTAAGTCAATAGTATCTGTCCTGTTAACTATCCACATATACTTCAAAATATTGTAACCTACTTTTTTTTCCTCTGTTTTTCAATTGTAGGTTGATGCCAATGAATGGAATAAAACAGGACTCCTCAGACAGCATCACATTTCCCATCTCTGGAGAAAAGTTATTTTCTACTTTATTATTATTTCCCCTGACAGTTACCTCAAGCCTGTGACAATGACGTAGTCTTAACTATTCGCTGCTGTTCGGTGGTATTTCAGTGACAGTTAGCACTTTGTTATCATTAGATGACTGCTCAAAAGACTCTGGAGAGCCATGCAATTTTTGAAATTCAGTTTTTAATTGATAGGTATTCATCTCTGAAATCATCCTGGCAGCAGTCTTTGAGAACGGGCACGGAAAGGAGTTTCTCTAATACTGAAACTCGGGCTCCCTTTAACACAGGATTAAGGCATGCTAACCAGAAACCTACTGACCATTCTCTTTCTTATCTAAAAAAGGAGGATCTCCTGACTTCCCAAAGGTATTAATACACACTAGACATATATCCATGACCACTGAAGGACTATGTCCAGATTTAATTTTGACTGTAAATGTGGCAATGCCTGTGAACCAATCGAAAGAGTACAGATCTTTCAGAAAGATGAAGTCAACTGTCATTGTCCTCCAGCAAAAACTGGAGATCTTACTCTTCCTCAGTCCATGTTTCTTCATTCTCAGAATCCCTCACTTTCAGATGCAAGTGCTTCATCAACAGATTTTGTATGCCTTTCCCCCGTGTAAATCCCATAATGCAGCTGGTCGTCCTTTACAGTAGCCCAGGACATCTGCTTGGTGGAGAACCTTGCTGCCCACTCTCCTGAACTGTTAACAACAATGACGCCCCCCAAGCCCCCAACTCGTGTCTTCATGTAGTCTAACGCAGTGTCAGCAGCCATCTCTGGTGACATTCCTGAAAAGAAGAACAAGATAACTTCGTGGTATCTGTCTTGAAACAAGTTTTTAAATTCCCTTCAAGTTTCATCCCTTCCCGTGAAGCTAGCCAAATCTAATTCCTCCTTCAACCAAATTCTTATTTTATTTTGAAGGGAAAAATGCCAATCTGCAATGTTTCAATCAAATGTTTGTCACAAGCTAGGTCTAAAGCATTTGCAATTTGAAAAAAACACATTAAAACAATCAAAAATGTCAATCATCTATGTTCCAAGTCCACTGTCTGCAACGGAGCTCAAAGCACATACTTCACATTGTCATTATTTATCAAAAGCAGACACCAGCATTACTCTTTCTGAAACTTCTGAAAGTATCAGACGAGATGAGGAACAACTTTTATCTTTTCATTATGGTTAACTCATATTAACAGGAATATTTTCTAAATAAATCAAAAGTTAATGTGTACACCATACACGCAGGCCTGTAATAGCTGCAGAATACTTGTTCCCTACAAGTGTGAATATATATTCAGGAATGCAGTTGGCTTGGCCTAATTGTTCTAAGATATACACCATCGGTAATGTTATGCAGCTTAAGTTGCAGAACAAAAACTGATCTTCATGCCTTCCCTGCAAATTTTGAGTTAAAACCAAACAAAACCAGCAGAGTCAGAATTATTCACAGCACTGCTGACTGACAGGATAAAGCTCCTTTCTCTGAGGTTATGGGTGACACTGTGACTATTCAAGTCAGTGGCACTGACTTCAAAGGGTCAGTATTTCACTGTTTGATTTTTCATCAAGACAACAGCTGCCACCGTAAGACAGCGATTCCAACAGCTGTTAAGACTGGCAAAGCAATTCACTCCTGAAATAGGAAAGTAAATTTTCCAGCATTGCTCCAAAAGAAGATATTTACTATGTGAATTACCGAATAGCTGAACAGAATTATGAAAGAGCTCTATAGTTGTTCTTAAACATGCAACTTCAATTGACCGTTCAAGGATTCAAAAAGTTACAATAACTTGAGGGTTTCTTTTCAGCACCTTCATGGAAACATAGTGAGGGGAGGTGGGGGGGGTTGTGAAAAAAAGTCTGTTGCTGACGTATTTTCTTGGCAGCTGAGCTATACTTCTGGGCAGGATGAATGAAGGTAGAGCAAGCACAGGCAGGGTGAACAAGTGCAAACGAATTAAACATGCACAAGTGTGGGTGCATTTTCTTTTTTTTTTTCCCTTCTCTTTTTTTTTTTTTTTAAATTTTAATTTGAGCCTCATTTGCCTTTCATACTGATTTATCACAAGCCAGATAACTGTTACCAATGCATAGGTTTTGCAATGCAGTTAACTTCAAGCCAGAGAAGAAACTGGTTTACAGAGTTTAGACTAAATACAGCTTAGAAGGCCATTCCCAAATTGAACATGTAGGGACATAATATAGAGAGCAAGGTTAGATCATAATGTGTTAGAGCTTTGGGAAATAATCTGTAGGTTGTATTTTATTCTGAAACTATCACATTAGCCAAAAGATTCCCAGAGAAATGCATCCATTATATGCAAACAGCTCTATAAAGCATAACAAAAATATTCTCAGCTGTTACTTGTCTCTCTACTTATTGCCTCTCCAATGAAAATGTAAATTGAAAGTTTTCCAACTATTTCCAGTTCAGTTGATCTCAAAGCAAGTTACACTGTACTGCCCAAAAGCTATGGCTTTCTAAAAATAATGGTGATATCTATATTAATGTTTCTTCAACTGCATGCAATACAAGGATGTTGTCTGGCTATGTTTACAGGCTGTAATATAATCAAGGGTTTAGATGACAAACTAACTTATGAAGGTAAAGCTCCAAAGGGTCATCCCACAGACAGATTATATTACAGTCACATAAGACATACTGTGTCAGCTGTTTACTACATACCCACCCAGTCAGTTTAGTGCATTTTCCAAAACAAAATGAAAATCTAAATCATAGTTAAAATGTCTTAAAAGCATTTCTGCTGCTATAATCACAGTTGTTAAAATAAAGACCTTTACAGTTTATTAGAAAGGTGATATCCTATGCTTTCTTATTTCAGCTCTGATTATCTATCTCTAGCCCTCCTCTACTGCTTCCTTAAGTATATCTTGCTTTTACTTGTTTCCTACTTCTTCGTTCACAAAATTTTACTTTGAAATTGGGAAAAAAAATATTAAGAGAACTTCAGTTAAACAAAGCATACAATAATGTCTTTAAATGTACATTGATCTAAAGCATAATTAAACATCAAGCAGCATAGATATTTTTGTCCATTTAAGGCTATTTTAGCTTTATCAATACTTTAGTACTTCATTTTGTTTTCAAAAAGAGGTGACCCACCCACATACCCCTGGGAGCAACTCTTCTGACAACTGTTCCAGGATGATAGTACATAAACTGAAACCTGTCATTAGGCAACGTTTCCTATCCTCATTATTTCAGCTTACAGGAAGTTTGGAATATACCTTGCTCCATGTGATAGAGGATCAGTCGGGCTAAGACCACTTTCATAATGCTCTCCCCATGTCCTGTGGTTGAAGTGGCACCAGAACGGTTATCAGCATAACCTCCGCTTCCTTTTCAAAGGGGAAAAAAAAAAAGGCGGCAACATTCTGTATTACAATTTACAAGCTCTGCATTGTTTAAAATAGGTACTGAACATTTCTTCCTAAAGGTCCAGCAATGCTGTGAACTTCTGGGAGCAAAGTGTCAGTAACAAACTTCTTTCTCATTTCTGCCTAAGTTTGAAAAGTAAAATGTACGACGGAGATCAACAACAGCTGTATGAAGTTAGTTGCCAAGTTGAGAGGGCTAGAAGACTAGTGATCTGCTTGTGGTTCAAGAAGCAGAAGCAGGCCAACACTTCACAGGGATGGGCAAAAATATTTTCCAGAACAGCAGGGGACAGTATATTGAGGATCAGCAAGATAGCAATGGGATGCAGAATGCCAGCTCACACATCACCAGTTGAGAAGATATGACGGCAGATCTTGTGACAACATTGGTCAATTCACCCAAGTTTGAGGGGAACTTATCTGCAAAAGCAGACAGAGATCTGAAGACCCTGAGGTCTAGTGAAGCATCACAAAGCACCCCTGAAGAACCTTGCAAGTCCTCACCACAAGCAGTGTTTCTTCTGTTGAACTCCCAACCCCCTCTCCTTTTATGTTCACTCTCATCCTTGTTTTGCTGGCACATTCCACACCCTGTTCTCCACCACGCTTCTGCTTGCTCAACACCCATGTTTCTAGCACATGTCCTAAGAAAATATTTCCCAGGAGCTGGGGAGGAACATACCACAGCATTATAAACAAGGTACTGGGGGAGGGGAAAGAGGCATACAAGAGCCATGAAAGTTTCTTCCCTTCTGTACTGTCTTGATCAGACCAGACCCTTTCAATGGACCCCGATTTACATGCGGTAAAACCCTGCCACAATCAGTCTGTCAGAGCCCCCTTTCAAAAGGCTCTGATACTTAAAAGGACAGCTAGCCTTTCCGTGTCCAATCCTGCAGATGTCTAGTAAGAGTGGAAGTTGCAAGCCATATGCTCAAGAGTGCCCAGTTTCACTTGTCCTTCACAGAACTATGTCCCATACTATAGGAGCCCTGAATACGACCTACATAAAAGAAGGGTATTTGCAGTCAGAAGGCTGCAATCAGAAATGAAGCTGAAAATCATAGTCCAAACACAGAGGGTAACAAAATATCGGCAACTTAGGGTGTGAGAGAAAGTTAGTATTAGTTTTATAGTAATCACGTACTGCCAACAGCAGTGCTATTTGAGTTTGGAACACATTTTACAAAAAATAATTATTTTCCAAATCCTAACGGCATGGTAGAACCCTGCAGCAATAAAACAGCGAGTCTGTCCCACAAGAGGAAGACGTCTGGGGAAAGGATTTCAAGTGTCTCTTTATACTTGGATAAGAGATCTCTTAAAATATTTCCTTTATTCCATACCTCAACTATTAGGCTCTGAGGTAGTCTTATCAGGGCTCTCTAAGAACAGGAATTTACTCAAAGTTGTCAGTGACTTTTACAATTCTGGCTCACTGATATAACAAACAGTAGTTACAATTACACCTACTTCCTTAAGTATCAAGAAAACAGCATCTTAGTATGGAACAGGCTACGTTTTTTTGACTTATCTGTAAGCATGGATGTACGAAAGGAGAGCTTTATCAGAACTAACAGAAAGGAAACACAGAGAAAAAAACATTAGCATTCAGGAAAGGACAGAAAAAAGAAATTCCCATCCCCATTTTCCAGACAGAAAAGTGTTGGATGATGATAATAATGACAGCACTACACCTCTACTCCCAATCCTTACTTGCGATCTCCATGCTGTGTTAAGGGGCTTGAGCTTTGACACATTTGAATGTTAGACCTCCATTTCAGATGTACCAGTATTTACGTTTCATTTCACTAAAGGAAAAGAGAATGTGTAATACATTTTTTTTTCCTTTTTTTATTTTTTCAAATGAGATACCTCCAAAAAATGAGAGGCAAGACCCCACACCCCATACCTATGCATGCTGTGTCACCGACACGGCCAATCAGTTTATTAGAGAGTCCTCCAGTAGATGTTGCACAAGCTACATTTCCTTCACTGTCTATAGCAACAGCACCGACTGTTCCAAGGTCTCTGCCAAGAAAAACAGTTCACAAAATTAGGTAGAATTAAAGCATACCTGCCAAAGCATGTTGCATTTATTTCTCAGCTGGCTTTAAAAAAAGATTACTGCGAAAAAATTACTGCTCGTCATAAAGCTATTTTTTACCATACTTCTCATTACAAAAATAACACACAATATGCAACAATTCTCATTGCTTTACATTTAATAGAGTAGAAAACACTCTTTTTTGTTTTTTAATTTCCCCCCATGACTTGTTTACCTTCATAGCATGGAAACTTCGACTTGCGGAGGAAAAACACGCAAAACAAAAGCACACGGGGCAGAAATATTTCTAGCCATCAGTTCTGGAGTAGTTTTTTGGCTGTGACACACAACTTTCCCCTAAACAGCAACTCAAAGACGCAAGAATTGTCTCCACTGTCTGAACAGGAGGTTAACCGGAATTATTAACGACAATGCACGTAAATGAGTGAATACAGAAAAGGAGAGTAATGTTATGAATGCACTGAATCATTTCCTTCCTGTTCCTCCTCTTTCCTCTTCCTTATTCCCCTAAATGTTTGAATGCCACAAAAAAAAAAAAAGTTATTTATGTGCCTTTCAACTAGCATTGTTCACAACGCATCATTAATACATATTTTCATCTTTGAAGCTATGCAATCTTGAGGTTTAAATCACTTGGCCAACAGAATCCGTTGAAACCGCACATTAGCTTAAAAATCTTCATATATAACAGGCTGCTTAAAATATACATGTGCATTCATACTCAGAGAAAAAAAGGCTATTGTAACTTAGTGTAACAGTTGCTGCACTGAGAAGCAACAATTTGAGTGTCCACACATTCCAATCTTGGCAATTCAAGTAGGAACGTAAACCAGTATCTGGATAGGAGATGTATACTGAAAAAAATCTAAATTCCTCCACACAGAAAAAGAATTTGTAACAATTCTTCAAGGACGTGCCCAACAGGTGACTGGAACAGGAATACCTTTGGAAGCTGCCTGGGCACCAGTGAGGGTCCCCCGATAGCCCCACAAGATCTAAGCTAATTAAGTTCAGGCAAAGCCTTTGCGTACCATGAAACCCACAGTCAATTTCTCAAAAGAACCAGCTTCGCGTTCCCTCCTGCTTATGTAAAATATCATACCGTCAGTCCCTACACTTCATTCACAGCAATTCAAAGCTGACTGATGAATCACAGGCCTTACAAACTGCTCTGACATTTATGTGGAGACGGACCTCATCTCAAACTGATACGATGGTGCAGATGGGCTTCCCACCCATCCATCTGTTACTAATGATTTGCTGAAAAGAATATTAGCAAATCCAATACTCTCTTGCACGCTTATGTGGCACCCTTCAACCAACTCAAGTTAGATTCTCCTGAGACACTAAGCAAGATGAATCCAGATGGATATTTTCCTAGGTAGGTATTTACCTTAAGCAACTGCGAGAATAATTAAAGTACTCAGATCAGATACACAGCAGCTATCTGTTTTGGTACAAGAGCTCAACTGGTGATAAGTAACAAAGTAAATGTGTCTGACGTATGTTATCTGCAGTGGAGCAAATAGACAACTACGCTCACTTTCTTACTGTCCCTTTAAACTTTTTTGTCGCTTCAGTGTCACATGTTTTCATCTTCAGAACAAAGGCAAAGAAGATACAAACAACCTGTTGCATAGCTAGTTGACTCAGAAACATTACCAAGGCAGGCAAAACTGTCCAAGTAGAGATGTCATATTATAATCATCTCTCTATTGATAGTTAGTGACAGTAGCAAGAACCTCAACAAGTACCTGTAGTATACCAGAGGATGCTATTAGTAGTAACGATTTTGTTGAATGAAGAATTACTCTTACGTACTGCACACGCTGTAATACGGAATGGGTCACTTGGACTCATTCATTACCTTTTGTCTAAATCTTTCATTATCCAGTACCCATGAAGTTACATGTACATATTCTAACCCTATTCAACTAATAATACATCTGCTATTTTGTCTCTTAGCCCTGCATCAGTAATAGGGTTTTCTGTCAATTGCTGTCAGGGTCCTTGTTAATTAATACCTTCTCAAGTTACTCTTGCACTGTGATTCAGAGGGGCTAGTAGCCCACCTACTACCTTATCGCTGGACTCAACTCCCTTTCTGTGGGGTTCTCAGGCAAACTCCAGCAATTCTCGACAAAGGTATGGTCAGAATCTTTGGAGTGAGAGACTGTAGATAAAACAAACCACGCCTTATTCTCAGCAAAATGTGTACATGATGCCATGTTGTACATACAATGGAATCATAAGCTTTTAGCATAAATGAATGCAGGCTTCTAACTAGCAAAAGAGAAAGGTCTCTCTTCTGGAGGTACCAAACTTTGCTTGGAAAGCTGTGAACCCTCAAGGCTTCCAACACTGTTAGGACCAGGGGACTGGAAGTAAAGTATACACCAACCTTCAAATTCCCAGTATGATCTGGTATTACATTGTCTCTGACTAATACTACTGCACCTTCTGTCTGTTCACCTCAGGCAAGTTTCTACATAATCACCGTCAACATAACAGGGGAAAAAGAACATTCCACATGTGATACAGGAACAAATGGGCTTGCATAAAAAAAAAGACCCATTTTCAACTTTGTGAATTTGTGCTGATGTTTTGGGCACTGGTTGTCAGAAAAAGAACAGCATGGCCAAGACAAAAAAAAGTTTTGAGCCTTTCAGAAATACACAAGCGTTCTATTATCAGATATTCCAGAACAAGACAATGCTGAAATTAAAGATGCCTACCACTGTCATAAGAAAAAAAAGTAATTAAGTAGTTTTAAAGAATGAATTTTAGTTTTAAAGACTCAGATGCCTCACCATTCTGACTTATATATTCAGGAGACCAAGAGGCAGTAGGGGCTATGCCATCCTCAAAATTCTTCATAATGAATTATAATACCACACAGTCCTTGGAAAGACCATGGATCAAAAGAAAACTTGTTGGATACAAGATGAACTATGACTAAGACCTTATGGTCAAGGAACAACTTCACTTTGTTTACAAGACCACATTTACAGTTGCTTCATGAATTTGTTTTTCCTTCTAGCAATTTACTGAAAACAACATATAGCTTGTAGTTTATAGCCTCATTTCATGGACTTTAATTAACCTGCCCACAGAAGAAATTTCCTCCTTTTGATCTACAAATTCTTCAGCTCTGCTTCTCTCATTACTACTATTTCACAGAACAGATGAACAACATGTAATACAGTATTTATGTAATGTAATAGTGTCTTCCTGTTCTACAACCATTGATGTACAAATGGAAGCTCAAAACAATTTAGTATGTATGCCTACCTCACAGGCATGAAAAGCTTTTTTGACACCTGATGATTTTCCTTCCTTTCCCATCCACCTCACCTTCCTCTCTACTTTATATGAGACTTGCCTATTTTTCAAGTAACTTTCATTTTGTTGTTTTGCAATACCATCCAGTAGCACCTCTTTTCACACCTACCACTACACTGAACAACTTGGTGATTTTTTTTCATTCTTATCTACAACAACAGCCACAATCAGCACTCCTAAGGAGTTACTGGTCAAAATCTGATGTTATTTAACTACCTAATGCCAGTTTAAAGACAAATCTACTCAACAAAGATCAGCTTTATTAATTTTTTTTTCATGGACTTGTTTTAAAACGCGGACTGGAGTTTTTTTAACATCACAGTTCCTCCGTGGAAAAGAACTAGCCAAAGTTTGTTAAAGCTGCTGTATGCACTTCTGTAACTGGTGATTTTAAGAGCAACAGGTTCTAGCTTTGTCCTCTATTAATACCACAAAAGCTGTGTGACCAGCAATCTTCTTAAGCCATCAACAAGTTTGTTCAACTTTGTTCCAGTCACTTATACTTGAGCAAATTCATTGAAAAGTTGACTTTTCATTACTTTCACTGAGGACATACTGTGAAGACTGTATCAAACCACATAACACTCGAAGTATTCTGAAGTCTGAATACAGGTCTTAAAGCTTTGTTGGTTTTTGGTGGGTTTTTTTGAACTGATAGCACAAAGTAAATTACCCAAATTTAAAAAGAAGAAGTATTTTACAAAACCCCTACTTCTGAAACTCTTCAGGGTTGGAATCTGGCTCAAGGTTCTTCTTCCATCTCTCTCGGGATCTCTCGGTTATGAGTTTCTCCCCTGGAGTCTCAGGAATGCCCATGGCCTGAGCAAACAGGTGTGCACCATGGTCAGTCAGCAGCATGTGCTTCGTCTGCAGAAGACCAACAAGAGATTCATTGACAATTCTTGTTTTGCCTTGTACTGAGCAGTTTTGTATAAGCACTCTCTACTTTTAAAAGTATCCACATAAAGAAAATGACAACTTTTATTTTTAAACTTTCGAGATTTCTATGCCTTTATCCTCTTCCACTAGCTGAAAAAAATTTCAGCTCTTCAAAACACAGATACAAACTTTCACCATTAGTAGAAAAGAATTGCATTTCTCTGTTTAATACTTATTATAATGGGATAAGAAAAATTGGTAAATTTACTCTTTGGCATGCAACTTCTTTGTACCATTTCCAGTCAATCACCAAATCACTAATGAACTAACTGTTTTGTCCAGTTAACTAAGAGATCTAGAAGGATTTTACTCCGAAGGAAAGAATGGTAAGTAAATTACTGTTATGTTTGAAGGTATTACACCTTGTAAAATAACCAAAAAAATATAAATATCATACATTAAGTGTTTCTTAACATCAGCTGAACCATTTTATTTTACATATTTCCTTCAACTAGGTGCTACTCTTACAGACCCTGAATTTCAAATTTAAGAACAGAATACTGTTCTAACGGGTTTGATCAAAGAATGTTTGCTCTCTTCTAACAACATTTGCAGAAGCTCTATTTAGATTCCTTTAGTCAGCAAAGCACTTAGACCAGCTTTTAAGTCAACATCCTTAGTTAAATCCACGCCTCAAAGTCTGTACAGCTTGGTTAATTCCTATTTTAGAGATACTTGCCAGAAAATCCGTTTCATTAATCCTTATACTTTAGTAGGAGATCTAAAATGTGATTTTTCTTTTTTTTTTTTTGTTTTTTAAATCTGTGTCTAAGCATCAACTTCTTGGACCGCTACACAGCTGTTAATTGCTCACCAGAGCCCAGGTAGGTTTTGGAGGAGCGGTGGTCTGACTCTAAAGTATGGAGTCATTTCAGAGCACAGCACCTAACTTCAAGCAAGCTTCACGTCCATGCAGCAGCACAGCACACAGGTGCCAAACGAGGCCCAAGAAGTAGAGCTACATGATGCTGGAGGCAGCAGGCTTGCCGAGCCAAAGCGCCACACACTCAGCTCTCAGCCTGAAGCGAGGATGCAAAGGTTGGGTATTTCTCTGTCATGCTGCATTCTGCAGGACATTTACAGTCTCAATGCTTTAGACTTTTAAGATGTTGCAGACCACCAACTTCCATTGACTTCTAAAGCAACAACAAGCAATCACTCCCATGACCAGCCCACAGCACTGCATTGTTTTAAAGGATTCCAGGCCAACCTCTTCCCAACCCACGGACATTGATCCCTACTTAAGCCTATTACAGCCTCTGCACTAACCCCTTCAGATAGTTACAGTAGCAGGCAGCGTGACTACACTTTGGAAACACTCCTGATGTTGTGGTGCTGACATCAAACATTTTTGAAAATTTAAATGACATTTTATTGACAAATTAAGTCCTCAATTCATGTCAGTTGCTTTAGGGAACAAGAATAAGTCCTCTGTATATGTGAATGAGTGAGCAACAGGCTTACATGCTGAGTGATGTTACCAGACAATAAAAGACCTACCTATTTCGACATAAACTAATGTTCTTCGACTTGAAAGCCAACTTCTTTGTACAATACTGCCCCCCTCTGCCACTAAACCACCAGAAGCACACAATCCAATAATTCAAACTGGTCTTGGTTGGGGTTTTTTGTGGTTTTTCTTTTTTCTTTTTTTTTTTTTTTTTTTTTTTTTTTTTTAGGAAATACACAGAACTTTTCTTTTGACTTTATCTCTATCAGAAGCCTGCGTTTTCCATCACTTGCTTTCTTCAGCAATTGAGACTCTGTATCATCCTTTAAATAAGTTGGTTTTTTTTTTTTAAGTTTTATTGTAAAAAATTGAAGCTATTTCTTAAAACTTTTTCAAAGGGTTCCCTCCCATATGCAGATTCTGATAACATACCCACCCTCCTAAGCTGCACAAACAAGAAATACTTGCATATAGAGGAATAAGCTTCTATGATACAGTGGTTTGGTTTTTGTTCAGCCCTCACTGAAAAGAAGGTATCTTCCGGAGAAATTTATTTGTTTTTATATCCAATATATCTTGTCAATCAAAAGAACTGGTAGAATATTACCAAACAACCCGGAACCACACTTTTCTGTCTCATCCTTCTACAGTTTCATTAATATGTTTGATAACTTTAATTGCCTCATTTTTCTGAGATACACCTACACAAAACAATCCAAAAGGACAAAAAAAAAAAAAAAAAAGAAAAAAATAAAGGGTTCCAGAGATCTTACTAAAACCCAACAAATGTTGGCAAGTTTAGTTAATTTCATGGGAAAGGGGGAAGAGAAAATCTCCCAAATTTCTGCAGCTGGCCTGAAATTCAGACCATCACCATTCCTTATTTAACAATCCTAGCAATGCGCAAAGCACAGCAAAATTTTGCACCTTTGTCTTGAGAAGTCTCTGTTCTAAGCTAAGTTCTCCTTTGTCTAATGTAAAGGGCTGGATGATAAAGTAGTGGAAAACAAATACACAGTTCACGTATACCAATGAATCAGTACTCTAATGTTCACGAGATGCCCATCGAATGAAGTGTTGGAGCTGAGGGGGATTACATGCTCCATCTAGAAAAAAAAAAGCCATTTCAATGTATCATTCTATTTTTGTTCACTACAAACAGGAATAATTCATCAGGAATTTAACTGCTTTCTCAAGGATTTGTTCAATTAGTTAACGCACTAAAAGCCTTTCATGTCTAGAGGCTGCCATGTTCAATAGTACAGTAAATCATGAATGGAAGTTATTTCCGTGCCTTTTCTTCTACCCCATGAATTTGGACAAGTTTGAGCCCAGTGAGGATGTCACAGCACACAGAATAAATGTGCGCAACAACAGTCTAGAAGAGCTACTCTGGCCACCAGATGGAGCCCATATTGTTCCATAATAGTAATGGAAATAAAGAAAATTACAAGCAGGTGGGGAAGGGGTTTTTCAGTTTGTTTGGTTTTGGGAGGTGCATGTTTCAAAATTCCTTAAGGCAGAGAAGCATCTCAAAACCGCTGGGAAATAAGCACCCTAACAGGCTTAAGATGCCAGGAAAACTACAGTCTTACTACCCATGGGTCACAGAGTTAAAATTACTTTTAATTATGCACAGAAAACCAAACCAAAATACACTCTGAAATGTACTGTGAAATATCCTGCATTGGTGTCCCAAAATTCCTGTCCAAGATGAACAGAAGAGTAACATCCGTTGGTAAACCCATTTACTACACCTGATGGAGAAGCAGCAGAAACTCACCTCAAGATACATCAAGCAATTTAGGCCAAAATTTACACTTAAACTTTGTCATTTACATGGAATTTTTTGCATATGGGCAAAGAGTAATACACTTCACCACAAAATGTCATGCTTTTAGGGCTACACCATTATACTTGGTCCTGTACAATTAAATTTTATGATTTCCTTTTAGATTTAGCCTCAATATTTTTGAGCATGAGAAGCACCACACAACAAGAAGACTGACCTTATAACAGACAAGAAAGACAAAGGAAAAGTTTTTTGTTTTGTTTTGTGTTTGTTTGTTTTTTAAAAAAACACTTTGGAAAGTTATGTTTTCGAAAACCAACAGTGTTGTTTTCACTTTATTCTTGTTGACTTAAATAGGATTTTGTCACAGAAAAGACAAAAAAAAACCACCTCAGTGATTTTGGAATATGAACTGAACAATGGTCATTAAAAGAAGTTATCTACAGAAAAAAATCCCCCAAAACCCCAACATTCCCTCCAACATGCTAGAAGATATCTTTCTACCCTCCACCTATGTTCTCAAATTTTGAAAAATTTGGTCTTGTGAAGCTGTTTAGCAGCTATACTTATTTATTTGTTCTAGTTAAATGACAGAATATAAAAAACACATGAAGCAAGAAAAAGCTTATTCAGTCCAAATTTTAATATTATTTTCTAGTAAATGTACATTTCACTAAAGTACTTATATTAAATACTTTAATGGATACTATCCTCCAACTAAGGGCAAAAATAATTCCTGTCTTCTTTGGAGGCTATTGAGGACAAATTACATTTCAATCATCTTTATAGATCACCAAAAGACGTTCTGTTTCCTCAAAAGTCACTTCAAAAGGTTACTGAAACATAAAACCTCTCTGTTAATAAGTGTTTTTGCAAATATGAACCCTTCTCAACAATGGGGCAGCTGCACTAGCAGGATGAAAAATGTAAACTCCAAAGACAATACAAACTTTTTGATCACTGTCACAGACCAGTAATGGTAAAACAGATGCACATATCACAAAAATGGCCTAGTCCATCCTGAATCATCCCACTGGCACCATTTCTGAAAAACGAGAGAAGTCTGCTGTGGCAGATATCACAGGGACTTCATAGTGCAGTAAGGTGGGATCAGTTTTAGATAGAAGGTCAAATAATAATCATTCCACTTCCCTGATAAGTTTGATTCTCTTGGAAAATCTGTCACCATCACACAGTGTTAATGTTATCTTCTACTGCTGGAAGACCATGACTTTGCACTAAGGCTACCATCTGATTAGGTCACAATGGAGACGGCTATCTAGAACAACGTAAGACTGCTTACATGGCCAAATGTGTTATTGGGTCTTTTAATTCAGTTCCATGTCATTGCAAAGTCAACAGTTAATTATCCAACTTGAATCTTGCAAGATCAAGCAGAAGACTCAGTGACAGCATAAAAGCTCTTCAAAAAACAAGTGAACAAAAAAAACCCCTAAAATACTGAACACCAGCTGTGGAGCTACAGGAGATCAACGTTTATGGGTCAATTTCTCCTTAAGCTTCCAATTGCATGGTAGAACTTATGTTTCCTTGGAATGTTATCTTTAATAAATAACTTTCAAACCCCCTTAAAATAAAGAGTTCTTCATGGTCATGACCATAATTTCCAAACTCTGCCATCCATTTCTCCCATATTTCCTGCTTTAAAGCACTACACAAACACCACCATTGAGGTATATCAATATACTGGATGAAGTTCTAAGGGAAAAAATGTTTCATACTCAAGTACATATTCAGCATACCTTTTCCATGACAAGCCGAGCAAGTTTTATTGGGTTTGCTATACATTTAACTGCAGACACTGCTCCAGAGTCTAAATTTTTTCCATCCATGATAATGGCATCCATTTCTACTTCACCTTTTTCATTTAAAACAGATCCACAGCCTGAAGACCAAAAAAAAAAAAAAATTGGGATGAACGAAAAAAGAAGACAGTCATTAAGAGCTAACCATCAGGTGATTCAATTATTAGATCTCATCAAGCAAACCTTCCCTTTCCCAGTTTGTTGTCTCAGTCATTGAAAGTATCTCCTGAATACAAACAAAACAGCAGAAACACTGCTGACTATAACCACAAAATCCAACCATTAACAGAAGTCTCACAGAGTACAATGTCTACTTTAAAATTGAGTTTTACTTTTATCAAATGAAAACCACACTTCCAATCCCATCCAAAATGAAATACTAGGTATGAAAGTTAAAATGACCAACAAACATGAACAGAATTCGTTATCCCCCAGAGCACTTCAAGTGAACATAAAACTATTTTTTTTTACAGTTTTTCCAAAGGAGGATATAACATAACCCAACAAAATAGCTGTATTCAATCCTATCAACAGATTAACGTCACACAGCATTCCAAGAAACTGCCAAAATTGATGGAGCAGAATAAAAATGTCCACTCACTAGTGTAACAAAAGCTTGAAATAACAAGTTCTTCATTACCTAATAAAAACAGTAGTCGAAGGAATTGAAAAAAAAAAAAGTAATAAAATGCTGGGTAGCTATTTTCTTCTATAATTATCGGTGCTATCACTAACCTAATTGAAAATTAATGAGATACAAAATGAGACAATGCAAATAGGTTGGGTTTGTCTTTTTTTTAATAATGCCAATAACTGTATCACAGGGGAATAATCAGTTGTAAGTCATCAAGTGCACAAGCCTTGCTAATAAAGATGGAGAAGACTAAACTTAAAAAGAAGTAAGCAAAACAAAACAAAGCATGACAGACTTACCCAGTAGCTCAGGTGAAAAGACTTGAACATTTTTACAGAGCTAAAACAGTGAAGAGAGACATGCCCTCTAAGAACAATTAATTCTTAGAGAGCTGTATAGCCACTCTCTCATCATTCCAGTGACCACTGTGAAAGCCTGTAGACCATGGCAAGGCTAGATACTAAACTTCAAGTTATCTGAGGTAGGATGAATGCTTCCTTCTATGGTTACAGACTGTCTTTTCACCTGCCTTTCAGCATGATGGGTAGGGACTACTTGCCTCTGAGGCCATGGTATTCATTGGCAGCAGCACTGAAAGTAACAATGTCTGGCTCACTTGTGAAGCAAAGGACACAGGGAAAAACAGAAGACAAAATCTAAGGGGACACAAATAACGGACGTATCTCACATTAGCCAAATCACAGCAGGGGTACTGAGAGGAGTACTCCGATTCCTGCTGTCTACAGGGGTACTGAGAGGAGTACTCTGTTCCCTCTATCTGTCCTCTGTTCTGCAAAGGCTGAGGAAGGAAGAGCATGCAAGGTATACTATAAGGACAGTTCTTGTATCCGGAGCATTCACACTGAGCTATAAATACTATAAATACTAAATACTGCTAGTCATGAATACATGAAGGAAATAAAACCAAGACCACTTCCTCATCACAAGCAGAACTTGATGACTTCATTATGCTCTGAGCGCCTCCACTGAGCCTACATCAAGATGCATATACACAGCACGGCTTAAACCTCATAATTCAAAAAAAAAAAAAAAGAAAAAGACACAACTTGATCATTATACCCATTCTTCCCAATCTTTATTGTTGTCTCGTAGCCATATCTGTATTTTCCTTGAAAATATTACAGTGAAACTGATTTTTCTTTTACAAAGATAAATACCACACGGTGAGTTTTAAATAGCCACTCCAATCAGGGCCCTCTTCACATAGCTTTCAGCTCATTTTCAACAGCTACTGAGAGCAGCTATATCTAATGAGCGTTAACACAATTAGATGTATCTGAAAGTGATTACCAGACTACTTGCCATTTGGATCATCATAGTCAACTTGAAAAAGGGCTTAAGGCTCAAGTCCAGTTTAAGCAAATTTTGCTAAAAATTGCTTATTTAATATACTACAAACAAGGTCTAAATATTGTTAAAACAAATTGAAGTAAACACATTTAAACAAAAAAATAATTCAACATATATTAAGGATAAACATGACCTTAGACCATAAAAAAGCATGTCACAATCATGAATTGCGTTTTGTAGGTTAAGCAACATATTAAGTTGCAACTGTATATCAGTCATTGGATATGGTAGAGTCTAAGGTCCTCTCCCCAAATGATACAACCATTTTTAGAGGAGTATATACTGCTCGCAGGCGTCAGTTCAATGATGGCACACTACAAGAGAGCATGGTTCAGAAAAAGTGACAAGATCCCACATAAAGGTTAAAAAAACCCAACTGTATGGAAACCACAGAATATTACTAGTTATTGTGATCTTACTTAGTGTAACTGCCCAAATGCTTCAGACATTTGCGGGCAAGTTCAATAAATGAGCCTAAACAGATTACAAAGTAAACTTTTATCACTTAAGAGTCACACTGAGCTAAAATATATTTTCAGCTTAAAGTATGTTGATTTACAGAACCATCAAAATTAATGTATAAGAAACCAAGAAAGCATTTAATTGTTTACATGGAATGATTAAGAAAGAGATGTAAACAATCTTTAAGCTTAAATTTATATTGAAGTTGCTTCCACGTTAACATTGGGCACCTAATGTCGGGCAGAACATTACTGAAGAGATGCTTCTCAAGAATTAGGATTTTTTCCTGCCCTGAAGTAGCTGGTGTTTTTAAAATAGCAAATCTAAATTCTCTCAACAAAGAGGTATTTGTAGACATAACCCAGAAGAATAGAAAGTCAAAGGCCAGATAGATACTGATTTACTAACCTGAACAAAACAGTCCTAAAGGCTAGTGACTGATTTAGAGAACAGGTGAAGAAAAATAAAAGTTAAATGAGAGAATGCCACCCTGATGTTAATTATATAATAGTATGCACCACATCCAAAAGTCCATCTCTAAAAGTCCATCTCTAAAAATCAAGACGTTCAACCCAAGTCAGTAACAGAACTGAAACTTTCATATGAAGTAAAAGCTCTCCCTTGCTCTCAATTACAAGGTGAGAAAGAACAAGAGAATCTCTGCAAACTAAGTGTGCAAGTAACTAATAGCTATGTTATCTAAGACACTGAACACTGACAGGTCTGTCTTTCCATGTTCATTCCTGACATACCTTGGTGGGGGTGGGGAAATATTTTCACTGAAATTAATCAAAATAATAAATTTGAGATCATATGAAGAGGAGAAAAATATTTGACTATTGACATTAACATTAATTAACATTAATTGTTAGGAAATCCAGTTATGAACCTTTACTGTATAAATTCACGACACATATACCACTACTGCATTATTTCTGTATTTTTATTTACAAAAGCACTAATTGCAAGTATTAATTAAAACACCTAAAATCCCAAAGAACAGTGTTCCTCTGGCAATAGTAAAGGTCAAGCATTAAGGTTTAAACATTGCTGCAAGCTATATTTAACTGCTTTAAACATGAATGTTAACTACACATATCCTCCATTAAGGAGTCCATGTCTTAAAACTGAATGCACAGCACAGTAACAGAAGATTTACAGAAAAGTAATACGGCACCAGAGAAGAATGGAATGGCAGGTATAAAACGCTGAAAAATGAGAAAAAGAGTAACTCATCTGCCTAAATGTACTCAGAGAAACTATGGTACATACTATGCTCTTTTATTATACAGAGAAATAAGCTATTTTGTGACACTGTATTTACTCCACTGCAATGTGCATCATTCAAAGAAAATGCAAGCCAGCATTTTCAGAAGCATCAGGGCAAAACACTTTAAATACACGATGATTCTAAACCCACTTAATTCTTGAGAAATTACCTGCATTAAAATGAGGATCATCCTCCATTGATCGTACTGCCTCCTCAACTGCATCCAAGGCACTGCCTCCCTGTTTCAGGACACCATAACCTCGCAGTGCAGCTCTGACAACACCGGCACGACTTCCCTCTTCTCGTTCTTTAAAAATCCGGCCAGCTCCACCATGCACCACAATGACAGGCTTCATCCTGCCAAATTCCTCCCGAGGCTTCCAGCTGTGCACACAGGTTACTCGTAATTAGCCTATTTTGGAAAGAAGAATCTTTAGCATGTGCTCCCTTCTACATGGACAGAGCCCTGCAGGTTAGTTAACAGATACGGTCAGTTTGACTGCGACCATTTTACCTTTCAGGAAGCTGAATACTTGTGCGAAGGAGCTCCTAATGTTAGCCTGAACTGGAGGGGGCCCTGGGCAACTTGGTGGAACTTCGAGGTCCGCCCTGCTTTGAGCAGGGGGCTGGGACAGGTGGCTTCTGAAGGTCCCTTCCAGCCTAAGTTACTCTACAGACCTATGATTTAGCACGAAGCCTGTCATCTGGTAACACTACGGAAACAAGCATCTGAGTAACCCTTGATCCTGCTAACTATTCTTCATGTTAGATGGGTAGCTCTTTTGTTCAAGTACAGTAATATAACCAGAGATAGAGAAAAGTGATTGACCTGACCTGAGTTAACAGCTTAACCAGCTCTACTGCCTGGATTTCAACTCTCTGACCTCTTGCAAAACTTTGTACTTTGTGCATGAAAACAAGGCATTTGAACCTGGCAGTCAACAGTTTGTTGTTACAGCTCATGACCTCCTGTGAGCAAAAAAAGAGTGTTGCTACACATCTTTGGTGAAGGCAATTACTTTTTTGCTTCCAGAAAAAGGCAAAGGAGAAGCAGCCTCATCTCCCACCGGAATCTAGGGCACCTCACAGAGGAAACCCTCCACGTGAAAACAGCTTCTCAGGGCCAGCTATTTTTGGAGGCTGTGAAGAACAAAATCCAACAGTCTTCATCCTATTCATCTTTCATTCTATTCGCAAACCCTTTAGAAAGCATCTCCCCATCGTCCTGCACTACTGACAGCCTGATCCCTTGCACTCCAATGGCCTCAGGAGCAGCACTTGCTGTCAGGGCCCACTTGCGAGGATGGCAGTGGCAAGGAGCCAGATGAAGCCCCAGCCTGTGCTGCTTGGGTATTACAGCCTGAGGTGGGGCAGAAATGCCTTCCATTATCACCCAGGATCCCGTAATTGAGTGTGATGATTTGAGGAGCCCACAACAGTTTATTGTCATTTAGACAATAATTGTATCACCTGATGAACCCCTCCCCACACAGGAAGGGGAATCAGGGAAAAACAAGGAAACATGAGGGTTGAAATATAAATAGATTTAATAGGGTAAGACTAAATAATTAACATTGATAACACTAAAGAACCAGTATAATCCTGATACCAATATAAAATACACTCAGCCCATTCTATCAGTAGGAAGCTGTGCACTCCCAGCAGTGGGCAGCAAATGTCGGACACTGCGAGCGCTATGGCTTTGGGAGGAAGGGAAGGGCTCAGGGGTCTGGCAGCAAGGCAAGAAGTTCTCTGGACCGCCACCATCAAGGGAGAGAGAAAACTCTTCAGGAAATTTTCTAATTTATATTGAATGTGACATTTATGGCATGAAATAATCCTGTTGGCCACCTTGGGTCAAACGCCCAGGTCTGGCTCTTCCTCATCCCTGCACCTGGCTAGGCTTGAGAACACTGAGACCTCGAGATGCGCATAGCATAAAGTAAGTATTTTCACAAATTCAGACACTAGAGTCTTCTAAAAGCAGAGTTTCGCCGAGCATTAGAAGAGACTTCACTAAAAAAATAAAATTACTGAAAGATAAATTAGCCCTGTGTCGCTCAAACGAGGACAGCGAGGCCCTTCGAGTTTTTACTTCACCCCGCGGCTCCACTCTTCCCTCAGCGAGGGCGGGAGGCTCAGGGAGGAGCCGCTCAGCCACGGCCTCTCCTCAGCGGCCGATCGAGCCCCGCCGGGTATCGCCGCGCCGCCCCAGCCTGGGGGGGGCCTGGCCCGCGCCCCAACGGGGCTACCCGCCCACCGGGGCTACCTACCCGCCCGCCTGCTCCCGCCGCGCCCGCTCAGCCTCACCCGCCCCGGCGGAGAGCGACAGCGCGGATTCGGAGCCCGCCTGCAGCGCCCCGTCCTCACCGCAGCCCCGGACGCACTCCTGGGCGGGGGCCGGTACGGGGCAGGCCCGGCTGGCCCAGCGGCAGGGGATGCGCACCACGGAGGCAGGCGGGCGGGCGGCCCGCCCGTTCCCCGGCGGCGCCGCCGCAGGCAGCCGCCCTCAGCAGGCATGGCGGCACCCCGCCACGCTGAGGGATGCCCACAGTTAAGATGGCGGCTTGCTGGCGTTCTCGTCCGGGCGTTCAACGGCCGCGCCGGGGGAGCGGCCGCCACCGCCTCAGGGCCGGCGAGAGCGGCCGGGCCCTGCTAAATAGAAACCCAACGGCCCTTCCCTTCTCCTCTGAGTGGGACGAGTTATTCCCATTCCTATTCCCAAAGCTCGGACTGCAGAGTATAAATTGTAAGGGGCTGTGGGAGACATGAAGCGTCCCAGTCTGACATCAGGTTGGCCCAGGCCAGGTGAGGGTAGAGCTGTATAGGGCCCTGCTGGTCCCACATAGATCGCAACAGCAAGAAGTAAGCTTGCTGTTGATTGCTAATATTTTGTATAAATGATAGGCTGCTGGAGCAAGCAGTTGTTTGCTATGAAAAGAGCTACTTAAAAAGTTCTTCCTGAAAAGGAAATATATTTCTAAAATAGAGTTCATCTTAAAAAAAAAAAATATGCTAAAGTTCCTTTGTAGAAAAAAAAATGTAAACAAAAATTCCTCAAAATTCATACTGTAGTAAAAACATAAACAAAAAATTCTCAAAACTTATACGAATTCTACCCAGCAAGCAGCCGGCCTCCTTCTTTGATCATTCCTGCTTAACTCACCGCCTCTTGGCTTCTTTTTCTCCCCATTTTGCTGCCCTAGGCTCGGCTGTAGGGAGCCCAGTGAGCGCAGTCGGCTGCGGCCACACAAGGAGTCGAGGTGACGTGACTGTGCAGAAGGACAAGGATTTACGACAGTGGGCAGTCACTCAATTTAAGACCTGTTTTGGTCCTGAAGGTTGGTTTAAAATGAATTAGTGTGGTTTAATTAAAAGGAACTACTCTGGATGGTGTTTCATTGTCACTGGAAGGATTAACAAAGAGGAATTTAAATTTTGTACGTGAATTATTTGAGAGCACTGCTTGTTTTTATAGAATATTTATCTTGCTTTGAAAGGTGGTGTCAAATCAGGAAACTGATACTAGTTACATTAAATAGTTTAGAACAATTATTTAAATTGTACGGACAGCTGAACACTAAATTTATATAGTAACCTTAAGTTGAAATTTTAATACTAGTCTAACATTGTTACAATTCAACAAAACAAGCGTGTCACTTGATGGAACTGGAATAATCTGTTTCAACATCAGTTTTCTACCTTAAGCCCTCTCCAGCTGCCACCTTTGCCATTGTAGTCAAATAATGTTATGTTCTTTTAGAAATACTGTACAACCTCTCAGAACTTACTGGAAAGTATTCTTTTTAATTTTGTAGCTATTAAGTAGTTTTTTAAAATCAACATCTTGAACTGCATGTCAGGAATTTGTCCTAAAACTATGTGAACTGTTAGGGTAAGTTTTAAATAATTACTGCAGGGACCTATTGACTTCATTCTTGCTCATTTTCCTAAGAGAGCTTTGCATATTGTAACTGCCAGAGAAGCAACCTTAAAAACATATAAGTTTTTAAGTTCTTTTGCATGTTGTGCTGGTTTTGCCTGCGGTAGAGTTAACTTTCTTCACAGTAGCTAGTATGGGGCTATGTTTTGGATTTGTGCTGGAAACAGTTGATAATACGGGGATGTTTTAGCTGTTGCTGAGCAGTTGCTTACACAGAGTCAAGGGCTTTTCTGCTCCTCACACTGCCACACCAGTGAGTAGGCTGTGGGTGCACAGAACGTTGGGAGGGGACACAGCTGGGACAGCTGACCCCAAGCAACCAAAGGGATATTCCATACCATATGATGTCAGCTCAGTATATAAGCTGGGGGGAGTGTTTGGAGTGATGGCATTTTGTCCTCCCAAGTAACCACTAAGTAAGATGGAGCCCTGCTTTCTTGGAGATGGCTGAACACCTGCCTGCTGATGGGAAGCAGCGAATGAATTCCTTGTTTTGCTTTGCTTGTATGCACAGCTTTTGCTCTACCTATTAAATTGTCTTTCTCTCAACCCTCACGTACTCCTTATTTTTCTGATTCTTTTCCAGATGAAGAGAAGTGAGCGATTGGCTGTGCCGTCCTAGTTGCCAGCTGGGGTTAAACAATGACACATGTGGAGCCTCATGGAGATGAGCCTTACTGCTTTTAAGCTGAATGCGTTATCCTTGAAAGAGGCGGCAATGTGTTACCACAGGTGAGTACGGGCTAGAGGGCTGAAGAGGTGTAATAAGCAATCTCACCACATGTGGACAAGGCACATGTGTGTTTGTGTGAGAGCAGCCTGATGTCATAGGGTCTATCCTGCGTCTCAGATGACTAAAATACAACTATAATTGCGTCTTCTATTTTCCTGCAGAACCCATATAACTAAGGGCATGCCCTCCTGCTTCAAGAGAAAGAATTCCCCTAGAATCTCGTTGAAAATTTAACTTTAGGAACCAGCAAAGAAAGAAAAAAAGTATTGTAAAAGTAACACTTTTAATGCATATGCATAATATTTTTTTTTTGCGTAAATGTTTATGTAGCAACTTGTCGTATTCATCAAGTATTTGAAAATCTTCAAAACATGATGTAGAACAGAAAGCAGTGTTCTGTATTTTATTTCTTGGATTGTAGGAGCATGCAGTGTTGATCAAGGCTAAGGCTGCTTGAGCAAGCGTCATAAGCATGCGGAAACACAATACTAATGCAAACAGTCTGCGAACTTGGATCTTTTTATATTAGGCAGAACTGTCATGTGGAGGTCACGGCGGCATTAGGATGCTCAGGTCATGCTCTGCAGAGACTTATGCATGTTGAATAACTTTGTTCGTGTGCACAATTCGATTAAGTCTGTAAACCACTTCTTAGCATATTGTTATTGCAAAGGGTATGCTACCATTTAGAGAAGCTGGAAAAACTAGTTCCTCTGGGAATCAGTTTAATTTTTTTATGTAAATTGCAATATTCCTTAAACTTACTTTCAGGTAAGATCAGCAGTGAAATGTGCAGCAGTAAGACTGCTACAATGGTAGATGTGGTATTCACTAAAATACAAATGTGATCTACTCAAATTCATTAATGAGTTGTATGTTGAATAGTTTAGCTGGAAATGTTTTCTTGTGGGGAGGGGCGAGAATAACCAATGGCAATGATGTTTTTTCCCCTTCTGCCCAGAAGTGAGATTAAATTGGAGATGGGTTCATTTTCCTGCTTTGAGGAGATTTTAACCCTAACTCAGATGCCCTTCCTGTAGCAGATTGTCCCAAACAAGAAGTTAACAGCATCCTATTGCTCCCAGTATTTAAGTATTTTGTATGCAGTGGGGTGGTCCTACCAGAGAGACAGAACTATGCAGCTCTCTGCGAAACCTGTGTGCTGGGGGAAAAGGCAGAGCGGCATAGGGTGGTCATAGGAAATCCCGGTTCAGATCCTAGTTTAGAATCAAGCACAGACTGGGTTTGACGAATTTTCAAAGCTAGGGTTTAAAAATATTCCTGGTGGTTCCTGTCTCTGTCTCACGTGTATTTACTGAGAATTAACCAGTATTTATCAGTCTTCGGCTCTGCTGAAGGTGCATTTCAGGTGAGTGTCCTAAACACAAGGCAGTGAAACTGCAACATGGATGATTGGCAGAGACTAAAATTAGAACTTTTTTCTTTCTTTTCCTTTTCTTCCTGTAACAAGCCCTGAAACCATGTTGCATTTTTGTCACTGCATGGCTGAAAAAGCATGTTTGTCTGTCACCTCTGTGCTTTTGAAGTCCCTCCTACAGCCTGTGAAGTCTATAAATCCCAGCCTGCTCCATTCTAATCACTTTAACTTCAAAGAAGGCAGATCAAGTTCAATCTTTTGAGATTATTTTCAATTCGCTGTTTATTCCAAGCTTTGCATTCCCTCTGTAAAACCCTTTCAGACATTCTTGTTTTGGCTAATCTGCATAGTACATGTGTGCAGCATGTTGGAAAACCTGTCTGTATGTCTGACAGAAGCTTACAGCTTCCCAGGAAGTGCAGGGGACTTTGGGATCAATCCTTCAGAGAAGATGGCACCCTCAGAGCTGGCAAGAGTCTTGGTTTTTTTCAACCCCGCACCCCTAGGCAAAAACACATGCACACTCCAGAGCTATCACAACAATTGCAGGCACTTAAAACCCCAAGATTTAGGAAGTATTTCTCTTACATGCTTTTAACATTTATTTTGTCTTTAAATTTTGATTACATTAGGAAAAATGCAGTTCTCTGTTCTTAATAATATACAATTAGCATGCTAAAGGCTACAATTAAAACAGAGATTTTAGCTTAGCCCATGTTTTAGGCAAAACCATCTTTACTTTTTAAAACGCATTAGAACACGTTTGCTTAAATATTTCTTGAGATAAGGCCTCAAACTTATGGACAGTCCAGGAATTTCCAGGGGGATTTATAATACACCTTAGCAGTAACCAAGGCTCTGTTCTAAGTATTTTGCCACGTGTGTAATTTTACTGCAGGTGACAGGAGTATCCATGGTAAAGATTTGAGGCAGCCTTGTCAATATAGAGGATGCCTTGGGGAGAAAAGTTAGCAGAAAATAGTTCAAAATAATTTATAGAGGATTTTGCTGTCTCACAGTTGGAGCAGAATGAAAATTAATGAAATGACACATGAAAATCTGTCAAAGTTTGTTCTTTCATTGCAACTTCTTGTCACTCAAATGTATGGATGTGTAGTGACTCTAAATGCAGTATATCACAAAATGCAGGAAATAAAAGAGCGTCAGCATGGCAGATACATACAAAGTGTATGTGTGATACTTGAAAGGTACTTGGGATACTCTTCGTACTTAAGAGATGAAATAGAAATAAAATGAAACTAAGTTGGGGCACAGCCATGGAATTAAAATTAATTTTTAGTAACTTAAAGGCTTAAACAAGTTGCCAGGCATTGGAGAGAATCCTGGGGCTCCTGTATTTGATTGCAGATTCCCTCTCAGGATTTGAAATGGGGTTCAAATCATAAAAACTTAGTAAATGCAGCTCCAGAGGGTCATCATCATTACCTGCAGTTAATCCTGTGGAGGTGGTTTTATTTTGCAGAAAGCTGGGCAGGGACAAATTAGGCTTTAGAAGTTTGCTGGGCACAGGTGCGTTACACTGCAGGTATGCTTATATATAGCAGTTACTCTGTTACCAGGAGGATCGTAATGACTGTTAGAAAGGAAAATAAAGGCATGGTAGTTTTGCTTAGTTCAAATGTTTGGTGTATTTGTTAGAATTAGTTTTGTGTATAATGAAGCACAAAGCTGAGATGTAACGGTAGCAGAACCACGATTATTTAAGTGATGAAGTTAGTTTGATGA
This sequence comes from Chroicocephalus ridibundus, assembly GCF_963924245.1. Taxonomy (NCBI): domain Eukaryota; kingdom Metazoa; phylum Chordata; class Aves; order Charadriiformes; family Laridae; genus Chroicocephalus; species Chroicocephalus ridibundus. The sequence continues at coordinate 96,037,871 of NC_086286.1, read as the reverse complement.
ATATGATTTATGTAGCCAATAAAACTATGTCCTAATGTTGTAACTAACATTAATAAATGCTTAGAAAACATGTATACAATGTACATAAAACAAGATTTAAAAGACGTGTTTAGAAAGGTGGTTCTCCAGAGTTTTTCCTCAGTTTATTGCTTAAAAAAATTACATTTTTGTCCGTATGCAAACATCTGGTTTTGTTTTTTATAATCGGAATTGCATTTCTCCCTCTTCATTTCCACCTAAGTATAAACTAATACGGTATCTGTGGTGCTGCAGTTAAGACATCATTGGGGTTGTACTATTTAATGTGGAAAATAATTACAAAGGAAACATCAGGAACTGGGGTTTTATTTTGAAAACTTGACCTTTTCTTTTTCTTCTATCCCTGAGTCAGAACCCCAGTTCTAGTGAAGTAACTAAAGACCATGTTGTTGCACATCAATCTGAAAGTCTGATTTAAGGTTTTTTTAAGACGTTGACCAAATTATTTATCAAAAGTGAGAATACTTCACAAAGTAGGCCATGAATAGTATGCTAACAGAAAATCTCTCCACAAATCAAAGAAGTCAGTCAGTCATAAGGCTAGTGGCAGGGAAAACAAATCAAGCAGGGAAAAGAGAAAATGTATATTTTAAAATGAGACTACTAAATGAGATAGCTAATTGATGTCTGCCTCATAGGCATAGATCTATTATAGAGAGAATTGATGTCAGATTGCTCAAAGATTATGCTGTAAATGCAGTTGAACAGGTGATGAGATTTTCTGGGAGATCTTGGGGTAAGCCATGCAAGGATTCTGGAAACAAAAAGCACTTTTAAGTTGTTTGTGATACGGGGAGCTAGTGGAATTGACTGAAAGCGGGAGCGGTATGGTGGCTTTCTGCTCAGTCATGGGAATGAAAGGAGTGAAGTTCGCTCCCAGCTGCAGTACAGAAAGTGATCATTTCATGAGACCTTAGAGAAGAATTTAAGGCCAGAGGTAAAGAGAATTCCGTAGCGTCACTTGTGGTGATTGTAGGTGGGGAATATTGTTTATTTTGGTACCATTATCTATGAAGCTTCTTAAAGTTGCTGAAGGCAGCAGACTTCGTTTGCCTTCTAGTAAGCAAAAATCCAGCTTACACATGCATGCTGGACTGCTAGATGCCTGCAAAACTAGATGTCTTCCTAAAGATTTGATCATGTTGCTGGTGCTAGCAAATTTCTAAATAAGGTCATATGAAAAGAAAACAAAGGATTGAGTGTTATTCTAAAGTTACAGAAGGAGGCAATTTGTCAATATCTTTAAGGAAAGATAAATGAATGGGAGTGGATTCACAGTATACTTTACTGAAGAGACTAAAGCTATTGCAGCACTAACAACACATAAACAAACAAATGAACAAATGTAATTAGGACTGGTTTAAGATGAGCATCGAGTGTAGAAAGGAAAGCATTGCTAAGGATCAAAATGTTGGTACCATTCTACTATTTTCAGCACTGAAATATATGTTGAGGCAAACTCAAACATGATAGCTTGTATTAAAGCTTTTTTTGCCAGATTTGGGTGGAGTTGTAAACTGCAAATCAATTCTTTTACGAACCACAAATTTCATTTTTCTTTACTTCCTACACCTGAGAACAGCCTCTGATATATAAGTCTCTATTTTAATATTATTTCATAATATAGTCTCAATTTAAAATGTTATTAAGGAAACTTTGAAATAAATCACTATGCATATCTTTACATTCAGTAGCCACCTTCAGTTAGGTATTAATTGGCACAATATGAAACACATCTGTTAAGGGCATTCACATGTTGAAGTTATATTGAGGGGTTTGCTGGGCTATGCAGGAAAGAAAGTTTTGTTTCTTCAGCCAAATGTTTGCACATCTGATAAACAACTTATCTGGCATGTACGCTCGTGAAAACAGCAGATCTTTGGAGATTATTGGATGATATTTTTTCAAGGGCAAGTTTTCAACATGCAAGTTTAAAAACTTTGGTCTGAGTGTGGCATTAGTCCGTAGAACTGGAACAGGCTTTGTGATCGATGTGCCAAGGCAAGGCCAAACAAAACAGCTCTGATTTTGAATATCAGATAGTTTCTAGCATTACAGGTAAGGAGAGGAGACTCTACGAAATGTGGTCTTCTGCAACTACTGCACGTTTCATACAGGGGAGCTGAACTCAGACCGGTTTATGGAAAGAATGAGGTTTGTGGCAGGGACATAAAGTAGCACGCTGGTGAGGCATGAGAGTGCATGGCAGTCTCTGAAAGGGTGATGGAGGTTGTCTTCCTTCTTTAAGATGCCATGGGTAAAACGTGATCGGTATTTTGGTAACTAAACTTTTTTTTTGGTAATGCAAAGTTGTCTCCTGCTGTAATCAGCAAGACATTGGCAATTCTAAGAAAACTGCCGTCCCTGCCCTTTTTCTTTTCTTCCACTTTTTTCATCTTTCTCTCACCTCCCTTCCCTCCCCCTCTGAATTTCCTTTTTCGTACAGTGGGCTTCACGAAGAAACTGGCAATGCAGAATTAGTATTTCAAGTTGATGGAAAATTCAAGAACATAACATAGTACTTGTTTCATCATATTTGGTGAGCTATTTCTGCAGAGGAATTCCTTTGACAAACCCTACTAAAGATAGAATTTGAAGGAAAAGTAATTAACACCTGGACATCAGTATCCCTAAAATTTTGGAGGCATGTAGTTAGATTTATTATCTTTCTGATGCTTTTGTTCCTTCTCTAGCTTTTGCATTTTTAAAGAAAATATTTCAATACCATTTATTCATAAGTCATTGGAAGTTCCATTTTTTCTGCGCTTTTTAAAAAAATAAAGGTTTTTAGGGTTACAATATTGTGGATGAATGATGTCTATAACCAGTAGAAATGCTTCAAAGCAGGTTGAAAGGAGGATGCTAGGCTTTCTGAAATGCTCCCTGATTGCATATGAGATACAGGAGCACCCAACCTGTTTTAACAATGAAAACTCTTTTCTTTTTTTTTTTTTCTTGTGTAAAAATAGACCACAGTGCAATGACCCCAGAGGGAGAGAAAGAATGAAAAAGATGCGCGTTTCTCTAAAACTCCTGACTATATTGTTACAATCTGTGTCAAAGGATGACAAATCCGAATTGCAGTGCTTCCTGTGTTCTTTGAATTAGAGCTTGGTGTGTGCTACACTATTTTGACCTCTTCAAAATTTTGTAATTTAATTAGCAGATTTCTTTTTCCCTATCCAGCCCATTTTGAAGGGGAAAAAAGAGTAGACATAGACCACTGCGATTAACCCTTTATTCTTTCCTGAATCTAATTGCATATTTTGAATGCAATTTGCATGAAAGCGTTCTTGTATGAATTTAAATCAGACGGATATAAAAACAATAAGCAGTATTAACCAATGGAGATTAAAGACTACCTGAACTGTCTAGAAAAAATTTAGTCCCCAGTCACTAATTTATAGGTTTGGTGCTTGCCAGGGTATTTGCCCGGCTGCACCTGCCTTATCAACGTGTTCGAATGTGAATTAGTTAGCACCAAAAGTTGGCAGAGGAATAGGGAATTTTTCACCTCAAGGTCAGAAACAAGGCAGGCTCATAATGATTTAATGCTGTTCTGGTCTGATAGTTCGGCATGAACGTGTCTCTATATTGCCATCAGTTGACATGTGTCTACATTCGAAGAAATGCTCTTTTCTAACTGACATCCCTTTTACAGCAACACTAAGTAGCAGGCGCCTGCCTTAGCTGGCCAGAAGTTCGGTGTCCTGGCTAAGCTAGTTGTCTAGGCTTCCTCCGTAAGCCGTGGGGAGAGGGATTTTCAGAGTGATTCATCCTGTTCTAAGATATGTGTCTAAAATAGATGAGATGACTCATCCTCTGGAAGTACCTGCCACTCTACTGACGACAGAGGGAGACCTAGATGACTAACTTACCCTAGATAGCTAAGTTCTGGACTGGTAAAGAATATGAGGGAGAGCTCAGCACCAATGTCTTTTTCTTTTAATGAAAAGTGTCTCAAGCATGCAGTCATTATGAAAAAGTCTGTAAGACCATTGGTTGTGAAGTATATGCTAAAGAAGAGGTGGACCTGTGTTGCTGTCCTGCTGTATCTTTCATAAATATGTTGATTTTATTTTTTTTTGCTAAATGAATCTATATCAAGGTGAGGAAAAGAAGATGTTTCTTCACCTTAAAAATTCCACTGGAAAAGGCTAAGTGTTATTTACAGAGATTTACATATACACAGAAGTATGAAGCAATGGGCATGATATTTATTCTGTATTGGTTTCCATTATTGAAATTGCTTTGTATTGAAATTACTTTATATTTGTACCAGTGGAACTGGATGTAAAATCCATTACACTTGGTGTTTATATACTAAAAGGTTGTCAGCATGTATCTGCTTAAGTACAGCATGGAGTTTGAAGATCTGGAGTCTGCAGGGGAATGTACATGACACTAGCTTCACTATGCATTAGTTACTGCTTCAGGTGCACATTTTGCAGAACTTAGGAAAATTAAGCTTTAAACTCATTAATATTTAATTGAAACCCATCACTTGGCCAATTTGAAAATTATGAAGTCTTGGTGAATATTCAGGAAGTATTCACAACATCTGATTTTAGATACTGCCCTAAGTTTCTAAACAAGGAGTCTGGGAACCTTCTGAAATCAGCAGTGGAGAGTTTAGCACCTCCAAGGAACAATTCAGAGCACCTAAGGTAAGCAGGATGGTGGTGCTCTGGTTGTCCTCCAGAGGACTTACACTGCTGCCCAGACGGAATCCTCTGAAATAACCTCTGAGAAACTTATCCCTCTGTATTTACTGTGGAGGAAGCCGAACCTGGTTTTGTAGGCTATTAAAGTGGGCAACATGAATACTTCCCTTATTGTTTCCTAGCATCATTTTTAGGTCAGTAATACGTTGTCAACTCCAAATGGAATATTTTTTGAATAGATATAGAATATATTTTTGCATGTTAGGCTTAGCTTGCATTAAAAGTGGCTGTTGCATGGTTAACGTAGTAGTATGTAATGTCATGTAGTAGTATGTATGTACATAACGTAAAGTACGTAGTATGCTCAGTTTTAAACTTTTTTTCTCTTGTAACTTAATTGACTGAGCACCCCCCACATACCCAGGATAGTCAGCAAAATACATTTGGTTTTCTCAGAAAGTTTGCCTTCATTTTGTGTGCTTTCTGGTTGAATCGTAAACAATTCTAATCTCTCTGGTGTCTGCAGGGTCTTTAGGACCAAGCTGCTGGCTGGCACAGACATTGTAAGGCCCTCTTCATTTACCATTGCATTGGGAGCGTTAGAATGTAATGCTTTGGATCAAAGAGCCTGATGAATTTTTATATTCTTCTGTTGGTCAACAGATGCATTACCAAGATGCACTACACTCCTATTGTAACTTTGAAGGTACAATAACTGGTTATATATTGCTTTATGCAGACTGTATGGAGCTTAGAAATTCATGGAGTTGAACTGATTTGCTGTGGTTTGAAAAATCATCTAAGAGTTTAGGAACATATTGACATGGTAAGTTGAGATCTGTGGATTTTCCTTTCCCTTAACATGGAAGTCCAAGTCTATAGGTAAAGCACAAAATCGGGGAAGGGCGAAGAGAAGTCACAGAACAAAAACCAGTGTTGATCAATCTTCATTGCACACAGAGAGAAACCAGCACAATATAGGATATTACTTTATCACCTGGGGGAGGAGGAGTTTCCAGGCTTTCAGGGAGAAAAGGAGGCATGTTACAAAGGACAAATGATAACTGTAAGTGTTGTACATCGGGCATTGTCTTACAGTGAAGGAGTTTAGATGACAAAATTACCTTATTATGGTAACCATAAGAAATAGTGAATACGTTCACCAAAGTCAATAAACAGCCTTGAATCTGTTGGATAAGTTCAAATTCTACTCTTTGGTAATTCTTGTTTTAAAGACAAAAGAAGGTAAAATTGCGAAGGACACAAAGGTGTATCCAGGGGAACAAGAACATCATTTATAGTCACCAGAGTTGTTTGATGAGGCTCACTTGCTAGATACCTGATAACAAGGAAGACCAGTCTGTCACTGTATGGTTCCATAAAGAAGATTTGTCTGTAATAGGGAGCATTAAACAGCGTAATGGAAATTACTAGAGCAGCTACTGAATTAATTTTCCTTTTAAACATACTCTTATTTAAAGATAACAACCGGCTGGACAGCATAGCAAGTTTTGTATCTGAGCGCATCTGTTAAAAAAGGACTGTGAGAAGTTTGCTGGTTTTGAATATAAACCTGCCTGTGCCGTCAGCTAACTCTCCCTTACCTAGGGCAAAACTTGAAGTGATGCATAATACAGGTGGGACTCTGTTGTGGACTTCTGAAATCATTACCTCATACAAACTGCTGTTATTTAATAGAGCAATGTAATTGTTTCTCTAGAGGGTGATGAATGTGATTCATTATATTTGATCTTTTTTGTACCAGAAGAATACTGCTGTTGCTAGCTCAGAAGACTTTTTGGCAAATCAAAAGGAGACTGCTAGTTTGGAGCATTTCTCTGTCAGTTTGAAATCCCCAAGCTGTAGCTTCAAGCTCGGCAGTGAGTGCTCTGCAGTAGTACCAAGAGAGATGAAATAATCAACAATAGAAACCTTTTATCTCATGTCTGAAATCCATAGATAGAAAGAGAATGTATATATAAATATTTCTCTTTAATATTTCACATCGTGCTTCCACTTAAGAAGTTTAAAGTTCTTCCACCGTGAGTGGACATAAGCCAAACCAAGCCACAGGATTAATCATAAATAATTTACATGAAATCCCTCTACTAAGATATCCCGCAATTTCATAAAGAATGAACACATGTTCTGAGAATACATAAGGATTGCTAAAATTAGCTTGCTTTAACACGCCTGGGAACAACACATGAAGCTGCTGTTGCAGTTTTTCTGACATAGCTGATCATGTTGCTCGCTGTTCACAACAATTAAACATTCTTTTTCTGGGTTAGTTTTGGTTTTTTTTCTTAGAACTGCTTCCAGATAAAGAAAAAATATCTACTAAAAATGTTGAACAATGTTGACTGGTAAAGGCTGCAGAACAACTATTGCTGCAATAAACAGGATTAGTTTTGGATTACTTTCTCTACAAAGACTCTGCAGCAGTGCCTTACTCCTCCTTGCTGAGAAACGTCAACCCTTTCAGGTCTCCATGGTTATCTCACAGAATGAAAAGTAAAAGCATTCTGGGATGATTACATAAAAACTTGTAAAGGGTAAGTGCAAACTAAAACTCAGTGTTTGAGGACTAAACACTGCATTTTCAGATGGCTGAGTCTGTGCATGTATATGGTTGGAGAGATGAATAGGAGCATGAGGTGGACCTTGGTTTGGGGAAGATGCAGAACAGGCCTTAGTGATTTATCAGCGTATCTTTCGAACATACACCTACCAATTTGATTAAAGCAACGAGAAATGATAATTAGCTGGATTGTATTTGGAAACTACACCAGTGGTTTAATTATGAAATTTAAACATCAGTAAAGTACAAAATATTCAATATTCCTAAAACACCTGTACAAAGAGATTTAAGAACACAGTTAAGGCTAGGCTTGCATATGTCTGTGCATACCATTAAAGCTGGGGAAGTGTGGATTTCTGCCATTCTCTGTAAATGTAAGATACATAAATTAGAATTGCTTAGGGATAGCGTTGCTTACATGAATCACTTCTCCACTGTTTTTCGTTTATGGATAAATGTTCTTGGTGTGACTGCTCTTGTCTCACAGTGATCTCAAACAGCAGAAAATATCCTGTATGCAATGGCTTGCATATATATAATATCCATAAGCTATGTTTCTCAACATTGATTACAGGTATTTTATGTTTACAGACAATTCAAAGCTGGGAGGACTGAAATACACCTAAGAGAGGTTTAATGTTGATGTCGAAAGATAGTCTGAGAAAATCAGGATGCAGTTCAGGGGCAAATTCAAAGTACTGCTCTGTTTAGATGGTATTTCTTATCTAAAACGCAGTATGAGGAATGGATACTGGTACTTAGGTTAAGCATGAGTCAACAGTGTTGTGTTACTATAAAAAAGTAAACATGCTGGGGAGACATGACAAATATCAAATATTTAAATGACTCGAAAGTATAAAGAGAATAACCTGTCTTGCGGGCTAATGGGAGTAGGAAAATATAAAATGGGCTTAAATCATAGGAAAATTTCAGGGTAAATATTATCATTACATTTTTTTTGCTAGGCTTATTGAAAGCACTGGGACTGTGGAGGCTTCTCTGCCTGCTTGTTTATGAGCTGGTCAGACAAATATCTGTCAGATATAATAGATACTGCCTTGGGACTAGATACATCTTTTGGTTCCTACCAGCTCTGGACTCTATTATTCAATATGGTAATAAAACTTCCCAAGTAGTTTCATGCAAATATGCATAAAGATACAATTCAAAGGGAATATAAAGCCTTTGACACTAAGCACTGCATGAGACGTGCTATTTTCCTCCAACATAAAATCTCCTTCTGTTTTCAGTGAAGTAAATAGTCAAGCTTCTAGTTTAGCTTTGATTTCATATCGTCATCTCTGTGTCACTCCGTCTTCACATATCTCATCCAACCCACAGAGCCCTGTATCAGAATAATACCTTTGACACCTTCCTCCTTCTCAGTAGGTAGGGGCAACACAGAAAAGGAAACAGAAACCTCTGTAGACAGCAAACTCAATTCAAGTTGGCGATGATGCTGCTGTTGAAAAGGCAAAGCTTATTCTGCGGTGTATTAAATAAACATCATATACAGTGTAGAGACAGAGAGTGGGGAACTCTCCCTCTCATTCAGGTGTCTAACTCACACTTCAGCTATGTGTGTTCAGGGAAGAGTACTTACTGTTTAATGACACGTATGTGTATATATCTATGTATTTAAAGAACGCTCTTCAGGGAGGCACACGAACTCTTCCAGTCTGTAAAAGGCTGTTACAAAGGCAGGAACTGTCACTTGAGCAAGAAGATAGCAATTTAATTTTTTATCAAAACCTATATTCGAGAAGGGCTTCTGTCTAAAGCGAGACAAGCTCTGTTATGTTGCTGCTTCTTTAACGTTTCTGCGGGAAAATTTTAGAAATGGATTACCCAAATACCTTTCAGGGCTGGTCTTGATATGCTGAATTTTGTTCTCAACAGGTCCATCCCCATTTTGGGACATTTCCAAACCTAAATTTCCATGATTTCTATAATTTAATAGGGTTTGCTCTTGGTATTTGTAAACAACTTTCCTCCCTGCCCCATTTTCATTCTGTCACTGTGTCCAGAATATCTAAGGCAGTGGAAGACAGGCCTCCAGAATGTCAACGCTAGCATTGTTATGTAGTACTTTTGCACTTGATCGCTATCAGAAAGCGTAGCAGCTTTTCTGGAAAAGTTTTCCTGACAGGACACCATATGCTGGGTGTGATTAGGTCTGGTTGGACACATGCAGTGTTTTCTTCACTTGGGACTTGGTGAAAGGTGGTTGCCCCTACTACGCACAAACTAGGAGGTTTCATAAGGCAGTTCATGCTTTGCATTCTTTCATTTATGGCCCCAGCATGCCTGGGACTAGACTGCAAAATGAGCGTATGTGTAAAATATGTACTTCTACACTAGTTCACTGATCCAAAATACTTTTACCAATCCACAGTCTAAATGAAAAAGAACCTGAGGGACAATTTGAAGAGGGATTGTTTAAGGAAGATCAAATGTGTTTTATTTTATATTGCTGAATCTTCGGTCAGGATAGGCTGCATTTTGCTGGGTGTCATACAAGCACATAAATCTTAATTTCCATCTCAAGTGTTTGAGTTTTGTCTGACTCCAGCCCCTACTTACTGATGATAATGCCATTTGCTAAAACGAAAGACACTGAGCAATGCCTATTTCATGTTACACACCTACATAAATACAGAGGTGTCACAGTGTAGAAGATGTCTCCAAAGGAAAAGGACTAGGACTGGTCACATGTGATGGCTCTCCGATGTAATGTGGTTTTCAGATACCTCACACGACTAACACTACCTTAATCCACTGGGTAAAGATCTTTCCAGACTGAAATGACTCAGGATTTTGCACAGCTATTCAGTGCAATCAAAGGACTTTTGAGAGCATTGAAAAACACTGCAGAAAGGAAGTTCTAGGTAATTTGCATTATATAGATTGGGGAGCAGGTTTTGAGCCTTGCTTTTTTGTGTGTGGGTTTTTTTCCTAATAAATAAGCTGTATTTCCTAACACCTACTATTTCTTTTTTTAGGTTCATTTTCCCAGCATATATGTTATATCAGGTATTAAACAGGTTGACAATGAATTTGCAGCCTTTATTAAGGAAGGATTTTGGATTGCAAACTGTTACACTTTAAGTGACCCCTGTCTATTTTAAGCAGCGTAGGGATTGTTTCTGTTTGCACAGCAGTATCCCAAGTAACTCTCTTGTACAAGGAATAAATATTTGAATTAAAGGCTTAAGCACATGCAGTCAGTAACGTCTATGAAACAGTATTGGAAACTTGTCATTGTAAGAAGTTTTCAAATTTGAGAAATTTAATTGCTTTTCTCAATTTCCTGTGAGACAAAAAGAAAAATCTAAGAGATTTTTCTCATTATGTGTAAGTGACAGCAGACTCATCTTTTAAAATAATCATCAATTTCCTCATTAAAGGTTCTTACCTGGATTCTTATAGAATTCTTCTAAATATCATTTATCTTCTATTGAACAGTAGATTCCTCGAAATAATTACATTCTGTTGGAACATATTTGCATCTTCCTTACCTAATCTATCAATAGCATCTTTCCATTCTTCCCACTCTCAATTTCATCTGGGGTTTAATTTCAGAATAAAAAAAAAAATCACTCTTCTTGTTAACTTTAGGTAGCTATTGTCTGATATCTTAAGATACAACAAAATATCTGCAGATAAATTTCTAAATCTGGTCTCTAGAGTTTATTGCTTTTTATTTTATTGTCTGTAAAATACACTTTGATTGTGCATAGTTTTATAAACCCCTATTCAAGATGCTTTCCAAAGGAAAATAGTTTTCTCTGTGTCCTTCTCTCAACTTACTTTTTCTGTTCTCTGCTTCCTGAGAGACTCAGACTTCTGAAGTATACTACAGAAACTTTTGAATCTAGTGCCCCGTGTCAATCACATTTGAGAAAGGAGAAAACTTTGAGGTAATTTTCTACAAGTTTCATGAATGAAGATGCTTAAGGAGAGGAGGTGCCTTGAGTGACTATGAAGGAAAGGCTGTGTATAAGAGACTTTAATCAGAGAAGCCATATGAAAGCTAAAACCTGAGAGACGTATCTGTAGGATACAGGTATGGCTTCTCCATGAGTTCCATTAAATTTCATGGCAGTGGAATTATTCAACTCTTTGAAAGTCAAAACTCCAAATAATATACAAATGAGAACAGTGTAAAATAGCATGAAACTATGGAGAAATCTCTAACAAAGATTGTAATACGACTTTTAAGTCCTCTATCATTTATGTATTATGTTGGACTAGTGTACTAATACTAAAAGGACAGTAGAACTAAACAGAAATAATGCCATCAGTGGCTTACAGAGGTGGAAATTTAATGGAAATGTGAAGTGCTGAGTCATAATTAAAATTTGCAGTGGTGGACTATGGGATCCTATCGTTCTCTCAAATTTTAAGTGCATCTGGTGAGTTTTGAAAGAGATATTACGATATTCTCATTAATTCATTTAATAACAAAAAATACGTCAGTTCTTCTAAATGTATTCACTTGCAGAGCCCTTTTAAATGCCAGATTTTAGGAGTTCCTTACCCATAGCCTAGAGCCACAAAATTTAATGTAAGTATTTTTGCTCTTGGTTTATGAGGATGGAAGTATTCATCCAAGGTGGAAATCCTTGTGCCATACAGCTAAATTCAGTGAAAGTTGTTGCAGGGACCTGGAAATTACCAGATGTGTATGAGGTAAGAGCACAGAGCAGCAGCAGAGTTCCGTAGGGTTGATGCTATATCTGGCCATGATATAGTGTGTTTAGGTCTGGGCGAATCAGTGTCCTGAAGGTCTTGACAATTTGGAGAGTGCACAACAAATGCAATAAAAATGGCTTGGAAGTGGAAGAGAGAAAGTGGAAGACTGAACTTGTACAGCTTGGCTACGTGACAGCCAAAACTACAAAGGCACGGTAACAATTTATAAATACTTAAATGGTGGTCAGAAAAAGAGGAGAATTATGTAGTTCAATGAACAGCATATAGAATTGAGAATGAAGAAAAATGAAATTGATCAGTTCTAGGACTCAGTTTCTGTGGTGTTAAATTTCCTGCCTGCAACTGTCCCTCTCAAGGGAAGAGGAGGAAGCCTCCTTTTATGGAAAAACACCAGTATATGGCCATTAGTGAATAATCCTATTCAGATACAAGGTGTAACTCAACACATTCCTAGTTTAACAACATATAACGCTGAAGGAACTAACGTGACCATATTGTTTGACCTACTCCCCTTTGATGGGACGTTTTTGAAGCAATTCCTGATTGCATTAGATTTCCTTCTCCGTTACATATGGTTGGTGTCCAGGTCATTATGCAATTTCTTTTTTTCCAGTTCTTCACCTGAAATATTCTTTACGCAGTGAACCAAAGCTGGAAGATAGACAGTTTGAGAGCGTGGATGTGAGCCCTGTACTTGTGAGGGAGGAAAGGGAGGGGGAGCAGGAGGGTTTTGAAAATGATGTGTTCAGCGTATCTTTTCTTTCTGGTTGTTTGCTTTCTCTGTACTGTTTGTTTTGCTGCTGAAGGCATCATAGAGGAAAAAATCTATATGTATTTGTATCTTAGGGCAAGTGGAAGATTCATATTCTCTCACTACAGAGAGAAAGAGTTTAAAGGAATTCCATACATCTTGATGTGTACATTTTCAGAATGAAAAATGAAAATTAAGGAAAGATGTTCTAATTTCCATGTAGTCAAAGAAAAGAAGGAAGTTAATGAGAATTCTCTGCTGATAAATGCTTAACTCAATAATTCAAACAAGTGAATTCCATAACAGAATTATCAGGAAAGTGCAATTGAGCTTTCTGTCCCCGTGGTCCTGGGGCACCCTGCTAATGCTAGCAAGTGATGAGGATGGAGCATTGGAGGGTAAGCTGCCTCCTTCTGGTCAGTCTGTTTCTGGTGTGCACTTAAAGAACATATGAATCTCACAGTCTGGTAAATATGAGATGCAGGACTGTCCCTTCTGTAGGATTTTTAGACTGTAGCTTGGTACGGAGGAGAGATGTGTTCATTGTCAAGAATATTCCCACCACTCCCCTACCCTCTCTGTTGGCCCCGTCCCACAGAGCTGTCCATGGCAGCAGCTGAATGAGAAGCAAATGCAGAACAGAACCCCCTGTGATGTAAAACTCAGTTTTCTTCTACGATGTGATTTTTTTTTGCAAAGTGTGAACTCACAATGAAATTAGTATTTTTCTGCACAAATATGTTCTCTGCATTGCAGTTGTAATTCCTTTTTGTGTCTCAGTATACCTAGTCTGCAGCTGCATTTGCCTAGACCTTGGTGCTTGATTTCACTGTATTTATGATACATACGTTTTCTTGAAAGCCTGCATCTTTCCCTCCTTTAAAGAGGCCCCTGAAGAGGAACACCGCTGTAGAACCTATGAAAAATTATCCAAGCAAGAATAGCTAAGTTGTGCAACAATAGATGCACCTTTTAAAAAACCTATTAAGCTGTTCACAAACTGTCCACTTTATGTACATATATCTTTTTAGTCATTTTTGCCCCATGTCAATTTACTGATCACACACACATGTGGTTCCTGTTCCAGACTAGACTCCATCGCTGAATTTTACACGTATGAAGATGCAGAGCCCTGCAGTAGTGCTTGGGCGTAGACTGTGTGAATGCCAAGGCCTGACTGAGAGGCTCTCTGAAGTCCCAGGAGAAATTTGCAAAAAAAGATTTCAGGATTGAAAATGGAGATAATAAATTATTTGAAGCAAAGGCTCCAAGTGCCATATGTTTGTACAGCATCCAGCACGGTATCACCTTGATTATGCCCAGAGCTCTCGAGTCGTGGTATTGTACGTGACAACAACCCCAGGTTGTATTATTTTATTTATAAACTATATAATTTTTCCCTTTTTCCCTTTCTTGCCATGAAAATTTCTTATCTTCCCTCAACCTAGCTAAAGATTTTCCCCTTTTATGAATATTTATCTTCCTATCTATCATACATTAATTTGGAAAAGAAAAAGATAATTTTAAAGAGTTAAATAAACAATAGGCCCTAGTTTTAAACCGACAAAGCCATAATGCTTAGTATTCCAGGGTTGAACCCACCAATTCATCCTCTGTGGCTCCCAGGACTTAAACCAGCTCTAAAATAAATGGGCACCATCCCAAATACTGAGGCTGACTTGTTATCTCTATATGTACTTTTCAGATAACAGACATTAAATAATTCACTATACAAAGTCTTATTTCAATTAAAACGGTAAAACTGATAAAGAAGTTTTCTTTACTTTTGGGAACAGATCTCTGGCTTGTAATTGCATTAATTACAAATACACACAGTTGAAAAGTTATTCAAATGCAAATTTTCTTAATGAGAAGAAAGCAACTGGGAGTATAATTTTTAGTTGTTGCAGTTAATGAAAGTATTTGATTTTGTTTTAATTGCACTTTTAATAAAATAAAGTGCTCTCACAGTGATGAGATTTCACTAATACAGCATCCTCTAACAGCAGCGCTAGAACTTCCAGAGGTTGCTGATGGTGGGTAGATCATCTGGCGCTGGGCCCTCAGTGGAGATACGTGAAGCAAACAGCACTCGCTCCTGGGCAGAGCTGTACATGGTGAGGTGCTGATCTCTGGCTAACAGCAGTGTACTAAAGCACGTCACCAAAGTAGAGCACTGGGCAGACAATTTATGCCTTAAGAATACAACGGAAGGAGTAAATAGAGGGCCCCACTGTTTTCATAGCTTCGAATCACGGAGGAGGGAGTTGGGAGAGCCATTTGGAGAACGTCTGGTCCAGTGTGTCTCCACTATTTTCAGTGCAAGAATCATTATGAAAATACCCACACCCAAACTTCTGTATGTGCGCCCAAGTTTTAATTAAAAACCAAATAAGAATGAAGTTTAAGTTGGAAAAAACTATTTACCTCATTTTGTTTGCTTGCTTGTTTTGAAATATATTTGCGCACTCCAAGAAAGTCAGTTGGCAGAAAGTGGTGTGCTCTCTTATGAGCAGCTGGTGTTTACAGATCACGTGTTGAAGAATACTGACCTAGTCCACCCCTCTGTGCATGAGGCAGGGTCAGCTACACCTAAGCCATTCTCTACAGAAGTTTATTCTACCTCATCTTCAGAAACCTTTGGTGATGGTGGCTTTCCAGGCCTGGACCCAAGCTTGGTGCACTCCCATTCTCAATGAAGTTATCATGATGCAAGAAGCAAGGAAAAGGATTGCCTTCTATAATTCTTTTCAACATTATGGAAAAAGTTTACATCTCGTATGCTATGTTAACCAAAGCTAGGGACTTTTAATTTTATTTTTTTTCTTGTAAGAATGTTGGTTTGAGTTTTTTTAACCTTCAAGTAGTTGATATTACAAAAGTGCTTGGACTTTCCTAAAGATTCCCTAATATTCTGTTGAACACTAGTAAGGAATTGCAGTAACTTCTCTTCAAAAGGATTGATGCCAGAATGGATTTCCCTCCTTCCCCACTCTTCCTTCCCTCAATTTTCTTTCTATTCTAAATTATTATTAAAAATAACCAAATATATAAATATTAGTGGATTACTCTTATACCTTTCAATCTTGCATGTGAGATGGTATCTCTGAGGGAGAGCAGCCACGTGGGAAAACGGGAAGCAACAGCCGGGTGGCTCAGAGACAACATCCTGCCCCTCTTCACCCTTTAGTCTGGGAGGGTCGGAGGAAAAAAGGATGGCTTGTGTTTGGCAAATCCCATCACTGGACGAGCCTCCTGGTACCCACAAGGACCTGTATCTAAACCCCAGCGGGTTACATCTTTTCACCCGTGAATTCAGAAAGCCAAGCTTTCAAACTGGTTTTGCAATTTAAAGCAAGAATGAGTTCCAGAAAGGCTTGGTTTGTTTGCAGACAATTTAGGAACAGTGAAAAGGTAAAATGAATCAAATAAATAGAAGTGTTTTCCTTTAACTCTAATCGTAATTAACATAGTTGAAGGTGTAATAAAAGATTCCCATAATAAATCTCAGCTGCTTGCGTCATATATAATAAAGAAATCTAGTTATTTTTAGCATTTTAACAGAATACAATTTGGTATAGAGTGTTAATTTTATAATTTTATTTTCAAGGAAGCAAGTATTTCAGAGGTACATACACAGCAAATTAATTTTTCATAGATATTATGGATAAATGAAATTTAGACAAAAAATATGCATATCTTAAATTGAATAGATTCACCATAGAATCCTGATAAGCTTTCACCTGCTGTTAATTTTCTTCTGAGATGAAAACACTATCAAGCAACAAAAAGAGATGTCTAAGCACATCTCAGAGTGGAAAAGAGGGTTTTAAGATTAAAACTTCGATCAGATTTTGAACCCAAGCAACAACCCATGGAGCCCATGGAGATGTCTCAAATAAATTTAAAAAATGCAATATGTAAGGCCACTCACATGACAGTCTCCATGTTTTAAAAAAGAAAGATAAGGATTACAGGAGTGAAGTAAAGGGTGAGGCAAAAGCAGGAAGGAAAGAATATGGGAAAGGAAAGAGAGTATAGTGAAGTTCAGGTCAGAGAGAAAAGGTAAAGAAAGGATAGAGCGGCAAGAGGAATAGGGGACAGTAGGTGTGGGGTCTTTCCCAGTTTTCCGTTTTCTTCACTTGTGTGTGAATGAGGGATATCTCCTAGTCAGCTCGAAGCATTTCACCTTTCTCCCACAGAAGCTCATGGAAAGGAGCTATCTGTGACCTCCTCCACCCACCCTGGGGGGCACAACCAGAGTTGTTGTTGTTTTCAGGTTGTTTCTGCTGCAGGAGTACCTACACTCATTTGACAGCATTTGGATGAATGACCCAGACAACCTTTTCATGTGCAAAGGATAGCTCATTTAAGTGCTCTAAAATCTGCATGTTCGCTCAATTCGGAGTGCATTGTAGTGATGGAGGTCCATCACTGTGCTTTGGGGAATTTGTGACCTGGGGTCCTCCAGAAGTAGCCTTCAGAGGAAGCAAGAGCAAGTTTTTCTTACAGCTGTCAGATTCCATGAATGTTTTTTGCTTTTTAAATACTATTGCTGTAATGGGATGAAAAAAAGGAACAGGTTCTGGGTAGCCAGGATGATGGGAGTAACTTGTACACTGCGAAATGGGGAAGGAGATAATGACAGAGGGAGACATCAATTTGTTTCTAAATGCTTACTGTTACTGTAACCACCATGTCATGAAAGGTCATGGACATCCTGAGCTATAGATCCAAGTTTCTTTTCTCTTTTCAAATACAGTATTTCAGACACAACCATAATCTCCATCATGCTATAATAAAGCAGAAGCTTAGGGATGGGAACTGGGCATTTCCATAGCACCCCTGCAACTAGTGGAGTGAAGAGTGATGTGAGGTCCCTAGAGCCACTCACTGGCCTTGGGGGGCACTTGTGCCTGTGCCCTGTGAGCTGACTCTTTCCTTCTCTGTGCAATATTGACGGTGGTGGTTCCCCCTCCAGGAGGTGCCAAGGAAAAACGTTGTCTGTTTTTGCATACCTGAATTGCATCACTATAGCCACATCTTAAATGGATATCTGCAACTGCTTAAAAGTCCACTCGCATGTACAAAACCAAATGTAAATGCATTCTCTTCCAGAAAGAAAGTAATTCACTGCTGAAAAACTCTGCTAAGGCAGAAAACGCATCCCAGGCATATCTTGTGCCCTTTCAGAGTGGGAAAGTCAACAAATATTACGCTTCTAGAAAACCATGAAATGAAGAGTTATTTTAAGTTCTCAAATAACCTTAATTCTACCTTATTTGAACAATGACCCAATAAACACACAACTTCTCTGTCTCAAAAACTGGACGGAAAGAGAAGCTGCTTATGTTTTCTCTGCACTCACACTTGCCCTAGTCCAAAAAAGTACACCCCATCTGATGAATTTACAGCTACTTCACCCCTCTCTTCCCACCCATTTAGCCTGATGCAAATGTGCAATGTAACACTATTTTTTTTTTCATTTTTCCATTAGTCTCTACACAAATTGCATTAATCTCCAGCTTCAGCACTGACAGGCTTTACAACAAAAAGACCTGTAAGGTGACTATACGCACTTCCCCACCATGGCAGTGCTCAAATGTAGTATATTTTGTCCCTTAAGGCATAAGCACATCTCTTTCTTCTCTGATCATATGGCAAGTACTGAGAGAGGGGCTCCTGTTCCTCCTGTGCCGAGCATCCCCTGATGCCTCCTGTCAGACCCACAGCTCACTGATGCCGCTCTTGTCACGGGCTGCAGTTATTCCCCTTGAGAGCAGGACACTGGGACTTTTCCCAGCCCTCCCAGGGCTGCTGTCCCCAAGGGGAGAGGAGGCAGGACGGAATTCAGCTTGACTGTATTTCCTGAGATTTCTTACAAGTTTCAGTTCTGCTGAATTTGAAATTATACAAAGATGCTGTCAGGCGGACGTAGTTATTCTCAGTAAATTTTTAAGTAAACACAAATTACTTGTCAGCGTATACAAAGTGCCTCAGTGGCAGAAGGAGGAATAAAACCTCAGTTTTAGTCTTTTGCACCATTTATCTAAATATCTGACTTGTGTAGCTCAAGTGACTGTTGGTTGTTCATCTTACACTCTGTAAGTAAGTTTGGTTTTAAAACACCCTCTGAGGTGGCAGAGGTCTGGGTTTCCTGCAGTGTGAAATCCCAGCTGTAATCTGTGGAAGCGAATTGCCTCAAATGTTGGGGCCAAATCTGTGACCCTGAAATGTAAGGAGTTGGAGACGCCTCCAGAGATCGTGCATTCCATTTTTCTATTAAGAGGCAAGGCTGGCTATATGCAGGCCATCATGGCCTGTAGATAGTCATCATGGCCTGTAGATAGTAGATAGACATGTAGACAGACATGTAGATGTAGTGCTGAGGGGCATCTCAGGTTACATACCTGACATACCACGTTACCACCAGGTTTCGTGGTAACCTGGCAGTGTTAGGTTAACGGTTGTACTTGATGATCTTAAAGGTCTCTTCCAACAAAAAAAAGATTCTATGGTTCTATGATTCTATGGTCCACGGCACAGCAAAAAGGCAAAAAGGCTCAGTACAGCTGAGTGATCTCCTCCAGCCCACCATCTACTGCTGTGACCTTCTTTGCAAGAGTGAGCGAGGAAAACAGCCATTCGTGGCCACATGTGAAGGCCTGGAGTCATGGAAGGGTCCTGGTCATCTCCATATGCTTGTGCATGCATTCTTGCATTCTGCTGACATGCTTACCAGGGAGGAGGGCACTGCTCTCCTGTGAGTGTGGTGAGAGGAGTGTTGTAGTTCTGGTTCTGACCTACACAGACTATAATTTGAGCCAAAGAGTTGTTGAACAAAGGGGACCAGGCTGGCACACGCCATCGCTGAGGGGTATCTAATATGGTCTTGCACTGGGATGGCGGGGATTCCACCACCTCCCTGGCTAACCTCTTTTAAGGTTTATAATTAGAAGGCAGACTGTTGATAAGCATTCCCTTAAGCATGATTGAAAAATCATGCTGACTGAAAAGTAATTGTATAGTATTTTCATCTTTTCGATAGAAAGGAGTCATCTTGCCTAAGGGTAAATATCTGAAGTTGGTTGTCGATGTCTAGACTCATCAACCTAGATTCCCTTTATAGCCAGCTGAAAGAAACAGGCACCTCCAGGGCGTGATTCATCTGTCTGTCTTAGAAGAGATGTTAAGTGGAGAAGGATTGCTGCAAAAATGATTAGAGTTGTATGGGAAATGGGATTCATATTCTGTGGGAAATGGATATAAAAAACTTGTTTTCTTCAATTCTAGAATGAAGAAAAAACTTTCAGGATTTCAGGAAAATTACACATTTAAAAATTCACTCTTGCTCAGTAAAATGAAGGGGTTTTTTTTCTGATGTTTTCTTATTTTATGTTTTATAATTTATAATGGAAAAAAAGACATCTGGAGATGAAAAGAAGTCTTAATAAGAAAATCTGAAACATCATGAAGTCAAAATGGAATATTTTGATTTCAGAGATGCTTCAACTTGGATTGGTTTTGTCTCATGAAAGATCACCAAAATTGGCCTATTCCTACAGAAAGTTTTGATTTCCATGTAACGGCATTTTTGTAGAAAAATGTGATAACAGGATTTTTTCAACCAGCTGTAGCAGCTATGTATGAGTGGACAGACCTGTGTAAAAATAACTTTTTTTTTTTAATCCAAATATCCTCTTTATAAAAACATTCTGCTTTCAATTAACAAAGTTATTTTAACTTTCCTTAGGCTAACAAGTAGCTCTCACTTAGAAAGGGCTAACTGTGGCATAGTTTTGAGATATCTCTTATAAAGGCAAGCTTCTAATAAAAGTAAAATAATTAGGCATATAAGATTGTTTTGTGCTAATTTGTTGTTACAATTTTCTTGAAGGACATGACCAACAGACTTAAGTATCATATAGTCCCTACTCTCATGTGACCAAGTGTGACAAAGAAAACAAACAGAGTGATGCCGTAATAAGGAGAATTTGTATTGGTCTCCCCATAAAAATTAGCCAGGGATTTGAATTTTGTATTATAAGTGAGTGATGGATATCAAGCTCTCTGAGACTGCGAAGCTAATACATTGAGCTACAATATGACAATAACGAGCTGTGACAGTCTAACTGAGTAAGGGAAAGTTTCACAGAACTGGGTGTCTGGAAGGAAGACATCAAAGTTGACAAATGACTTCTAGCTAACTTGCTTCCTTCTCCAAGGCATGTTCTAGTGATGCTGAGGGACAGATGTTAAATGGAGCTAGACAGAACTGAACACACTTCAGTAAATATCTTGCTGATAGAATGATTTACACACCAGGAAGAGAGAAGAAAAATTTTTAGGAAAATCTGAACGATATTTTAGACTTTGTTCAGATGTACAGTGTACAATTCACTTCACCTAATGGTGAACTGTCTGCTACACAGCATTTGCACAGGACAATAGCAAGCACACTTTATTGTCAATGGAGAGAAGTACGTATTTCTAGGGCACATTTTAGATACATGCTTTAGGATGAACACACCTAAGAAGCATTTATTTGTCTCACCAGATTAAAAAGGAAGTCTAGGGTAACCAGCTTAGATGCCAGTGTTTACTGTGGACCTGTCACAAATCTTCAGTTCAGTCTCAGGATCTGATACACTAAATCACTGCCTACAGAATATTTTATAATTAATTTTCCATCTTTAATATATTTCTTTTTTTCGTCAGCTGCTTGGATTTAATTCATTGCCAGATGTTTTCTGTAGACTAATTAGCTAACTGTTTGAGGGAGTAATGAAAGCTGAAATATATAAGTGATATGCTAGTTAGGAAGAATCTGACTGCTACACATCTAGACCAACCAGAAGAGGAAAAAATGTTATCTTCTCGTAAGCTCTATTCAGTTTTTTGCCAGGATGAAAACAAATTAAGTTAACAAGAACATACGAATTAAATAAAAAATATTTTGGCTTATAGTTCCTAGCATAATACCTAACATAATTCTTGCCCTATGGCATCCCCATTTTCCGTGTATACTACTGTGATATTTGGTGGATATGAGGTTAACTCAACGCCTGTGTTGATCCATAGTGCAAGGGAGCCCTGAGTGCACCAACAGGCCTGAACGTCCCAGCTTGGCCTCCCATGGAGCCTTCCTCATCCCTCTCCTGGGGCTCAACACCCCCATTTTGGCACATCTTGGTGCCATCAGTCCCTGCCTCAGCTACATCTTGGGCGTGTGTGTCTCCAGCCCTTTCTCTGGCCCTGGCTACTTTAGACTGGACCCCCGGAGCAGGAGCATTGCATGGGCCCACCAACCACCCACCTGGGGCTGTTGGTGGTCCCTGCTGCCAGCCCCCAGCTCTGCTCGATGGGTTCAGCCCCTGCGGGATGGCACCCCGATGGCGAGGGCACGACCTGCGATGAGGTCTCCTTCCCTGAGGGAGCAGCCAGCCCCTCGCTACTCCTCAGTGTGTCTTTTTCAGTGTTTCTGAGAGGCTAAAGCATCACTAGTCACTGCTCACCATTGGTATGTGTAGGCTGAGCTTCTCTTTCAGAACGAGTATGGAGACTGGTTGTTTTCACCTGAAATGGCAAAAGAAGAGCCCTGACAAGCCCAGGGTAGAACACACTCTCATCTTCCTTGGATACTCAAAACAACTCTTCACTGAAATGACATCAGAGATGCCTGAAATATGTGGATGAAGAGATTAGATAAGCACTGGGTGGTAATGCATATGCGAGCTTGGGAAGAGTGATGTGCCAGTGGGTTTAAGTTAGATCCTGGCCTTAACCATGCCCCTTTGGCTTCCAGAAGGGGACAGAGCTTCAGGCACACTCTTGATGCGAATCAGTCACACCAAGCACCACTGAGATTTCAGAGAGGCACGACTTCCATCAGATGACAATTGTACAGTGAAGATAATAAAGACCTTTGTATGTTTTGAAAATGCTAGGGAATAAGGTCATGTTTTTCAACTGTAATGGAAAAGCAAAGAAGGGGCAACACAGTGGAAACCTCTGTGGCACAACTGTGTTAGAAACAGAACTGTTAATGAGCAAGTAACTCAAACAAATGGGAACTATTGAATCAACACCAAAAATGCTGAATAGCTGACATAGAGAACCAGGTGGGGCAAGAAATTAATCTGATGGAGTAAGCAAAAAAAATGGTATTAGAAAGAACTGTACAAACTGGATTATGTTTTTCAAGACCTATGACTAGAAGGTTTAAATGGTGAGACCAATGAGAGGCAAGTTTCTCAACCGAGGAAGTGCTTAGACTAAAAGAACATAAAACCAGGCATACTACAACTGGCCAAAGCTCACCTTGGCTATATTTCATGTATCCAACAGTGCCCATAAGCAAATAGAGAAAAATGTAAGAACAAGGTAAGTACTTGCACCTGATACTCTACCAGCCTCTAACCATCTTCATCTTGGGGACTTCCTGTGCTCCATATGGTTTCTGCTTATTGTAACCTTCGGAGGATTTATCTTCAATTAACTTCTATAGTGGACCTTTGTAAGCAGTGTGGACAGAAAATTTTAAATGTTTAGCCATTTCCATGCTTTGAATGTTAGTCACTGTTCTGCTTTAGAAATATCTCATTACTCAGCATTTCAGAAAGAGGACACAGTTTTTAGCACACCTTACTCCAGCCTGGATAAATCCTAAGCATCTATGGCATACAAGAGTTTTCTCAATCACTTCCATCTTATTTTAACTTTTTTTTTTCTTTCCTCTTTCTCTTTTTCTTTCCTTTTAAGGAGAGTCTGGTTTAGACAAACAAAGTAACTCTTTCTTAGGTAACACTGTTATTACGCAGCACCATTTGGGTTTCAAGCAATTGATTAATCAATTTGCATTTCAGAATGGCCAGAAACCTCAGATGCCATCCCTAATATTTTCCATCCGTGAACTGGACAGTGCCAAGGAGAAACCAAAGCTGCTTTTCCCCTTTCTATGTGCTTTATCTAAAAGACCACACAGTCAGTTTTTAAAAGCAGTCCAAGAACGTCTAAACTCCGCTTTCCATGTAAGATGATAAAATAAATCTGATAATCCAGAAAGTAAACTTGTTTGAATACATCCAACAGGAAAATAATATGGAAATCATGAAAATGAAGTCGTATTTGTTTACATCAAGTGTCTTAATATTTATCCTTTCTTACTTCTATATTTTATGACAAGTTAAAAGCACTAGGTAAAGTAGTCTTTATAACAAAGTTATTTAAATATAACTTGACACCAGACCTCCTCTGTTTAGCGTAACTGAAACAAGCAAATGTGCATCTTTGCTTTTGTTGGGCCCAAAATACCCTTCACCAAAGCAACACTTCCAGTTTTGTTTCCATGACAATATACGTGACTTTTATGAAAGCTGTGGATCTTTTTGCCTTAGAGATGTGGCTAAACCAGCAACATTTCATTTGCCTGCAAGTCTGCTTTTTTTCTTCTCAGTCATGAGAAGACTTTAGTCAAGATGTTTATTTCCAAGAAGTTCTACAGTCTTACACTTCAGTAATTACAAATATTTCATCTTTTCTTTCTCTTTTACCTAATTCTCAGCATCCTCAGTGTAAGAATGTCCTCTTCATTCATTTTCTTCTATTTCTGTTTCTATAGTATCTCACCTAATCCATCTCTGTTTTTTTTAATCTTAGTACTATACAATTTTTCTGTTTTTAGCTGCACTAATTTTCTTCCATTTCAACTCCTTCAGTGCTTCATTGCCTTAATTCCATCTACACTGAAGATTCTCCTCTCTTCTTGTCTGAGTTACATAAACATAATAGGAACTGTTTCTTAAAACAGTCTTCTGATACTTGTGTTCACTCCCTGCATTATCATTCTCTAATTAGCCTGTTCTTGATCAGGTAGTAGGTTTCTTCCTTAATACAGGGTCTGTCTTCAAGCATTTTTTTTTCCCCCACACATAGTGTTACTTCGTGTCTATCTGATTTCTTCATTAAGCATTTTGAAAAATATTTGCTTTTTCTCTAACCTAATATTAAATTTTCATATAAATAGATATTTGGTTACATGAAGACTGAAGTCACCAAAATGATCATTTCTCTACAAATTATTTTAAGGCAATTTATTTTTCTTCTTTTTAGTTTCCTCTTCTTTTCCTTGCTCCATACTTCCCCTTCAAAAAAATGCTCTTATTGCTTCAGCAAAATATCTTACCAAAGTCTGTGAAATTATAACTTGCTACAATTTGATATTTGTTAGGGATGACTAGAAGGGGAACCCACTAATGCGTTTTCACATATAAATAATTAGCCCACAGAAGTGACGTCTTCAAAACAATGGCTTCAAGATCTCACTAGAATTAAAAAATTCTTGATGACTGAGCAGAAATAATTAGACTACAAAGTCTAGAAGTCTTCACATTCCAGTGAGAAAACGGTCTGACTACTGTTAAGAAATTTCAAGAGGAGCAGGTGTTTTTTTCTCTGTGGCAGTCCTAAGAACTTGTTCATCAGCCTCTGAAGCTTTGCCTGTTACTAGTGACTTGTTAAGCCACTCTTCTGACCCAGCAAGGTGATTTTATCTTTGCATTTTTTGCAGTTGAATCAAATCTCTCCAAAGCTGAGAGGGGAATATTTATATCCTAGCTTTTTAAAACATAAGGCCATTTTAAACGGGAGACAATAAAATAGGCTAAATTTTATATCATTTGGTGCATAATATTTATTTCCGCTTATCTAATTCATCCTTGCCTTTTTGAAAAATTAATTAAAATGCATTTTGCATGGCATAAATGAGGTACATACACTTAGGTATTTCTGTATTATTTATGCATTGATTTTTGTATTGCTGCCTACTCCGTCTCAAAAGGCTAACTTCTTACAGAGGCATGTACTGGAAAGGATGGAATAAGCATAAAATGGATTGGATGTGGTTCAAGCAGAAATGTCAGCTGTGATATAAATGGTGTATGATGAATCAGCAGCAAGTCACTAGAGCTACTGTGATGATACGGTGGAGACCAACAACTGGACCCTTACCTTTTTAAGTGATTGACAGACACGAAAACGTTTCATCTAGATGCCCCACTGTTCTTTCCCACACCTTCTGAACACTGAACACCACAGATCTCCTTCTACAGATATGCTGGTTTGTAGAGACAGGTCCTGTACTGTGAAGACACTTCCAGCCTTCCTTTCCAGCAGCCTTTGCAGTGTCTGGCAAAAATATCACCAACATCTATGAACAGGCAGATGTGATGCCAGGGATTTCAGCTCAAAGTATTTCTGCAAAATAAGTGAAAGCTAATTTCCTTTTTGTGCCACGTCCTGCTCATAACTGCTAATTTTTAGAGTCTTCTGTCGCGCGTCACAGTCATGGAGTTGGCTTGCTTTTGACTCAGCATTTCCTCCTGTCAAAAATGTTCAAGCATTTGACCACCTCAGCATTGCAGTTTCTGTGAAGGGGTGCTCTTTTCTGGTGGTTAAGCAAATCTCTATTCCACACACAAAAAAGTAAGTTTTATTCTGTTGCCATTATTATCCTTTATTATTTGCATTTAGTACGCACAGTGCAATATCAAAAACCCCTGAGGAGGGCACCAGCAGCAACCACTTGGGATCCAAAGTATATGCAATTGGATGCATTTCTAACTCCTGATCAGGCCAGTGTGTACTGGACATCATCTATAACAGCCCCATTTATTTTTGACAGCAGGTGTGGCTATCATGTATATCCTAGAAAAAAAGAATATATCCTTCTTGCCTGCCTCTCTGAAAAATCTCCGCCAACCTTGCTTTCTCCGATCTGCAAATATTAATGCAAGTTTAGAATGGTTTGGTGAGTTTTCGTGCAGGATATTTTACGCAGTTCTGTTCATCCGTGTTCAAAAAATATGATCGCAAGCTGCAATGCATTTTTGAAATGGTTAACAGGGCAATTAGGGGAATGGAGAGCCTATGGGAGATTGGCTCTCAGTACCCTAAATCAAGAGCTGGAAGAAGATATGATCACTGCCTATAAATATAAAGATCAATGTAGGAGGAGAGCTTTTTAAACTAAGGGGCAGCAGTACAGCATAGACGAAGAGAATTTGTCATGAATTACCTCTAGGCTTGAAATTCAAAGAAGGATTTTAGTACTCAAAACATTTGGGTTCTGGAACAATCTTCTAACAGTAACAAAGTAAAAAGGCAAGAGCTTGGTGCTTGATCGAATTACAAAAGAGGTTGTGTTATATGATTGCTTGAAGCAGTGGCAGTTGGATTTGTTAGCCAGGAAGTTCTTTTCAGTTTTGCTTCCTATTTTTCTGGTATGGTACATATCTATCAAACCAGGGCCCCTCCTTTAACAGATTCAAAGTGTGAGAAAGCAGGACATGCCATGACAGCTCTGTGACTGCAGCATGCACAAAACCATCAATAGTAAGGTGTTTTTATAAGAATTTTCTTCTCTGGGGAGAATAATCGAATCCATGGACTGTTGAACAGTGCTAGAGACACTTGTTGCAGACGTGCCTGTAATTTGTTACCTTACCCAGTAGAAAAAGGGACGCTCTTAATCAAGCAAGGAAACAAATTCAGGTCGTTTCCAAACTCTAAATCCGTGTTTAGTAATAGGTAGCATCTCACTTTGAAAAGAGGTTGCCGCTTTGCTGCAGACATTTGCCGAGCGTACAGCTGTCAAGATGTTAGGTCTCCAAAGGACAGTCAATCTCATTTGGACCTGCTGAAGGAGTCCCAGCACATGTAAAAGATTCCAGCTAGCAGGGTTGAAGCATTCCACTCATCTAACTTTAAATGTCTACAGTACAAGCATTTACCGCTGGGCTAAACACCCTGAGCTCCCTCTTCACCAGTAGAGAGGAAATAAGTATTTATTATATATAAGACACCCCCACCCAAAAAAAAGAAAAAAAACAAAAGCAAAACATCAGGGCACAGTAGACCCTCTAATTCTGTGGCCTTTGTTTTCAAATGGCACTATTCCAAGCATCAGAAATTGGAAAGCATGTTAACTGAGTGGTTTAGAATTCCCTTTTAGTTAGGTTATTTTTCAACCTGCAATGGAGCGATGGAGTAGACAGCAAGAGATAAAAGAACTAGTAATGTTATTGCCACTAAGAAACAAATAAGACAATTAAAATACATGCCCATGCAGAGTTGCTATGCTTTACGTGGACAGCATTCTGGAAAGTTTAGCTTCTCTAAAGGTATTTACCAAGGAACTTTCTTATAATGCCCCAATGGAAATTGTGGTTGCCAAGTTATCAAGGGTGACTTCGGTCTGTAAAAAAAAAAGCAAGATGATCTGAAAATAACTACTACTGAAAGCCAAATAAACCTCCTATTTTCTTTTTAAGGTTGAGCTTTTCTTAGGCATGCAGAGCTAAAACCATCCATGCTATTTTCACATCATGAGATGCCAGTGCGGTGCAGTATTGTTTTAAAGTCAATTAAGCTAATAATACAGGATGAAGTCTTGTCCCTTTTCTCTGCAGGTCAAAAAAGGGTTTTGGTCTACAGCCGAACACTCGCATAGCTTGTTTGTACAGGAATTCTTACCTCTTGTATTTTGGCAGTCTCAGGTGGATTTTTGTAATTTAGTTTCTCTGCCAGAAGAGATAAGGGACAGAGCAAAACCATGGGTTTTGAACAGGGCGAGAAGGAAGACTGTTTGCAAACAGAGAGGAGATTTTGATAGCAGTGCTGCTGGGCAAAGGAAGTCTTAAATCTTGGACATCTGTCCTGCAGGACTTGCCTATGAAGCTTGCAAAATGTAAAAGATGGTGTCTACTGATGAACTGAGGAAAAAAACACCACCACCATTTTGAAAAACAAAACAGTTCTTTACACGCCATTTTCTCCACTAAGCAGACAAGCTATCTGCCAGAAGTACCACTAGGGGTATGAATATTTACGATTCTTTTGGACAGTGAGCATCATGCAGTATACATTACTATCCCGATCCTGTTCCTTTTGAAGTCTGTGGAAAACCATTGGTAACTCCAGAGGGTCCAAGAACACAGAAACCCACCAAATGGAGCGGTTCTTGACTGGCATACTGGCTCCCGAGAGAACCGTTCCTCATCCTCATGGATCTTCTATCAGGATTCCTCCAGTAATATGATGGATGGGGTTGAGATACTGGTGGGCACCGATTAACTGAGGAAAGAGAAGGACGAGGAGCTGTGTTCTGGGGGAAGCCTCATTAGTAATTAGCATGACTGTTAACATGATGCAAGATTATTAGTACCAGCCTGTATTCTATGTGCACGGCCACAGCACATGAGGAAGTGGAGCCACACAATTGTACAGCCCCAGTTAACGTGCCATAATTTTTGTGAGGGACTTTTGGTCCTCAGAAAGGGCCTTATGAAATTCTCCTGACAAAATTTAAGGATGATAAGAATTACTCTAAGCATATCTCTAACAAGCAATGAAGCTCACCTGGAAAGAAAAAAAAAAAAAAAGTGTATCCTTAAAATCCTAGTCTACCCTGACTTTGAAATACAGTTTCCACAAAGTCCCAGGCAAATAGTTTTCAAAGACTGAATGTTAAGATACCTTTAAAAATACACTTTTTTGCCCATTTATATAGCTAGTTATTAGGGGATTTGCAATGCTTGTCCCTTGATAATGAAAATTGATGTTAAATATCTGGCAGCTTGTCTCAGGCTCAATTTTCTAATGAACAAAAAGGCAACCTTATCCACTCAATCTGCTTATTACTGTAAAAAAGTTGGTGTGGCAGTGTATGAGTAAGCCAGACTGCAGTAGCTGTGTTTGTATACAGTATTGTCTAGCTCAATCTAAATTGCAAAGATAGTAGACAGAGAGGTGTGGTGAGGAACATCTTGAATCAAACAAGTGTCAGCTGGGCCTCATTTCCTGATTTAAACAATTACATAGCTGAATAACCTATACTTAAAAACACAAAACCTAATGAATAAGCAATAAGACTACTTGACCTATATTCAAAGCAATTGCTAGTTTCTATCCTCTGTATTTAAGTTGAGTTCTGTCTCATTCAGCTTTAGCAGAGGAGCCTGCTCTGCTCACAGAGACAGACTTCTCTCTCTCTCTCTCTCTCTCCCTCTCTCCGATAACTCCATCGAGCAGCAGGGGACAGAACATCACCCGTGCCATTACTGTTCTGCTAGTTTGGGGGGGGCTTTTTGTCAAAAAATTCCTCTAACTTTGAAAAACTGAAGTAAATTTTTTGCAGCAAAATAATATAAAAAATACTGTTTGCCTCCTCTCTCTGCTGAGGCTTCCTGACTGGGAGAGTTTTTGTTGTAAACATATATGCTGGACCTCCTTTCAACATGGCCAGTGCTCAAGGGAGCAGGAAAACAAAGACACTCAGATGTGAAATACTTGTTGGCTACAATTTTTCCTTCTCTTCTTTCCATGTTTTTTCCTTCTAAGTGCCATCACCTTGAAACGACAGGCCCATCAGCCGTACAGTACTTTTGGGCAGAATCACAAAAAGGCTGATACAGAATGCAATCAGCAAGGAATTAAATGAAGGTGTTTAATTAATGGCAATCAACATGGCTTTGTTGACTGTGTCATATCAAACAAATCTGATACTGTTCGTACTTGGATTAAAAGCATGGTTAATACAAGTAATTGGCGTAATATATTTAGATTCATGACATTCTGTTAAAAATTAAGAATATACTAAATCAATACAACCTGCTCCAAGCAAATTAAAAACTAGCCAAGGAATAGATTGCAAAGTGTAATTGTATATGTAAATTGCAAATCATCCATTGGGGTGTTTTTAGCAGGTCCCGCAGAGACCTGCTCTTTGCCTGATGTTGTTCAATGTCTTTATTAAACTGGGAGAAAATATAGTATCAGCCAATGAGGTGGATTCAATCCCTACAAGACTGAGGGACTGGCAGGACTGAAGGAACCTGAAACCTAAAATATCCCACTAAGTGGAAGCCTATCCTAATAAGTAGACTATTACAGTTTGGGGGCCGTCTTGGTTACGGTGACTTGTGGAGTTTAAAATCCTGAGACAAGTGAGGAAGACAAGTAGTAGAATCATAACCCTGGACTTTTGGAGAATGGATTTTGGCTTATTCTGGGATCTTGTTGGCAGGATCCAATGGGAAGCTGCCATGGAGGACACCAGGGTAGGGGAGAGCTGGTTGAACTTCTTCAGAGAATAAAGTTAGTCCATTCTGATGTGTGGGAAGATGAGCAAGTGTGGCAGAAGGTCAGCGTGGATGACCAGGGAAATCCCAAGTGAGCTCAAGCACCAAAAATAAGTACATGAAATGAGAAAGGAGGAATGGACTTCCCAAGAGGAACATAGAGACTGTGCCCAAGCATGCAGGGATGGAGCTGAGAAAGTCAGCGCTCACTTGGAGCTAAGACTGGCAGGGACTGTGAAGGGCAAAATGAAGGGCTTCGCTAAGTACATCAGCAGAAAAATGAAGGCAGAGGAAAGTTATTTATGTGGGGTTTAAGTACATAAATCCTAGCGCTGGCAATTTTTAGATGGATCTGGTGATTTTTAGGTGGATCTGGCCATTTTTTATCATGTTACAGAAATTATAAAGATACAGTAAGCAATATCCTGAGTACTGGAATATTTCTGTCTTTGGACAAATAAAGAATCAACAGAAAGCAGACAGTCCTGGTAGCAGTTCCCAGGGTATCCAACTATATGGATGAAATCTGCCTGCCAATACATACGTTACATGCTTTGAAGATATGAAGTGCTCCACACCCGCCCCATCAGTGCAAAGCACAGGGCCAAACCTAATTTTTTCAGACATCTTGTGCCTCTTGTTATTGATAAAGACCAACAAACAACCAGAAAACAGCAAGTCATTCCACAAAGGGTAGCAGAATAACTAGAGTTCTCCACCCTCCACGTTTCGTAGACAGACTAATACAAAGCAGTGAGACAAATATTAAACTTTAATAATAAGCTGGATTATATAGAAGTCATACCCATAAGAGTTATTAAAACTATAATAGATTTTGGCAGGAATCTTTTCAGATAAAAAATGTTTTTGACAAACTAAAAATCAAGGAACAACGAACCACCCAAGTCGCTAGGTCTGGCACAAAAATATTGAAATGCAGTAGCTGCCTGTAAGAGGTTACTGGCAGAGTTTCAGAAAAGAAGATAGGAAAGCCCAAGAAAACAATGAGATGATTTGTCAGGGGTCATGGACTGCCTAGCTATTACTGCATTTCTCTGTAGACAATCTAAAAGGAAAGGGGAATTTGTAGCACTATAATTCATGCTACCTTCCTCTTGGATTCTTTTTCCATTTTACTTACTCCAGAGCTGACAGGAATCCCTAGGAGTCATGCAGTATCCTGTTCAGCTGGAAATCAGACAAAGAAATACAGATTTAAGCACACAGTATTATATACCCAACTTACTTAGAAATTTTGACTAAACTTTTCCTTTATAAGAGCTATGGGATGGTTATTACGATGGAAAGGTCGAAATCAGCTCGCAGCTAAAATTAGGTGATGAGCAAGTAAAAGGCTTGGTTCGAGGGAAGAATAGACTTTTCCTATTTTGGTGGAAATCAGCGTCAGAAATTTCTATCCATTCTCCTTTTTCAGTGAGAGCTCTGCTCCTTCAGGAGTGGCAATGTATAAGAGCATTCCCTTCCTGCGAGCTCCAAGGAGAGCGAAAAGAGGAAACATCTCTTCTTCTCCCAACAGAAAACATCCCATGAGTGAAGAAGTAAATATATGAGTAACAGACCAAAGCTGTTTGAGTGAGATAGATAGAAAAAACAGAAGATTTTGAGAAAGGACACAATGGAGGAGGATGAGAGCAGTGAAACAAGACAAACAATAGAAAAGTTGTAACAAAACCATTAGAAAAAAAAACCTTAAAAACTGCACAAGCAGCTAGCATGGAATAAAGAGGAACGAGTAATGGGAAAGATAAGAGAGTAACAAGAACACATACTTTATATTGCAGTACAGACAATCCTGTACCAAATCCTGCATTCTAATAACCAATAACATTTTACGGGAAATTGTAAGACGAAACAGAGTGAAAAGGAAAGTGCTCAGGGGATCTGGTTTTAGATCGGACCTCTATGCCTGATATGCACATGGGACAGCTGGGAGAACATAGTGCTTGCAGTTTTAAGTAATGCTTACGTTTTTAGGAAACTTAACTTGCTTATGCTAATTCACAGAAAAATATGAGAGGAATCTATTTTTCCAGTTCCACACTTTAAATTTTTCTAAAATGCTAGAAATTACATCAGAAATTTTTGGACATTCTGGAATTTGTAGTTTTTTCTTTGTTTGTTTGTTTGTTTGTTTTTTCTTTGTCGGGTCAAGTCCATCCTTTTCAGGTGAGTGAAAATAATAATCTCTATGCGCCCATTTTGTCTATTCCGCTACCCACAGCACCTTCCATTGTGCATACACCAAGATACCTGCTGACCTGACAAGGGTTTGTTAAGGACAAGTGCTCTTTTCAGAAACCTCCTCTTGACTCTCTTCACCCTTGCTGTTCCTGTTTCTTTCTGTTTGCTTACAACATGATACTAACACAATTTTAAGGGAAGCAGTGTAGGTGAGAAACAGAGTAGGTGTAAATCTGCTACCTTAATTTTAGATGTAGATTAAGATTCAAGCTCCAAAAAAACCAAAATCCACTGAAGCTCTAATGAGCCCTTTTACACTAGGCGAGTCAAGAACTGCGACATTATATTTGATTATCTTCTAGCTGCCAGTTTCCCACCTTTTATTATCATTATGTCCCTTCAGTTTGACGCTGTGGTTAAAGCTACTTCATGTCTATTTTGCTCAAAGACATCAGCAGGAGGTGGTGTGAAACCCCGTAAGAACTACCACATAAGCTGCAGATTGAAAACAGAGGCCTTGAATTTCTGCATATCAGCAAAGCGGCAGGAAAATAAAAATGAAGACTTCTGTGCTAAAAGGTGAGCCTCTTGCTGGAGGAGGAGGTGCAGACAATTTCTTAGGACTATGCTATTTGAAGACCTGTGATATCTGAAAAGCCCCACCAGCATAAGAATCTAGACTTGGCTATCACAAGATTCAGTTTTTTGACTGAAATTGAGTAAATCCAAAGGCTGACAAGTGTCCAAGTGTCAAAGCAACAAAACTTTTGACAAGTGACAAAACAACAAAAAGGAAAGAAATATTTTTTATAGAATCCAGTTACTTTCTCTATTAGGTACCTAATTTAAGCACAGTCTCATTAAAAATGTAGGCACTTTGAATGAACAGGCACTCAAATAGGTACTTCGGGTGAAAGAGAAAGTGCTGTCTGCTTAACTGCCTATTTTACTGAAACAGGTGGTGGAGATTTAAACATGTCTAGGAATTCTAGTCATCAACTAGGATTACAGTAAAATAAGATACTAAAATCACGGAAATGTTGATTTCTTTTTTATATTTTTTTTTTTTTTGCCAAAGCCTTCACTTTCTAAAGAAGCAATGGTCTCCCTTTGAATGAACCTTTTGACTCTTGCATAGAGGTATGTTTCCACAAGAGCTACACCACTCATCAAAATTAACTATTGAAAAATTAACTTTTTACTCATTAAAGTCATGACAGGAAAATCAAAGCTTTGGTACATCTATTTAAAAATAATCTTTCTCTGGAGAATGAGAAAGGAGAATGAAAGTGGACCTGAGGGATGAGAGGAGATTAGAAATGTAACTTTATCATTTTCAGGGATACTACCTATGTATTTTTATACTTGAACATTTCAAGAACCTGGGCTAAGTTTGCTTTCTCACAGCCTATTCGTATCTTGTCTCTTAGAGGGAACACTGAGAAACACTGAACCCTGCATATTTTTGAAAAGCTGCTCCAGAGCTTTAGAACTTCTTGTGTTAATGGAGGTATTCAATGTTCTGCCATTTTTTTTTCTCAACCTGTCAACTCCCCAACAATCTTTGTAGTAAAACAAATTGCTATGATGAAAATAAATAAAAAACAATGGCACTCTGTAGAATACTCTGTAGGAATGTCTGAAACATGAGTTTCTAGGCACAGATGACTTGTTACATGCTTATTCCTCATACTCTGCATGGAAAAGTGACAGAAATTGCCGTTATATAAAAGCATTTGGTCCTATTAAGATTTAGTTATGCTTGGGGCTCAACAGACTCACCTAGAGATAAAGACGGTTAAAAGTGTCTGTTAATGGCAGCAGTGATGGTAATCTGGTGATAATGTCCCGTGAAGAGATGCCATGTGATTTGACTCACGCATTTTCTGTGTAGTGGCCAAATTCTGTGCAATCTCAATCTTATAGTAAAACCTATATCTATCTATATTTGACATGTAATATGGTTTTGATAGAATAAAGCTAGTCTGCAATGATGCATTCTCCTGTTGTAATGACATATTAGTTTTCTCTCTATATGACACAAATTCTATCTATGAATATTAAAATGATAGTTAATTACTGTTTAATTCAGCCACTACAGACTAAAAAAACCCTGTTCAAATCATAAAATCCACCAGAAACAGAGTTTTGGATCTATAATAAAAAAGAGTTGATTTTTCCCCCCCTGTGTTAAAGACAGAAGAAACATTGAGGCTCTTTAGTTTTCTTGATGTGATTTCATTTTGACTGTGAAAAAATAATAGCTGGATATTGATAAGTTATTTTCATTAGTCTGCTTGTTTGGAAGGAAGTTGATTGACTTGTTAGTAGACTATTGTCCATGAATATAATGAAGAATACATGGATGTCATTATAAATATGGGTCTGACATTTATGTTGGTATAAGTCTGGATTTATGCCTCTGAAATTAATGGAGCTGCACTGATATCAATCCCAGGCAAATTAGGTCAAAGGAATCCAAAATGGTAAACAGAGCTGCACTAAGCCAGTCTCTGATACATTAAAAGAGTCTAAAAGCAAAGTGAAATTATAGATCTGGCATTTGCAGCTGTGCCAATCCTAGTTTAACGCAGCTAGCACAAATAATAACTGTGACTATACAATGGAATGGTCTTCCATGCACTCTAGTACCTACAACATAAACTCCCTCCACATCCTGGGCGCATGTTTCAAAGTTTGTGGTGCTGCATGTTCCTTGTAACAGTTCGTTAGATCAATCTAGCAGAGATTTGCTGACACATGTTATACTCACATCTGTTATCAAGAACACCTATACTCCTTAAGAGGACTACCTTATCAGTGGTGAAAGAGACCTCATTTCCAAATGCTTTGAGTCTTTATAGTTTTTTACCTGTTTGAAAATTAGTAAAGTAGCATTCTACAATTTCTTTGCACATCTGCAAGCAATTATCCAACGTACAAAGCAGGGGCAATTCAATCAAAGAGGACAACAAATTAAATTTAGACCCATTCTCTTTTAACTTTGGGTGCTTTAAGTCTGGAATGAGTCCACGAGACCTTGTGGAACCAAGACAAATGAAATGAATGGATTTGGTTTGGTCTCAGACACAGTGAGCCAAATACTCATTTCTCTAGTCCTTAGGGGACATTTCCTGCCATCGCAAATGAGCCCCTGCCCACCATATTGACCTCTTCCCAAGCTAGTTTCTTTAGCTCAGGTGTGACATTATGTGCAGAGTATAAATGGTAAGGTTTCGGTAGTGTGAGACCTGCAGGAGTGGCCTCTGTAGGAAGAGGTCAGGGACTTCCCTATGTCAGACACAATCGGTTCAAGCTAGCTCAGCAATGGATCCACTGCATGCCAAAGCTAAGCAAATCGGAGGAATCTGTGGTGCCTTTGTGAGGACGTATTTAAGAAAAGGCAGAAAACACCAAGGGCCATGGAACCAGTGAACAACAGAGGGAACAACAAGACCACAGCAGTAGGAGACAGTCATGGTGGATCTGGTTACACCCCTGAAGGAACTGCAGTCTATGGAGGACCCACACGGGAGCAGATACTTCCATTAAGGAAATGCAGTTCCTGAATAAGCATGCACTGCAGCATGCTGTGGGGACTGTGGCCCATGGAGGAGGCCACATTGGAGCAGGGGAAACATTAAGAAAGAAGGAGCAGTGGAGGGAAAAAGGAATAAAGCAGCAGAAAGAAATAGCTACATACTGGCCCTAACTTCCTGCACTGTTGCCTCAGTGATGGGACTAAGTGTAAACTGCAGTGATAGGATGGGGAGGGGAGATTGGGAAGTGGGGAAGAAAGGTGTCTGGAGTGAAGTTGAACCTGTGAGTGGGAGAGAAAAGGTGTCTTCCCTAAGTGTTTAAATGTTTGTCATCTTTGTTTCCCAATACACAAATCAGTAATTAAATGTTTTAAATGAAACGCCGCAAGTTAAGTGTGTTGCCAGCTGCAGTAAATGGCGAGTAATTTCCTTGTGTTTGTTTTGATCCATGGCTTTTCCTGTTCTTGTTCTTCCTATTTTCTTCTTATTCCCACTGTGGGAGGGGAAGGGAGAGAGGAGTGAGCAAACAGCTCTGTGGGTGCTTGGCTGCTGGCCGGGGCCATCCCACCACACATTAGACTTGGCAATGCATCTTGTCAGTGGTGGGTACCAGCAGAACAAGGTTTTCGCTCACACCTTGTTGTTTGCAGTTTTGATTGCGTTTACTGTGCGTCTGTGCATCTTTAATGACTTCAAAACCCAAGTCTCTCACTTTGCCCATGATGATTCTGGATTCCCTGTGGAAAATAACCAGACTTACCCACCGACATAAATACAAACAGAAGGGTTTTGTTACGAAAAGTGTAAGGCCCGTAGGAGACTAGGCTGTTAACCACGGAGAACCCAAGCAGGAGGCGGGTGCTGGCCATGGTGCTGAAGGGGCTCCGCGGCGACCTCCTCCACACGAGCTAGCGCCGTCGCGTAGAAAGAGTAGCAACTTCGGTGGGAATAACCGGTGGCTGAAAAAACACACACTTTACATAAAACTTTAAAAACGTACCGTATAGTTAAGTGAACAGTTGTGCAAGAACTCTTCTATTATAATCTATGAATACATGCTTTTTGTTTTCACTATTTATACTCAACAATCCGTATTAATGCCACTACACATGCACATCAGCATCTGCCCACTCAGCTCCGGGTGATGTAAATATAAACATTTACACTTAATATTTGCAGATTTTCTATATTAACTAGTATTTTTCCACTTGATTGTGCCAGTGTTTTTTTGGAAAGAAATGGGATTAACACTTAGCACAATTAAATCTATTTGTGGAACAACCAAATGGAGCTGGGAGAAAAAAAAATCATCTATGTACTATAAATTCATGGTGTTTAAGATCAGAAAGGGTGCTATATTACTCAGCCTGACACTCTGCCTTTCAGAAATCATCACATTTCCCCCACTTACCCCTGTCTTGAACTCAGATATTTGTGTGGTTAAAACTTCCTTTTGAAAGGAAGATAGGCCTGAATTAAAGAAATCAAAAATGATTTTTTTTTTTGCCTTCCCACAGTATTATTGTTTTCTCTATTAGACAGGAGAACTTGGTATTTTCTTTCTGCAAAACAATTGTAGTGGTTTTGGCCAGACTGGCCACTGAGATGAATGACAGATGCTCTCCCTGACCTCTCTCTCCAAGGAGAGAAGGGAGAGAGAGAAAGACACGAGTTTAGAAAAAAACTAAGCTACTTTAATGAAATATTAATAATAAA
Organism: Chroicocephalus ridibundus; assembly: GCF_963924245.1. Lineage (NCBI taxonomy): Eukaryota > Metazoa > Chordata > Aves > Charadriiformes > Laridae > Chroicocephalus > Chroicocephalus ridibundus. The sequence continues at coordinate 95,999,526 of NC_086286.1, read as the reverse complement.
ATAAAAAGAAAATAATTAAATATATACATTATTTACAAAACCGTATCAAGCTCCCAGGATGACGATCATGTCACCAGCATGCACTGGGAAACTCCCAGACTGGACTCGGTGATGGATGGGAACTGGATTCCAAATCTGGAGTCAGGAATGCTTAGATTGGGGTCAAAGGCAGATGAACAGAGTCTGTTGGACACCGGCCATGGAAGAAAGAGGTCTGGTCCTTTGATCCCTCAGCTTTTATACTGACCATGATGCAGATGGGATGGAATACTCTGTTGGTCAGTTTTGGGTCACCTGTCCTGTCCGCTTCTCCCCACAGGTGCAACCTCTCTACACTTTGCCACTTCTAACCCTCCAATGGGGCACACAACAAAGTTAGTCGACCTCGGTTGTTATAGCAATAAGTATAAGCAAGAGCCTCTCTGCATACCATTCCTCAGCATAAATTATAAATAGTCAGGATTTATCACTCTGGGAGCAGACTACAGTCTTAAATATACGCTGTTAATTTCAGAGAGTTCAGTTAGTTAGAAGAGGCTTAGCTAAAAAGTAAAATTACTGAACAGAAAATCAGTTCTGTTTTACCTCAAACTAGGATAACAACATACCCAAGTCACTTCTCAATGTCCTCCTTGCTAAAAATAAGCACTGAGCTCTCTAAGTCTTTGGTGTATCTGCAGTTCTTTCCTGCCCTTTCCTCTAATTTTTCAGCACCAATTTTATGATGTATGTACCACACCTGGAGATGGCACACCGGTGTCACCAATGCCACATGCAGAGCAAAAAACATTTCCTTGTTTCTATTCTGTTTGTACATTCCCAGTTTGCACTATCTCTTTGTGCCATGGCATCACAATCAGAACTCGCATTCTTGTCCACTGTAACTCCACAATTTATTTTAAAGTCACTATTTCTCAGTTTAGAATTCAGCATTATGTAGGGATAGCTGTATCTTGATGTATTAAATTACAGTTTGTTTGAATAGACAAGTCTACCAGCTGACCCAAATCACACTGACTTATCTATATTCACTGTTAGTTACCACTCTGCCAACCCTCGTGTCATCTGCAGCTTTTATTAATGCTGATTTTATATTTACTTTTAGGTCACCGAGGAGAATGTTGAAATACTGTAAAATTTAGTCATAAGGAAATCCATCAGAGACACACTACCCAGGGATGATTCCATATTGACGGACAAGGTTGCAGACTATAATTTCTGAGTTATTATGCGCTGCACAGGTATTGTGTGGTCCTAATTGTTTAACAGAATGTCATGAGGTGCTAAGTCATACTCTTTACAAAGGAAATCTTATGTCAAAGAATTAAAATGACCTACTTTTGTGTGAACTGAAATTTGTATCTTCCTGCTTTTTCAATTCCCATTAAAGACAGTATATCAAAGATTTCATTGCAAATGTTCTGTGATTTTATTCTGCACTCCTCTCACTCTGAATCGTCACTGTAAAATACTCTTCCAGTCTTATTTTCAGTATATATTCCCATGTTTTAACTTTTCCTTTAAGCAAATAACCTACAATACCCTTTTTATTGTGATGAGCTATCTTCTACAGTGTATTACTCAGAGCAGCCAAAGCTGACTCACAAAAGATTCATTATTTGTTGTCCCATAACTGCTGCTATTTACATACATTTCCTATGGGATGTTTCCACTCTTCAAACCACAGAGAACTCAGAGTGTGTATGTAAACTGGATACTAAAAGATAAGAGGTGAAATGAGGACTGTAGTGCTACAACCATGAAGCAAGTCATATCTAGCGGTGTTTACTGGTAGGGAATAAAGTGGGAAAAAGATTTAGGCAAGGAAGTTAATAATGCTTAGGCTGCAATACCAGAATATAAACCTTTCTTCATAGATCCTGAGTGTCAAGGAGTTGCTTGTTTTTGTCTGGTAGAAATGAAGCTTGGTATTTCAGGCCAAAATTATACATGCTGTAGCATTTTAAAACTGAGCATGAATATTTAAAGTTTAAAAGTTCTAATTTAGATGTAAAACAGTAAATCAAGGACATTTTGAGAAAAAGCAGACAGTCAATCTTGAATAAGCCCCTGAACAACCAGAGACTTTTGTCAGCACATATGGTTGTCTAACAGGGCGCCTCAGAACAGTGGGTGATATTATGTGCCATATGTGCTGCTATACCAAAGAATGATTTGGTTTCTGGTAATACTATAACCAAAGACTAAACTCTAAAATTACCTAGCTCTTCTTAATCGATATCAGCATCTTATTATTTCATCTATATTTAATTGCCTTCTTAGTGGGCTAAAAGAATGCCTTTTAGCTGTCCGGAGAAAATATGAGGAGGAATGGTTTACCTCAATAAAACAAAACTTTCAAAATGGATTATTAGCTTGCTATTAATTTGATTATCTGAAACTCATTAGGACATCAACTATACTTTACTGGAACAAAAATCGAAAAAGAGTGACTAATAAAGCAAGCAACGTGGAGGCTCTGATATTTTGTCTCATAAACTTAATAGAAAGGCATAGAACTCATCTTCAATACCCATAAAGGTGTGATAATATGGTAAGCAATGGTTTCCTGACCAGAACTAACTATACTTAGAATGTCACACATTCATATAGCTCTGAGTTCCATCAGATCTCTAAATAATCCTTTGCAACAATGAACTTCCTTTCTTGTGACGCACTACACATTTAAAACTTGGCCTAAAATTTCAGGAAGACATTTACTTTCTATGCTTAACTCAAGATAACTTGTGGAATCTGATTTCCAAATAGCAAGTTTTTCACTGTGAAATTTAAACACATGTGAGGCATCTCAGTTTGAATACTTTATGGTGAAACACCTATATCAACGGTCGCTTTTGATAATTTAGGTGAGGAAGTCTTTAAAGGCTAGAGCTAGTACTTCTTAACCCGATACTTGTTATTGCAGTTGTCTTCACTGTAAGCAATTTTAGTTATTTTCACTTATAAAGAAGCATTTGCCCCCCTAGTAATTTCCATTACCTCTCTGTAAATTTCTATTTTTAGGAACTCACCAGGCAGGTTTGAACTTTAGCTGTCAGAAGCAGACAAAATTCTACAGGAAGACACAGTTCAGCTAAAGATTTGGCTCTGCAGTCAAATACAGAAATCAATAAGATTTCCTGGACTGAGTGCAATTTTCAAAGTAAACACATTAACGTGAGTGTGCCATGATATCTGCACTCTCTAGCCGACCTCTGCTTTAAAAAAATAAAATATTCTATACACAAATGTGCTTTACAGACTAAGCTCTGAGGAGAGGTGGGAAGTCATATAAAAGATTCGAAAATGTAACAAAAGGCTCTGAATGTCAGAGGACAGCATAGGGTGGGCCTTTTTAGGTGTCGGTGTGCCCTTTGCTGTCAGTCAGCTCTGCTAGTAAAATGAAGAGGTTACAACCTCACTCCTTTCAGCTGGCACATCAGAAGACCGAAAGAAGAGCAGTCTGTATGAAATGGTCTCACATGAAGAGACAAAATGCTATGTTGTCCCTGACTCTCACTCTCTGACAGGTCCTATCAGATTGGCTCTTCTTTTTTTTCTAATTCCCAACAGATGCTGGTGTTCACTTATTCAAATCCAGCACCGATTACGATCACAAGCAAGATAACCTACATCTTTTGCTTTTCTAAAAACCTCATTGCAATGTGCAAGCGCTGTCACAGAATTGCGCAAAACCAAGGTTAGACAATTTTGTCGTGAGGTAAGATCTCTTTCAAGAGCCACCAGCATTCATAGGTTTCCTCTATTGTTTCTCCCAATGCACATTACCTTTCAGGAAATGCACGTGCTTTTGGTCTGGGAGGTGACCGTGTCAAAGGATTTGTTTTGCTGCTACCTCTGTTGTAAGAAAGATGTTATAACTATAGCACCACATTAATTAAAACTGCAAATAATTACAACAACATATTAAGGAAGCTCTTGAAACATTGTAAATTCAAAGTAGTCCATACATTTAATGAAAAACTGTGTCACCTCAAGAAAAGTAACAATAGCAATGCTTAATATTCCTCTTGATAGACATTAGGAAGAGGCTATACAGTGTATAGCACGTATGCCTTGAGTGCACCAATTAGGTTTGATTGCCCTGGGAACGTCATAGAATCATAGAATTGCCTAGGTTGGAAAGCACCTTTCAGATCATCTAGTCCAACCATCTGGGACATCTACCTACACATCCTCCACCTGTGGCCCATTGGCTCCATTTAAGCTCAGGCCCAGGCCCTAGTCCTTGCTTGAGCTACACTGTAGGTAGGTCTGTGCCCAGCTCTCTTCCTTGATAATCCTGCCTTGCTGACTGGACTTCCTGGACTGACCTTGAACCTAACGTATCACTTTGCATATGTCTGATCACTGGACTGTTGGCTGAGCCTGTTACTGTCACCAACCCTGCTCTGTTTGTCTTGCTTGGATACTGTGGGACTGTGCCCTTGCCAGTATGGTCATTGCTCCTACCTACCGGCATTGTAGTCAGCTCCTCATCTTCTCTCACAAAGTGGCCCCATTCGTGTTGCTCCTTGCCATAAGATATAGTTTACTAACTAAAGCGGAGGTCTGGGAATCAGGATTTTTATTCCATTCACAACTTTGCCATTGGGTCCCAGTTTTCAAGGCAATCACTTAATCTCTGAGTTTTATAGGCTTTGGCTGTTTAAACAGGTGTTGTAGTTAGCTATTGACACCTTTAACTTCTGTTCTTTTCAATGGAGGTTGCAGTTTAGGAAGCTTTAACCCATTTTCTTCCTGGATTAGAGATCTAAACCACTAAAATGTCTTAATCCAACCTTTAATTGGTTAAAGGTTTAATATTTCAGTATGCAGCATACTCTCAAAATGACTCAGCATTCACACTGGAAAAAAGATACTGGTAGTCTTCTGGCAAATCCTATCCACAAGCCAATTTTTTCCCACCTGAAATGCCAAAGCAAGATACTGCACAAAGCAGGTTGCACTCCTTTTTCAGGTCCCCTTTGGTGAACATTCAGTGTGTTGTCCAAATCAAAGAGCAGGCAAAACAGCTGTATCTCTAGGTGCTGAAGGCTAAATTTAGACTGGGTAGTAGAGAGGGTATCTGAGTCTTAATTCTGCTCTTTTTGCTTTCACAGTGAAAAATATGAAACCTGGAAACATGGAAGGTCTTCCTAAGCGAGGACATATCCTCCAGCAGATAAAGAAATGGTGCCATTTCAAGACTGGGAAAATCCTCTTAGGCCGTGTCAGGTCAGACTGGCTTCTGCAGTTAGGAGCTGAGTATTGGGAAGACGAGATGTCACAAGGGTCTCTTTAGCTATACCTACTCTGTACTGAAAACAGGGAGAGGTTCTGTATTGGCACCCTGAGGCCAGCCAGAGCAGTTTGGCCCAGTCCATACTTTTTAAACACTTTTAGCCTCCGAAACAGTGTGAGATTATTTGAGTTCTCTGTAGCAACTGGCTGGCTTGTGCTGTCTTGAACCAAGAAAGGGAGTTGTTTGGCAGAGGGGGTAGCTGGTGTAGGAGAAAACCTTGCTGCAAACTTAAAAATGACTGACCTCCAACGTCTATGTCCATTCTATGGTACTCTAACTTACTGATGCAGACAAAGCTTATGATGCTGGTCAGATACACTTTACACTTAGTTATACTCTGTGGATCTGGTTTAGTGGGTCAAAATGAGCAGAAACATGTTGGGCAAAATAAACAGGGATTCTCTTATGGGTACTTCTTTTCTTACAACACTAAACAGAGGTGCCAATCACGAGCTTGTGCTGAGACTGGAAATATGAACTTCCATCTTCTATCTTTCACAAGCAGTGGAAAGGTTGACAATATAACAGTTAGGGAAGAATTCAGATTTATAAACAAATTCATCTAATGTCATTTAGATGTCACAGGATACTCTGCTTGGCATCCTGTAAGCCCTTTAGTTATGTCTGTCAAGCCCGTGCAAGTGTCTGCAGCACCTACAGGGTTTGCAAATGGCATTAGTTGCCTCTGTTTAGGTAGCTCATTGTATTGGGTTTGCATGGCAAAGTTTTGGTAGCGGAGGGGCTACAGGGGTGTCTTCTGTGAGAAGCTGCTAGAAGCTTCCCCGATGTTCAATAGAGCCAGAGCAAGACAGCTCCAAGATGGACCTACCACTGGCCAAGGCCAAGCCAATCAGCGATGGTGGTAGTGCCTCTGTGGTAATGTATTTAAGAAGGGGAAAAGCTGCTGTGCAACTTTTCTGCATTCAGAGGAAGGAGTGAGACTATGTGAGAGAAACAACTCTGCAGACACCAAGGTCAGTGAAGAAGGAGGGGGAGGAGGTGCTCCAGGTACTGGAAGACAGATTAGCCTGGAGCAGCCCATGGTAAAGACCACAGTGAGGCAGGCTGTCCCCCTGCCACCCATGGAGGTTAATGGTGGAGCAGATATCCACCTGCAGCCTGTGGAGGACCCCATGCTGGAGCAGTCTGGTCCTGAAAGACTGCACCCCAGGGTAAGGACCCATGCTGGAGCAGTTCATGAAGAACTGCTGACCATGGGAAGGACTCACATTGGAGAAGTTTGTGGAGGACTGTCTTCTATGGGAGGAGCCCTACGCTGGAGAAGGGGAAAAGTGTGAGGAGTCCTCCCCATGAGGAGGAAGGAGCGGCAGAGACAACGTGCAACGAACTGACCACAACCCCCATTCCCCATCCCCCTGCTGGGGAGGGAGGAGGTAGAGAAATCGGGAGTGAAGCTGAGCTGGGAAGAAGGGAGGGGTGGGGGAAAGGTGTTTTTAAGATTTGGTTTTGTTTCTCATTACGCTACTCTGATTTGATTGGAATAAATTAAATTAATTTCCCTGAGTTGAGTCTGTTTTGCCCATGACGGTAATTGCTGAGTGATCCCCCTGTCTTTATCTCAACCCAGGAGCCTTTTCTTGTATTTTCTCTCTCCCGTCCAGCTGAGGAGGGGAGTGACAGAGTGGCTTTGGTGGGCACCTGCCATCCAGCCAGGGTCAACCCATCACACTAATCTGTTCTAATTGGATTAGCACCGTTGATCATCTAAAATAATTCTTATGATATAAATGGGACTGTTCACACCTCTCAGGTCTGTGTTCTTGGATCTCTGCAAGCAGCTCCAAGGATTACCTGGTGTAAGTCTTCTTGCTGATCAACAGCCTATTTCAGGACACTGATAGATGCTTGGTACAAACTATTCATTGGCTGGAGATGGATACATCCTTCAAACACAAGATCAGCTAAGTAGTTTTGGATAATTATTTTTGGGCACAACTAGTGTAATGGAATGTATTCTGCTTGGTCGCTAACAGCGTGTTTATGTACAAATACTACTGAATAATTTCACTGATAATGGCTATCTTTACACTTTCATTTAATATCGAAGCATGAATGACAGTAGTTTTGCTAGTTCAAGACAATGCCAGGCACAACAAAACCTTGCCAATCTGTGCAAGTTTAAACTGGTACAAAATCAGGCATGCAACCTCCCCTGAGAGCCGTTTGTTGTAGTGCAGGGGTTTAGTATTAATTCTTCCCATGTTGTTTGGTCTTCCTGTTTTGTTTTTTTTTTTTGTCATTGTTTGTTTGTTTGTTTGTTTTGTTTTGCTTCCAAATAAGATATTACTAGGCACTGGTTAATAGTAGCAAGTTATAGAGCTGTTTGACATATAATGTCAGCTCATACATGCAGTTCCTAATGCTTAACGGGTTAGCGGATGTCAGCTGAGCTGTAGCAATTCTACAACAACTGTGTACATGTTTGAAGATCCGGATTCATAGGCCAATGGGAGGTTAATGCCATTGAAATCACTGACTAAGCTCTTTGGGGCCCAGGCCAGCAATTTCAAAAGCGTTTTCCTTTAGTTTGGTTATTCTTCCCTGCAAACTAAAACAAGATGTGCTGCCCACATTCACTGAAGGTTAAAACTCTGCATATTAGCAGTACCTGATGAGGAGAAATGCTTGATGGCAACTCCACTGTGAGCTACAGACCTACAGAGTACAGGCCTTTGAACTGGGCTGAGATACTGCTGTGATAAGTTCCTTTATTTGCAACAGTTAAGATCAGGCTTTTATTTACATAGGCAAGAAGTGGTAATAGCATGGCAACTAGAAAGACAAATGCTATTGTGCAAGATATTTGCTAACATATTAGAAAAATCAGTCATTAAAATGTAACTAACACAATTAAAACCAGATATTTTTCTTTTTGTGGTGTTGTCTCTGTTCACCTTTCTATTCACACTATCGATTAACTTCCACTGGGCCCACCACTTTTGAGTAAGGTAAACTGAGTTTATTTGCGTACATTAAAAGATATTTTTGCATTCGCGTGCCTCACCTTTCTAATTACTTTAAGTTTTTAATGCACTGCTTAGGAGATATCAAGTCAAACAGCTCCTGCACTGACCTTGTCACTCTGTTTTGTCTTTGTCCGGTGGGAATGCTGTCACTGCCACAGACATCACTAGAAATGGGCCAGGGTGTTTCACACAGCTGTTCCAAAGAAAGCCTCCTTTGATACAGGTACTGAAAAAAAAATTAAATCCCCGATCCCCAACCTGACCAGCTTTTGCTTCCCAACCTCTGTTTCCATGGCATTCTCAGCTGGTAGAAGGCAGAGAGCTAGTACAGTAAAAGAGGCAGACCAGCTTGTGCAGTGCTTTCCTAGCAACACCTACAGCCCGTAGGATCCTGTTGCGTTAACTTTAACAAGAACAGAAACAGAATCTCTTTCTACCTTTTTTTTTTTTTCTCTTTTTCCCTTTCAAGGGTGTAAATGGAGGAGAGAGATTGAATGGCCCCGCAATTGCTGACCTTTGCGTTTATAGTGGTACAGCACTGCAGTAACCTTCAGCAGCAAGACAGGCTCCCGGTCTAATAAGCTGTAATCATAATGAGAAATAAATATCTCATCAGAATGCTAGTTTTCCCTAGTTTTGAGTGAAACTCATAACTTTCTAGTTTTTGCTTATGTGTTACTCTAAGGCATGACTCTACCGCTTGTTCTTTTAAAGAATTCCTTGTTTTATGGATTAGAAATTATTTATGTATTATTTTTGTAGGTAACAGTTATAACAGTAAGTTATAACAATTTGTTGCAATAGTAATTCTTGTGACATTATGCTTAAATGACACTTAATTCAGTGGAGCTACTTCAGTTGTAAATCAGCACACATAAAGACTCTGAAATGGACCATACAGATAAATCGTTACATCTCCAGGATGTCCTATTAGATTCATCTTAGTTCCATCAATACAGATCAGACTGTAATAAAAAGGACCTAAAATCACAACCTGAACACACTTCTCAAAATCAAAGTACGCTTAAATGCCATCATGATATTAGCATACTGAAGCTATGTTCTAAGAAATGGGGAGAAACTGGACAGGTGCAGTTGTTGTAGGCTGTTTCATTTGCCCATGACTTTCATGTTCCTAGGTTATTCTAAAGAATTGTGTGGCCACGTCCCTCCTGATAGCATTAAGAATAAAATTTACACACTTTTAGGAAGTAAAGAAGAAGGGAGTCAAGGAAGCTATTTTCATTCTAAAAGTTTGGTTGCTGTTTGGAAATCTGAAATTGCCAGGATGGGAGCGCTGCAGAAGAGAATGCTGAGAAAAAATGTGATTGCAATCTTCAGATGCATTAAAGGCTGCTGCAAAGGGGATGAAAATGTCCCCTGTGTACAAAACAGGAAACAATGGGCTAAAATTGCAGGAGACTGAGTTTTGACATTTGGATTAGCTTTCTAAGAGTAAAATTAGCCAGTCTCTGGAATAGTTTAGCTGTCCTGAGGAACAGGATAGGCAAATGTCTACCAGCGATGATGATTGATCATAAATGAATAACTGATCCTACTTTGGGTGGGAGGACGGACCAGGTGACCTCCTGAAGCCTCTTCTCACATGTTTTTTTCTGTGATTCTCTATACTTAAGATACTAAATGGACTGATATTTATCACACTTAACACTTGTCAAGAACACTTAAAATAGGTAAGACAGAAAACCTATGAGAAATGATGACATGTTAATTACTCTCTTTAAGTGTTTTGTTCCATCCCTACCTCTTTCTCATCCTTCTGTTCAGTCAGATTAGATACTTTGTCCCTTTATACTGAGTTACCACCTTTTTTCCTCTTCTTATACTCTTGCAAGTCTGATACTCCAACGCTTCGGTGGGAGACAAGAGGCTTGGCAAAGGAAACTCTGCTTCTCTTCACCAAGTATCATATTTGACTTGCACCTCCTCTGAGGATCAAAGGATGACTGACAGACTGTGCATGAGTGCAATTCTGATCTTGTGCACGTGTCCCAATCCAGTGATTTTCGCTCTCATCCGCTCTTATTCTAGCAGGTGAGTGTAAGTTTGCAAAACCAAAATAGCAACACTTCTGCTTTTTGAGCTGTGTTTTGAAAACATGGAGGCTGATTATTCAACTAGTCTAAAATATCCAGACTGATTAAGTACCTTATCTTTGGTACCTCCAATCTGTTTACTCACAGTTTGGGAGACATCTATGTTCCAGAACATCCAAGAAATAGATTCCCATAAGATTCAAACAAGCCCTGCTTATATCTTATTACTAATAGATATATCTGGAAGGGAGGAAATCTTTGCATTAGGCCATTCAGTTCACTGGTCATAGGCTCTGTGAATGCTGTCTGACAGAATAAGGGCTAAAAGAAAGCTCTGAGGCTTCTTTGCTGCTGGCTACAAGAGTAGCTTGTAGCCAAAGGTGTGCTGTCTTGATTCCGTGTCTTAGGTTAAACTTTCAGATGAAGGAAGAATTCCACAAAATAATGCAAATGGATCCTTCTGATATTTTCAGCATAACAATAAAGTTTCATTTCACTTGGCCTTCCATGAAAAGATACCAGGCTACGCCTTCCAAATAATGGTGTTAGGACTCAGCCTTTCATCTTTTTTCTATTTAATCAATTTGACAGTTTCCACTTTCTAACTATTAAATTAAAAAAAAGAAAGCCCAAACAAGCCAAAACACTACCTTTGGTCTCTCTTCCCTCCTGCCCTTCACACCAAGGGAAAACTCTGTAAATAGCCACAAAGCTACTTCATTAACTCCTTTTAAGTGTCTCCTTACACTCTCCTTTGCCACACTGGCAGCAGCCCTTGGCGGAGACTGTCACCTCTCACGCTGACAGACACTGAGCACTGTTTCTTGATACACGCTCTCTCCTGGTACCCAGCTGTTCCCTCTGGCTTCATGCTTAAATGTCACACGCTTCAGGGAAGGAATGAGCTTCTGAACGGTTCATGGGAAATGTGGCACTAGCCTTGGTCCAATGGCAATGTTCCATGATGAAAGTCAGTCTTAAGGTTCACGTAAACTAAGCTTCTGAGGTCTGAAAAGACGGACACGAGACAGAAGTAAGGGTCTACACAAAGTAACAGGATCTCTGAGCCTGATGTTAGGATGAGCATGCTTCATCCTAAAAACTTCAAAGAGTGCCAACAGAGAGAAGAGTCAGAATGAAGCGTGTTTCTGACCTCTGAGGAAAAAGCAGTAGGCAGTCTAGACAGAGATCCTTACTATACCTTACTATAGCAATATAGTATTCATCTTTTCCTTGGCTTGTACTGCAGCTGTTGCAGGGCAGGGACTGCCATTAACGCTGAACTCTTCAGGGTTTGTGCCACTATCCCTAGCAAAGCAGACCTGTCTAGGCCAAGAATGACTTGGCCCACCAGCTGCCAGCCAGTGCCTCAGCTGGAGACAGACTGCCCAGAAAGCAGTTTTCTACAATGACCGCCTGCCAGCGCGCTCCTTCTAAGGGTGGCGTGAAGGGGCTCTGTCCCTGCAATTCCAGCACCGTGGCTCTGAGGAAACTACGGGTGCTGCCAGAAATCCACCAACCTGCTGATCTGCAAATCGCTGCTTGCAATTCCTGTGGAAAGAGCTCTAACAAAACTTCAGGTTAAACCTATTTCTCCAGGATTTGGCCATAATCACCCTGCAGGAGGTCAGAAGACTTAGCAGGGTGCTCTGAGGACACAACGCTGTGCAAGAACCATGTGTGCTAAATCACTACTATGCCTGAAGACATTCATCTGGTACGCTGCATCTCCGGGGATGCTCTTTTCAGCAGCAGCACCTCTGGTGGGGCTGTTGCCTCTACAGAAACATCTAAGCAGAGAACTCCCCTTGCTAGGATGCAGTACCATTGAATGAAAAACCTGTTTCAAAGAAACCCTTATGGTTAAACTGGTAAGAGTTGCAGCAGATGCAATGCCTGCCCTTCCCTAAAGGCAAATATATTGCAAGAATGTGGAGTGTGACCTAGTATAGTGTATATAAGACTGTGAGCTACAGTGCCCCACACCCACACGTTACATCTCTTCTGCAGGTTTGCACCAGAACAGCTACATAAATTAAGCTGTGGTGGTGACTAGTTATTAATACTGAGCTTTAATATAATCTCTATAATTTCCTTGGGCCTCTCTCCATTACCACCAACACTTTTCTGGTTTGTGATGCCTCTGAGTCTCAGAAGAATTCTCCAAGGACAGCTGATCCTGTCAACTCTCACAACACAAATGGATTTACCTTTGCTTTGACAACTATCTCTGGCCCTCGGAAAGAAGTTATTTTATTCTGAAGTCTAATAGCTTTGACTTCTGGTTTCTTGATTTTTCCTTTGTGGTACAGCCACTAGATTGAAAACAATGTGGGTTTTTAAATCAAAGTGGAAAAAATATAGATTCCTTAACACAAGGTGAGAAGGCAGGCAACAATCCTTTCCAAAGAACTGAAATTTGTATTTGCTGTCTCCTTGCTGACCAAAGCTTTCTCTAATAGAAATCTCTCGTCAGGCTGCCTATGTGCTATAGTAGCACCAGTTAAAGGACAAAGATCTATATATGCCTTTTAACCCTCTTCCACTGCAAAGTATAAGGAGCTATTTGGTCTGACATCCGCTTTGTTAGTTTCTACCAGCAGCAGCTGGTAGATTTCTCTGGGGTTTTCTTCACAGCATCTGGCTTGGGTCAGGTCACCATAAAAAATTTAACAAACATCCTTTACAGGACTGGCTTGAGCTTTTTTAAATAAAGAAATCTCATCTATCTCCAATCTAACAAAAGTTTTGTTTCCATTCTGTCAATGCAGAAGACATATTAAGCATTGCATTTAATGAGATATTGAACATCACTTTGTTCCTAGCGCATATGGGAGCAGGCTGTGCTTAGAAAACACATCACTTGGTTTTGTTTTACTCTGTGGTTGGAGTAAAAGTTGTTTTGTTGTGATAAAATATGTATTTCTTTATTTTGGACAACAATAAAATGGGCTAGACTCTAGGCTGCACCTCAGCTAACATTGGAACGAAGCAAGACAGGCTGGGCAACTGTGTAGCTCCTGAAATCTGGGACTAATTTTGACGATGCTTAAAAAAATAAAAAAAAAAAAGAAAAAAATCAAGTAGTATGAACACAAGAACCGCCATACTGATTCAAGACAAAGGTGCCTCTAGCCAATGTTCTGTCTCTAACAGGGATCATAAGTTGACATTTAGGGAAGAATAGGAACTGTGTAAGTATATATGGTTGTTTCCCCTAATACTCTTCCAGCTTCTTACTGTTTTAAGCTTAGAGGATTTCCTGAGTATTTTATAGTTTGTTTACTTAGCAACTCTTCATGAATCATTCTTCCAAGTACTTCTCCCCCTGAAATTCCATAAACTTCTTCCATTCACACTGTCTTTTGCAAGGATTTCCACAGGTCTGGTATGCGATGTGTGAGGAACCACCATCTCAAGCTTTATTTGACAATTCCTAATGTCCCTGTAAGGGACACTGAATAGTTGATCTCTATCCACTTCAGTCACTCTACTTAGGATTTTGTAGATCTCTATCACATCCCCACAGAACATCATTTTTTTTGCAGAATCCCAGCCCAACGAATCATTTATTGTACAGAAGCCATTCTGTACTATTTGATCATCAAATGTGTCCTTCTCTGAATCTCTTCTAAGCTCCAATGTACCCTTTCTTAAATGAGGAGACCAGAACAGCACATAATATTCAAAGTATAAGAAACGTTCATTTATCCAGGGTTGTAACTGGGTTTTCTGTCTTGTTCTTTACTCCTTTCCAGATAGTTCCTAGCATTTGATTTATTTTTTGACTGCTGCTGAGCACTGAAATGGTGCTTTCTTGGAGCTATTTATCTTAACCCCAAAGTCTCTCTCGCTTCTGAGTGGTAATGGTCAGGTCACAGTCCACTGTTTGATATATGAAGCTAAGATTGTTTTTCACAACAGCATTTCACAAAACGTTTTATTGCTCTGTCATGAAGTCTCATAAGATCTTTCAGCAATTGTATGCTCAACCCTTGTCCTTATTATGTTGATAACTGTGTCATCAAAAAACTGTGAAACCTCACCGCTCATCCCCTTTTCCAGGTCACTTGTGACTATACTAAAGCATGTGGGTCCCAGCACAGAATTCCGTCAAACTCCTCTTCCTGTACTGAGGATTTTGACTGTGAGTTCCTATTGTGTTTTACTTCTAGCTGTGTTTGTTCAGCTTGAAGAGATGGCTAAAATGAAATCTAATTGCTTTGTTCGGCTTCTTCAGGTGAGATTATAAAGAACACAGAGGTAGACTCTTGTAGGTTCACAAAGAAAGGAGAAGAAGCAACAGACGTGAGTTGCTGCAAGGGAAATTCTGATTTAGAAATAAGAAAGACTTTCTTCACACTGCACCAAGACACCCAAAGAGCTTGTGGGAGTTCTGTCCTTCAGGGTATTCCAGACTTGACTGTTCATGACCCCGAGCCACCTTATCTAAGGTGTAAACTGGCATTACTTTGAGACACAGGTTGGATTATATGACCTACAGAAGTCCATTCAAACCTAAATTATCACATGATTCTATGCATTTAAGGCAGGATTTTCCCTCTTATTCCATGGCTGTTCAGTATCCTTCCTCGAAGAATATTGTCAAGGTCTTTTGGAAATCCCAGTAAATTATATCAACAGGATCACACAGAACCACATACTTGTTGACCACTTCAGAGAACTCCAAGAGTTTTACAAGGCAGAACCATGTTTTCTCTTTTCAAGATCATAGTCATCATCAGGTGTGAATATACATTGTCATTGGTAATTCACCTATTTCCTCTTTAAGTTTTTAGGTGAATAACACTGGGCCCTGGTGTTTTGTGTTTGTTACTTTTCGTTCTATTTCTTTGAATAATAATCTGTTCCAAAGTTGCTTCAATTTTCAGACAGATAGTTCCCTGAGTTCCCCTTAAAAAAGGATGCTTGTGTTGTAATCTTTCATCTTTTCTATGATGAACCTGGATGCCAATAATCTATTTAGCTTCTCTGCAATGGTCTTGTCCTCTCTGACTGCTCCTTTTCCACTCCACTTAAGGAAGCGCTACAAAATGCTTGCCAGATACTTTGCTCCTGGTGTCCTAAGAGAAGAATTGAGTAGTAATTTTAGTTCCTTTAGGAAGCTACTCCTCTGATTCTTTTTTGGTCTGCTTGATAATATTTTCACATTTCGTCTACCCAAATTTATGATCCTTTTCATTTTGTTTGAATACAACTTCAGATTTTTAAATGATGCTTTCTTAGTTCTAACAACCTGGCTTCACCTTTCCGTCTTCCTTTTTGACGGTTTCCAAGCCTCTCCTAATACACTGTACTCAATGTTGTGCTTCCACTCCAGTGTCCTTCAGCCTCTACACCACCTGTAACTTAATTTTCTGTCGCCCAATTGATGGCACAACTGTGGTGAAGTTTTTGGCCTTTCGCTTTTTTTGTGTCATGGATGCTGGATGTGAGTAACGATTATTGTTACAGAGCTGTGCTTCCAGAGGAAACTTTGAGACAGATCTTTGTCATTACCTTGTCAGGGGCTGCATTTCCTCTTGCGGGGTTGCTAGCCAGCTGATCCATGAAAGAATCATTGACAATTTCATCTACGGTTTATGACCCAGAGTGAAGTTTCCCTCTTCTACACGGTGGTAACTGAAGTGATCCAAAACTTTCTGTCCTTACCAAGTCTCTGACTTCTTACAGCTTAACTCGGCCTGTCTCAGCTCCTGGTTGGGAGGCTGGTAGTATCGGCCTCATTCTATAGTCTTCCTCTTGGGGTCCCGCATTTCAATCCAGCTTCTGTGCTACTTGTTAAGGTGGTTAGTTTATTAATTCACTTTGATCCCAAGCTTTAACTAAACATGTAATTCTATTGTAGCAGTAGCACAGTATACTTTTTTCATCCCTTTATATTTTGTACATTAGTATTACAGCATCCCACTGGCTATCTTTCTTCCATCAGGAAGAAAGGAAGAAAAAAACCAGCTGTAATTGGTAGTTGTTCAATCCCATCATCAGTAGTTTTTGATCCAGTTCCTTTGCCTTCAGGACGGCAGCAGAGCTTATGCTGCTGTGTTTTGACCCTGCAGCCTGCTCCTCTCACTCTACCAATATCAACATCTGAGGCTCCATCTTCTATTTCTCGACTACTCTGCTGAGCCTAAATGCTTTCACCTTCATTGCAAATTCATTAATTCTACTCCATTTTCCTCATCCTGATAATCTTCTATTCTGGCACTTTGATTTTGTCTTTAGCCCAGAGGGCAACAATATTGACTGTAACTGAAGACATTCTTATACTTGTAAAAATCTTCTCCTCTCTTAATTATGCCTTGACCACAAAAAATGTTTCAACAGATATAATTCTGATCCTATTTTTAACACAATATTGCACTTATATAGATATCCCTTTCCAAGTTGAATCTCAGACCCCAGACGTCTCCTTTAGGAGTTCAGTACCTAATCTCATACACCCTGAGAAGGGGAAAAAACCTAGGCAGAGTTTCATCTTTTCTTTCGGCATTTCAGCTTCTAAAGGTGGCTTGCAACATAATCTGAGAATATAATTCTTTGGCAACAAAATGACTACTGGAGACCACTGGGAAGCAACTTTAGGAACACAATCTCCAGGCACCAGTGAGTTATTTACTTTGAACTTCTTCATAAGTTTTTCATTTAGGAAACATGGAACTTTATGTAAATTTGTATTGTGTTGTTAGAATGTTGATTATTCAGGGCAAAGCGTTCGACTGGAACACACTGATTTAGGCGCCACCGTTCTGACTTTTCTCCTTCTTTACAGTTTGGTGCTTCCTTATGCATAAAAACTATTTGTGTACCTAAAGACTCAGAACAAACAGAGAGGATTGTATATATAAAAGAGACATATTTAACACATAAATAAGAATAATGTGTTGCACCTTTTTGGTAACAAAAATGCCATTTTGAAAGAGAAAAGGAAACAGTTGGTTCCCAGATCCATATTGAAACAAGTACTTTAAATCACTTGTTTAACCTCATCTGTTTTACTCTGTATTGGGGTGGACTAGAAGCACTCAGTCCTTGTTGTGACTCAGAGTGCAGCAACTAAGGGAAGACTGAGAGAAGTAGCTGCTTAGATTATTCAGCTTGATTGTAAGAGTGCCCTAAGATGTGGGAGGCAGATGAATAGTTAGAGCACAGGAACTGGATGTGGTCCTTTACTGCTTTCTCCTCATTTCCAGTGACTCATTTGGTGACCTGGGTAATGTCACGCCTTCAATCTGTGTTTCAACTTCCTGAAATCAGTCTGTGCCTCAGCTTCCCCAGTTATAAAGATGGTACAGCTGGCTGAGAACAGGGTTACCTCTGATGTGATTTTTTTTTTTTTTTCTTCAGGGTACTAAATTGAAACAGCAAAAATACAAATTATTTGCAAAACAAATATTCCCCAAAATGTTGTTTTGGGATTATCACAGCTCCGGTTTTAATGCGTTCTCTTTAATACAGTTGTGCCTCTTATACTGAAGTATTTAACTTCTAAAATACAATATATATGTCACATTTTTTTTCATCGGTGATTGCTCTTTCAAGAATTTAGTATAATATACAGTTCAAACAAAATGAAACAAAATAACATTATCAAAATGAAGAAATACTCCACCACAGAAACAAAATGGTTTTTCTCCAGTTAAACAATGCAGTAGATGCTGACACATTTCTGACGAATGCTTTCATTTTGATGAAACTACATTTTGTTTAAAATCATTTACTCTGTACACATATTGGTTTTATGACATCTGGTTGTTCTTGCGTCTCATCTGACATCTTCCTCTTTCACAGGTAATAATTATCTTTCTGTCTGTCTTTCCTTCTATTCCCCTCTCTTTTCCACAAATGCATCACTCCTCCGACAAATATCCTCTCTATTCCACATATTTCAAGCAATTTTTTCTCTCAGGTTGTCCAGCTGAATAAAATAATAAAGTTAAATTCAAAGCAACCATTTCCAGGCTGTGCTTAGCTTGAATTTTGCTGTTTCTTTTCGAACCTAAAGGGGCTTGTGTGCATTAAAGTTTGTTCACCTTTTCTGATTATACCCATTGGGTAATTAAAGGTATTTTCTCCTACAAACTTTGCCTCACTGCTTCTTAAGGCAAACCTTTCCATCAAAACTCTTGTGCCTGTTTTAGTAATAATATTGGCTTTTACAGTACCTTGCAATTTATGAATCGAGATGCGTGAGACTGGGATGGGGTTACAAGAGATTGTAAGACAGAACTTGCCATCCTCCACCGTAGGAACAGCTCTGGAGAGTCACACCATCTCCCCTCACTGCTGTCCTCTTTTCTGCTGCTTCTTTACAGCCTGTCTGGGGAATTGGGTGTTTACTGCCAATTAGGCTTGACAAAACAGCAGGAGTTTCTTGCATTCTCTTGACAAGGGTATTTCTGGGCTGCTGGCAGCTGTTGGAGGGCTTCTGTGGTGCCCAGTGACAGGACAAGAGGTAATGGGCACAAACTTGAACATAGGAAGTTCCACCTAAACATGAGGAGGAACTTCTTTACTTTGAGGATGACAGAGCCCTGGAACAGGCTGCCCAGAGAGGTGGTGGGGTCTCCGTCTCTGGAGACATTCAAAACCCCCCTGGACGCGTTCCTGTGCAACCTGCTCTGGGTGACCCTGCTCTGGCAGGGCGATGGGACTAGATGATCTCCAGAGGTCCCTTCCAACCCCTACCATTCTGCAATTCTGGCTACATGGACAGCATTAGACCTCTGTAGTAAGCACTTTGTTCATTTGGTGATTTAGATCATTTAGATCTTACCCTTACTGCACTTTCTGCTGCGGTCATTGTGTAAAACACTCAAGGCGTTATTGAAGATTTTCTTTTGGAGCAAAAATGATGGTAAGATACTTTAGTTTGCAGCAAATAGATTTATAGAAACCTTTATATATTATAACGCAAAGTACATATTCATTGTATCTATAGGCTGCTTTACTAATTATATTAGAACTGTTCAGCAGAACCACTGGAGCAGCAATAAAATTTTTATTCCAAAAAGATATGGCCCATAATTATAGAAAATGTTGTGTTACTTCAATGCCTGAACTGAATCATTGCTTTTCCAACTGCCAGATTGCTGACTAAGAGTATTAGGCTTCAGTTTCTTCTGTCTGAGCCATAACACTTCGCAGCCTTTCTGACAGATGTAAAAACATTTCACAAACGTAGGGCCTTCCTGTGCAATGGCCTTATGCAGGGTTCCCCTGAACTGGATGGAGTTGAATCTGCCTGCGCTGTCAGATTTTGACAATAGGGTCCAGAAGATAAACAAAAAATGGATGATGACTTTTTTTTGGGTGGAGGGCAGTGTCGGTTCCACCATTTTTGCTCTTTTTTCTAGTTAAAGGAGAAAAAATGGAAACTGATCTCAGTACTTTGGAAAATGATGATGTACTTAAAACCTTGTTATTAAACCTAGCATTTCTGGATTAAAAAAAAATAGTTATTAACAAACACATTTGGAAAGTAGTCAGACAGCTCATAACAGATTCGACTCAGATAGGAGTTTGCAAATGCACTGTTGCACCTAAAAGGGCGTATGACTTGGAGCTGCAGATACAGAAGCATCATGTCATGGAGGAGGAAGGTGACAGTTCCTGTTTATGCATTTTTGGCAAGCTGCACCTGAAGGATGGGATGATTTTCTGGAAACTGCCATGCCAGAAATACACAGCTAAACAGGAGGGAACTGAGAAGAGCAGAGGGAATAATTAGAGACCTATGGGGGTGGGACAGGGCTTCTAGTCTAGTTTTTTTAAGGAAACCAAGCAATGCGATCGCACTGTTTTCCTGTCAGTACTCCAGCAACAATGCTTGAATCTCTTGACCAATTTCAAAGAAGCCTGACAAAAAGGGAGAGGTCTGAAAACACTCGGCTCCTGCAGTTTTTATGAAAATCAGCAGCCAGACAGAGGAGACTTAGATCTGTCCACCCACTAAAGAACAGGTGGAAGTGTGAACTCCGCTGCATTATTTGACACAAGAGAATCCAAAGGTGTCATCCAAAACCAGGCTCCATAAGGTTTGCTGCCAATGGAACTGTTAGTTTGTTTAGAAGTGGTTTTTTTTTTTTCTTTTTCTTTTCTTTTTTTTTTTAATAAATAAAATACATTTAAAAGACAACCAAGACTTCTGTCTGAGAGCATTTTAAAGACACTAATCACTGCAGGATGTAGACAATCATTATAAAATTATGCATAATAACAGATCTTGTCCAGAACAGGCCCTGAAATCCCTACCTGAAACGAACTCCCTTTGTGCCAGTGGTTTTTGTCTGCCTTGAAAAGGACTGTTTCCATTTCTTCTCATGCCAGAGCTAGCTGTGACCTTCTTTTCTCTCTTAAAAAACGGCAGTACCACCAAACGTAAAGAAATGAAAAATGGTGAGTCAGATGCCAAAACAAAAACTGCTCTTGAAAATCACGATATGTTAATAAAGGGTATTTTAATGTGAATTTGGTCTGTCTTTGAAATTTTTAAATTCCTTCCACCACGTCTTGAGTGAGAGAGAACTCACAGTGTCCCACTTTTTCTAGCCTATTGTGAGAAATTACTTTGAGCCCTTGATGCTACAGGATATTTCATCCTTCTTGACTGTCCCACAAACAGCAAACCCCCTCAGACTGGAAACTCCTCCACAGCTTTCACTATTTCCAGTCTCCCATGAATCTGACAAAGAGCATCGGTCTTCTAGGGAAGGAACCTACAGGAAAACCCTCTGAATTTTTTGTTTCCAGTATCTTCTTTCAGTTTGCCTCAAGCAAGACAACAGCCAATCACGGCTGCTCACAGCTAGACTAATGAAAAGAGCTTGAAAAGGGAGTATTGGTGGAATTGAGAAATTTAGAATGTGGCCTTTGGACAATCTGAAAGGAAGATATGGGGAAGAAGGAAAGTCCCTTAGGTTGAGGGAAGGTCTGGAACCATCAAGAAACATGTCTCTGTTATGCATGGGGCATATGTGGATACATGTCATTATGAACTGAGAAGAAAAGATCACAGATTACATTATAATGATTGTCTTCTCAAGCTTAAGAAAGTAATTTACCTGATATGTAACAATAGCTATAGTGATATTCCATTTCTAGAATTCACCGCAGTCTTTCCTAGATAGGACTTCAGAGAAATGGAGTTAATAGGATGCCTGTCAGTGACAAGACTTTGGATGTTACTAAGCAGGGGGCATTCTTACTAACCAGGCAGTGAAATTCTCTTCAAGGCTCTCACGTACCATTCCAGCTTTGGGATATAATGTATTAAACTAGACTGGGCTTTCCATGCATTGTGGTTGGATGACAATGCCAGATATTTCATCTTTACAAAGGAAATGCGGGCAAATCAGAAAAAGACTGCTAAAGGTTTGAAGTACTGACAGTAAGAGCTGAGACTCTTCATGTAGCCCTGTGAAAAATGAGATGACTTTTATGGTTTTTTCTATATTTCTCTCTAGTAAATTCTACTGACTTTGTGCAAAAATAATGTAAAATCATTTGCTGTGCCTAGGACTTTGTAGGCATTAGGGAAAGCATTGCCAGAAGGTTGAGAGAGGTGAACCTTCCCATCTACGTGGCACTGGTGAAGCCACATCTGGAGTGCTAAGTCTAGTTCATGGCTCCCCAGTACAAGAAAGACATGGACATACTATAGGAGATCAAGCGAAGGGCAATGAGGTTAGTTAAGGGATTGGAGCATGTCATATGAGGAAAGGCTGAGAGATGGGACTGTTTAGCCTAAAGAACAGGATGCTCAGAGGGATCTTATCAATGTGAATAAGTGTCTGATGGAAGGGTGGGAGCAAGACTGAGACAGGCTCTTTTCAGTGGTGCCAAGTGATAGGACAAGAGGCAACGGGCACAAACTGAAACACAGGAGGTGTCATCTGAACATGAGGAAACACTTTTACTGTGGGGGTGACTGAGCACTGGCTCAGGTTGCCTGGAGAGGCTGCAGAGTCTCCATCCTCGGAGATACTCAAAAGCCATCTGGATGTGGTCCTCGGCAACCTCCTTTAGCTGATCCTGCTTGATCAGGGAGGCTGGACCAGATGACCTCCAAAGGTCCCTTCCAATCTAAATGATTCTTTTATTCTGTGCTTTTCAGTAACACTGTTTTAGTCACAATATATCAGCTTGGTGCAAGTCCACACTCCAACTTCCATCATTTTTTTTAACAATTACTCTGCAAGAGCTTTCAGCTTTCCTTTTCAAGTTATAAGAAGCTATATATAAAATCCCCTCATACTCTTTGTATTAATTTTGTATTTCACACTCAGCAGTAAGAATTAATGTGCTTGACCCAGCATACAGCAACTGGCACAATAATACAGAACAGACACATACGTGACTGTGTCAGTAATTAATGAGCAGAAAGGTGAGTAGGATAACTTAACCTCATGTAATATTTTCTTCATAAAATTATCTTGGAGACGCTTGGGTCTCATGGTCTTAGACCTTTAATATTTTGTTTAGGTTGGGCTTAAAGCAGCGACTTTTCAACACTAGGGCCACTGCTCTAGTGAATTAGTTCTTGCGGTTACTTGAGCTACATCTTTTATGTGGCACGTGCAGGCCTAAATTCTCTGAAGGAGTGTGGACTACCTATGGATACCTATAACAACATAACCACGGTGTCTAGTATTACCATTCCAGTCATGCCATGTTTTAGTTGTTTCTGATACTAAACATATCTCACCTCTTCTCAGCATCTTATTCTTTTCAGTCTTGCTTCCTTCAGTTTTGAGGTGGCTGCCATACTGCCACAGTTTTGAGGTGGCTGCCATACTGCCAGGTGGCTGCCTGTTGGTAATGAATGGATAAATTCTTTAGCATCAGCCTGTAACACGAAGGCTATCTTCCCTGCCGGTTGCAGATGGCGGGAAGTGATTTTATTGATTTGTTAGTACTTAGCTAGAAGGATTACATCTAGCAGTAATAATGTGGCCAGGCCCTGGGACAAATCACCACACAAGTTAGCGGAGGGTCTGTGTCTTTAACTGAGTGTGACATTATGATATTTACCAGCCCTTCATAGTGCTTTGCTTATTAACACCACTTTAATCTCTTCTGAGCCATCTGTCGGTCATTCAAGTTTCAGTTTCCTTCGTGTGCTGGAAGAGTTGGGAGACTTCACTTTCTGAGCTGAACTTGGACATTACCACTCAAAAGTTCTGGTGGTCACAGTAGTGCCTATTAATTTTTTTTTTCTTTTTAATTTTTTGTTATCAGCTTGTGTCCTGCAGAAAATCTCTTGGGGGGACACAAGCAGATGGCCACAGTAATTCCTCTCAAATTCAAAGGGTCATGAGGGTTCATAGCTCTCAGAATTTACGTGAAAGGTATTAGTGTGGCTGGCTGAAAGCTGGTCCCTCTCCCTGTTCCAAACCCCGCAAGTTTGGCAGCAAGAAGCATTGAATACTGCCAGCATAGATTTTTTTCTTTTGGTTCGTGCCCATCAGACGATCTCTCTAGAAACCAGAGCTGTTTCCATGCTGTGACCTCGGCAGAAGCATGACTGAGAGGTCTTAAGTGTCAGCGTGTGTTAGTGGAAGTTCACATTTTATTTGAAAGTGCAGTTTTCTCTATATTTCAGCTTTGCATTTCTAAATAGCCTGAAAAATTTCACTCACTGGCAGGCACATGTCTGAGCAAGGGACCTTTCAGAGCTATAAGCGTGAGTTTCTGGCCAGTGGATTACATGCAGACCATTTCCTGTAGAGAATGGCTGTTGCGTTCGCTTACCAGCTCCCCGAAAATCAAGTTGCTCAGAGCTGGTAGGTGAGAAATTGCCAGGGATGCTACCTCTGGTCTGGAAGTGACGCTTTATTTCCTTGTGCGCTACCCCTTCAGCTGAACGGCCGGCACCGTGGCGTGTTTCGTGGCTGGTTTTGGTGGGTCACACCAGTGGAAAAAACGGGTGTGACGATAGATGAGTTAAGCGCACTCGCCACCCTCATGGGAAGCGTGGGGGGACCGTGGCCTGGGGGCCACGGACTGGGCGTAAGGAGCAGATGAAGAAAGCGCCGGGGCATCGGGACCCCAAGGAAGGGAGGGTCGAGTGGTGAAGGCAAAGCGGGATGCAGCAGCAGCTGGAGCCCCAGGGGCGAGCACGGGGAGCGGCGGCACCCCCGGGGCTCCCCTGGCGACTGAGGCCCGCCCGCAGCCCGGCCCCCCAGCCGCTGCCCCCCGCCCGGGGCCAGACGGCAGCCTCGGACTCCGCCTCACCGGCACCGAACTCCCCCCTCCCTCCTCCCAGCGCCGGGCTCGCAGCAGCGGAGCATCTCGGCGGCGGCACCGCCCCCCCCCCCCCCCGCCCCCTCGGTTCGCAGCCCCGCCAGCGGCGATCGGGAGCCCTCCGCGCCACCGCACGCCCACCGCCGGGAGGATGGGCTGCGGGCGGCGGCACGGCAGCCCCCCAGCTCCCTGAAGCCGCGGAGACAAAGGGAGCGCAGCGGCGGCGGCGGCAGCAGCAGCCGGGCCGGGGTGGATGCAAGCAACCATGAAAGGCTGGGTCTCCGCCTCCTCCTCCGCTGCTGCCAGAGAGCTGCCGGCTGCCGCTGCCGCTCGGAGGACTACACTGTGAAGGGGGGCGGAGGAGAGGCTGGCCGGGTTTGCCGTGCGAAGGTAGCAAGGTGTAAGGGAGCGGCGGCAAGAAAATGTCTTCTTCGGTGGGGCCCCGCGGCCCTCGCCCGCCCACGGTGCCCCCCCCGATGCAGGAGCTGCCCGACCTGAGCCACCTGACAGAGGAGGAGAGGAACATTATCATGGCAGTGATGGACCGGCAGAAAGAAGAGGAAGAGAAAGAAGAGGCCATGCTCAAGTAAGCAGACGCCAGTCATTCATTCATTCCGGCACTCATTCATGCGCCCATCGCCGGCGGGCGGCAGCGGGCGCTGCCACGGCGGGAGCCCGGCCGGTGCCCGGGGCCGCCCCGCAGGGACCCCTCAGCGGGGCCGGCGCCGCGAAGCCCCGCTCCCGACCCATAACTTCCTCCTCTCCCTCCTCCCTAGGCAGACCTGCCGGGGCTGGTGGCGGGGGGAAGCCCGGCACGGAGCGGGACGGCGGCCCTCCCCGCCCCGAGGGAGCCGAGCGGCGGAGGGGCGGGCGGAAACCCCCGGCTTGGGGGTGAGGGGCGAGGTGGGATTCCTTTGGGGTCCCCAAAACCCCGCCTCTGCCGGGAGGGGCGGCTGGGTGGGGTTTCCCTGCGTGCGGGAGCCTCCGCCGCGGCCGTGCTGCCCCCGCCTGGCTCGGCCTCCGCTGCCGCCCGCCGCCGGGCCGGGGCGGCTGCCCCCGACCGCCGCCCTGTGTCCCCCCGCTCCGCCTTCCCCGGGCCCGGCCGCCGCCTCCTCCCGGGAGGGCAGCGGGCTGTGAGGCAGCTGGGAGCGGGGACGGCGGGGCGTTCGTAATGAGGGGAGAAAGGCAATTAGCGGCACCGCTCGTTACGGAGGGGGGGCGTGCGTGCGTGCGTGCGCGGCCGCGGGACGGAGGGGGAGCGGGAGCGGGTTTACCCCGCTGGCGGCGGTGCGGGGGAAAGCGGGGTGTGGGCAGGTGCCATGTTTGGCAACCAGGTCCCCACAGCCTCTTTTGAACCTTTTTTCGCTCGTCCCGTCTCCCCGCCCTCCACATCCTTGCTAAAGAGCGCATGTGACCACGTTTTCTAGCCTCCTCCATCCATAGGAGGCTTCAAACGGAACGTTACCAAATTGCCTGCTGCGAGTGATGAGAATAAACAGATTGAAGCTGTGGCCTGTGGAGGAGAATCAGGGTTTCTCCTCTTCTGCCTACCCGTCAGGCCTGTTCGCTCTGGGGGGAAAACGGTAGGAGAGGTGACTGGAATACGTGCAAGCCTCTGACGTTACCCAGACCCTCCCTGCTGTATCCTTACCTCACTGTCCTCTGGTTGCACACACCTGTGCTTGGAAGGGATGCTCGGAAGGTGTTACGTGATCTGGGTGTTTCTTTTGGCAGCAACGGAAATACCCATGTTGAGCGATGCGTGTGCCAGCTCTTCCCCGTGGTTTTCTCTGACCGATGGAGAGACCAAACCCCCGCGAGGCTCTCGACTTTGGCATGCTGGAGCTGGGACAGCGTTCCGGTATATTGCTGTCTCTGTCCCTTCCCATCATGGCTCTGAATTTTTACAGGGGGCTAATAGAGGTGATTGCAGCCACCGGGTACTGACGCCCAGCTGCTGGGGTTGCTTATTGCCGAGGAGCCGGCCGGGAGTGTGGTGTTTGGATCTCGGTCCAGGAGGAAGAGTTCAGTTTGCTGTTCATTACGCTTGGGGTGTGGCTGGTTGTGGAGGTGGGGTGGCTGCAACGAGAAATGTTCTGTGAAAATGCATCGTGTTAGTCGATGTGGGGAAGCCTAAGTGAAAGATCCCTCCTCAGTTTCTATTTGTCAGAAGAAAATTAAATAAAGGAGTAGCTCAAAGGCTCTAAACTACATTTATCCTTCTCCCATTCCTTGTCATCCAGCACAGTTACTTCCCTATAAATATTTAGCTTTTATTGCGTGAAGAAGATAACTGGTTCTGTGATGATGCTGTAGAGCAATACTATAAATCTTAGAGTCACTGCAAGAATGAACTTTTGTTGGTAGAGATGGTAATTTCTCAGCTCTATTCTTGTTAACATGGAGTAGAGGATAAATTTTCCTCCTTTTTTTTCCCCCCCATTTTTTTTCTTCTGCTCTTCTTTTGCATTGGCATTTCTGAATTCTGGACTGACACTTTTGTGTGAGATTACGGGAATCTTCAGCAGTTTTACTAAATGAATTTAGGACACTTTAAATACAAGTTTTAGAAGAGGTCAAAAATTGTGCTTTGTGAATTCAACTTGAAATTACTTTATATTATCTTCAGAGGTTTGTGATACCCGGAGTTAAAAGTTTATTTCCTTACAACAGTTCTTTCAAATCATGAGAATAACAGCCTAGGCTCTCCATTGGTCTGAGAAATTGTGATTTTAAATAGATTTTTTTCTTGAAATAAAGAGACAGATATTATTAGAAAATACATTGGGAAACTTACAAACCTATATACTCACTTTAGCTATAGCATTGGTTTCCAAAAATTAGGTCGCAGCAAATAGTTTTCATATGGATTATGATTCGACTCTTACGGAGAGCCACTAGATTTTCTGAGATTATTCGCCTTTTCTATACGCTGAGCACTTACTTCCTCTTTGGGGACAGGAGTTAGACACATCTTTCCAGAGAGGAACTCTTATAAGATTGGATTTTGAGACAAGAATTACCTCCATAATTTTGTAGAGGTTTGTTACAGATATACAATGGTGCTGTCTAGATGACACAGCTATATTATGAAAGTCATATATTGTCACCATCCCTTCCTGTTATCTTCAGTAAAAGTTTTTCTGATTATCCAAATGTCTTGGCAAAACAGCCACCAGTTTTTGTTTAAAACCACCTGGCAGAGAAATGTTTCCATCTGTAACACCCACATGCAAATCTGCAGTGTCCCCTGGAAGTGAAGCTGATCTCTGTTGCAAACTGGGCTACCTGCGATCCTGGGCCCATCAGAGGCCGGATGCAGGCTGTCTTGTGAATCACAAGGGCTAAAAAAGGGTGCAGTGTTTCTCTCCTGCTTTGGATGTCCTGATAGCAACAAAAGTTTCTAAAACAGCACTTGTAATTTGCCTTTCCAGCACTCCTCATGGCAGAAAACTGTAGGGAGAATTATCAGTTAAACTACTGTGTGCTTCACATGATGATCACAAAGTTGCGGGTCCAAGGGAATTTGCGGTGTTCCTGTGAGCAGACTGTAAGGATTTCAGGAGAAATGAAAGAGATTAGCGTCATCAGTAAAGAGGCTGTGTCTCTCTCCTCCGGGTCTGTACCTCTCGGTCTTCCTGAGCCCGTTCCTGACTCTGAGCGGAGAGCCTTCTCCTGACACCTCTCTGCTGGTTCCTGCTGACACCGGCGTGAACCGCAGCGCGCCAGCCGGGAGCAGGGAGCTGTTACAGGGAGCAGGATGATGGACAACCGAATGCTTCCGCTGCTTGCTCTGGAGAAAGGCAGAAATGCGTGCTTCGGTTTGAAACCACCTGCTCTATTTCCGGGAACTTGCCGTATCTGCCAGTTCATAGGCCTGCTGATTTTCCTTCAGCAGTCTGGGGCTAACGGAGCTTGGCACAGCCTTAGGGTAAAGGCATGCAACTTCTCCTGGCCAGCGTGACTTTCTTTTTCTAGGTATACCTGGTCAGTGGCAGAGACCTCATGCTCCGCTCACCCTTCCGATACCAGGTTGCAAGCTGCTCTGTGTGGTGTTTGTGGAAGGGGACCATTCTGCTCTCCTGTGACCTGTTGAACACCTTAGAGCAATGTGTTGAGGAGCTGGGGCTTTTGTGAAGGTTCCTCTTTTTGCTTTTTTTTTATGAACAGGTGCACCTTGGCATGAGGAGCACTTTAACCTTAGCCAGTGGCCTTAAAATTGCCTTTACATCCAAAGATGGGTTTTGCGTTCCCACTGTAATAGGGGCAGTGTCACTAGGTACGCCCGAGAGCATATCCGTGCCTTCCTCCAGTGAAGTGCGCTCCCGGTCTGGTGTATGGCACTGAAGACTCAAATCCGCATAAGCACTTCGATGCTTACCTGGCACTAAGTAGAAACTGAGGCACCTTGGGTGCAGTCCATGAAATCTTTCCCTAGTGGTGCCTCTGAGAAGCTGGCTGTCCCTGTGTGTCCAGGGCATGTAGGACCAGAGCACGTGAGTGCCTTGGCTGCTGAATTGCTGCTGTCTGTCATACCTAAGCCTGTTGGGGAGTCACAAACTATGCAGTAGTATACTTAAATCCTCTGCAAGACCTGACACTAATACGTTTTAACTTAGTGGAAACAATTTGGCTTCCCATAGAAAGAATTACAAGTTTATGGGCCAGGAGCCTAACTCGATGTCAAGCCCCATAAGAAGAGCTCTCCTTGCAGAAGAGCTGTCTTGCTCTCATGCTATGTGCTTCTGGTTACCCAGGGCTGTTAATGCAGCCTTTTTTAAAAAAGTCAGAGAAGTTTAAAATACAGAGAGGTAGGAAGCAGGTCCTTCTCCCTCCCAGCTGAATGATCTTGCCTTGGGGCTTCAGAGCTTTGCCTTTTTGTTCCACTCTGGTTGGGAGAGCTTCACCTTCCTGCCAGCCACACCTTTGACAGCAGCGTGGAGAACAGTCTATTGCGTAGGTGAGGCTTTACCATGGTACACTCAACTCTGATCCACTCTGGTTTCCCTGTTTCCCACTGACTGTGCCAGATTTTGCGGGTGTCTCTGAAGACTGTAGTCTCTAGCAGCACTGTTAATTGGAGCTTGGCCTTACAGACCCAAGCTTCTGCTGCTCCTGTATGAATAAATGTTTGCGTAGGACAGTGGTGGAACATGCCATGACCTCCTCTGCAGACTAACTCAAATTGGAGGCATTTTTTCCTGTTTTACATGGTAGATACTCCTGTAGCGGAAAGGGAAGAGGTTCCTGTTGAGTGGCTGGTATGTCTATCCTGAAGTCCAGATGTTGCCCTACAGGTGACTCTGATGTAGCTAACAAATTGTGAGGAAGTGTGAGAAGGAAATTTTTCATTGAAGCTGAAGAGAAAAACAAAGCATAATTTGCAAAAATGGAGGGACATCCTCTCCCCATTTTAAAGGAAAAATAGTTTAAAAGTCTTAAGTGTACACTCAAACACTAGCTAGCCTGAATCACCTACATTGTTTGTCAGTGTAAGGTGCCTTGAAGTGAAATGACCCCAGTTAATGTAGAGCAAACTTCAACCATAGTCAAATCACAGAACTATAAATATGTACGTACTTAAGCTGAAGTTTGTTTATGTGCAATTGTGTGCCTTATCTCATTGGGTTAGTTAAGTACTAAGTGCAAACCACGGCAGCTGTGAACACAGCTAGTGGAGCTCCAGTTCTGTTCTGCAGTGGCCTCTCACAGCCCAACAGGACCATACACTGGGACAGGCAAAGTACTTTTCTCCACCCCTGGTGGACCAGTAGTTTATCAAATTGGGGAACAGCTATAAATCAACCTTAGACAAATTTTGGCCAGAAATTAGATGACGGTTCCTAGTTACCACAACAGTCATTTTCTGGAGCAAATTTAAGTGGGGACAAAAGCTCTTACTAGCTTTCTGATCGGATTTATCAAGACTGTGAAAGAGGGTTTTTTCCAAGGTAGTGACAATAGTAGGAAACTTAACTCAGAGACATAGGACGTTCATTGTAGTTTTGTAACTCTAATTGAGTAGTTTCTGTAGAGAGCCTAGCAGCTGCTCAAAACCTTCCCACATCTTAAGAGAGTTATTTCAAGATTTGCCATGGGAGCGGCAGTTAATAATTAGGGAGAAGTTGATCCTAACACCCAATTTTGTCCATCTAGTGTGGTGCACAAACTTGATTTTAGTAGAAGTCAGGTCTCTAGAATTAAGAGGGATATTGGAGCTGCTCACTTTTCAGGGCTGCCAAATCCTGAAGTCGCTTGCATTTAGTGAGGATCTCTGTTTCAGACATCGCAAGATAACCCTTATATAGTTTCCTCTGTGCATCTGTAAGCTTCCAGCCTGAACTGCTAGCTGTGTAGCTCTGAAGATTATCAGATTGGCCAGGAGACATGTGCTCTTAACCAGTTTCCTGGAGACAGTTTGTTTCCCCCTCCTTTTGTAACACTCGGACCACACCTAACATTGTCAGAAAACGTTGAATACTGCTCAAAACACAGTGGCAGCTGCTGCCACCCTTATTTTGTATAGTATTTATGGGCAAAATAAGGAAGTAGGGTTCCAAGACCATTTTAGCCTGAATGCTAACGTAAACAGTAGGGAAGAGAGAGGTAGGATTGTTCTTCATTCCTCTGTTGAAACTTGACTACTTTGCAGAAATAAAAGGAACAGTGAAGGGGCCATCACGAGGTAGTCTGTCTTTATCCTGTCTTTAGGATAAAGGATCTAAAGCCTATCTTTAAAGCCACTGAGAAGACAAAGGTGGAATTGAGAGTACTGGGAACTGGTTGTGTGTTTGGCACCAAGGAATTAAAGGATAATATAGACAAACACTACCAGGACGCCCTCCTCTGAGTCAGACTCTTGCTTATTCTCTCCATGGTCCCATGAATCTCACTTTCTGTGCAGTGGAGCAGGAGGAATGGAGCGTGCCCTCACCTCTGCTGCTTGAAAGCCTTTATTTCTTCCTTTGTACTTAAAGGGGTTTGGAACCACCATGTTTCAGGCTCTGTGATGGAGCAGGGAGCAGAGCGCAGGTTGCTTACTGTGTGCATGGGTGGTTTAAGCCCCTAGAATCACCCAGACAGACTGTTCACATACCGCCTCGTGCCTCTGCCTGGCAGTGCCAGCTCTGATCCTGACGCTTTAGTGTACAAATCCATGGTGAAACGATTTTACTGCTGGAGGACTGCATTTTCACAGAATTACATAAAGGTTGTGGTTCAGGTTGTGGTTGTGGGCAGGACTCAAGATTGTCTAGTTTAACTGCCCACGCAGAGCAGGGCCACTTAGAGCCAATAACCCAGGACTGTGTGCAGATGGTTTTTGAATATCTCCAAGGATAGAGACGCTCTGGACAACCTCTCTGGACAACCTTTTCCAGTGTTGAGCCACCCTCATAGTAAATAGTGTTTCCTGATGTTCAGGTGTTACCTCCTGTGTTTCAGTTTGTGTCCGTTGCCTCTGGTCCTGTCACTGGGCACAACTGAGAAGAGTTTGGCTGTCTTTTTTACTCCTTCCCACTGGGGATCTATACATATTGTTAAGATCCCCCCGAGCCTTCTCTTCTCCAGGCTGTGGGGACTGTTCAGGTCCCCGCTCTCTCAGCCTTTCCTTATGTGACATGCTCGCGTTCCTTTGTGGCTCATTGCTGCACTCGCTCCAGTGTGTCCGTATCTTTCTTATACCGAAGAACCCAGAACTAGACTTAGCATCCAGATGTGGCTTCACCAGTCCTGAGGCAGAGAGGAAATGTCACCTCTCTCGATCTGCTGGCAATGCTTTTCCAATCCAGCCCAGGATGGTGCTGGCCTTCTTTGCTGCAAGGGCACATTGCTGGCTCACGCTCAACTTAGTGTTGACCAGGAAACCTCAATTGCTTCTCTGCAGAGCTTCTTTCCAGCTGGTTGACCCCTAGCATGTACTGGTGCGTGGGATTATTCTTCTCCTCATGCAGGACTTGTGTCCCTTTGTTGAATGTTTTAAAGCTCAAGAGGGAGACCAGCGTCTAACGTGTTCGGAGATCAGTCTGAATCATTCAGGGGGAGGATTGCTTGTGGTCGCTGCTTGCAGCCCCTTTCTCTTTACAGCCCAAGGCCCTCACTCAGAGAGGGAGAGAGAGAACTGAACAGTGCAGAAACTATTGCTGCCCTTTGGCCATATCAGAAAGAATTTAACAGCATTTGAGACTTGAAATTTTCACCGCTCTGCGAGGCAGGTGTGGCCAGGAAGGTGTCCTGATCAAAGGAGACAACTGTGGTGACCTCAGAATTGCAAGGAGGGTTTTCATTACTTTCAGGGAATTTCAGAGAATTTGTAATGATTTTTAAGCGGAAGGAGGACTGAGTAGTCCAGAGAGTCTACTATATACAGTCAAAATGTATTTGCAACTGCACACAGTCACGTGGTAAGGCAATTACGAGACCATCATCAACTGTTTTACAGGGGGCCATCTCACTGCCAAGGCAGGAGCAGGAGACTGTCAGCAGACAGTAGCAGATTCATAGGAATTTCCTCAAAAGCTGTAGAAGAGCAGGAGGTGATAGGGGATGACAGGCTGTAATCGGCATCCCTACCATGTTCTAGACATGGACTTCAGATCTGTATACGGTGAAATTTCAGAAGGTCTCTGCACAAAAGTGCAGACTTTTGCCCAGAGCTCTTTTCTGGCCCCAGTCTCAGCGGTGTTACTGAAATGCACAGGCCATTATTTCTGTGCCTGCGTCCTCCCACATGATTCTCCACTT
This sequence comes from Chroicocephalus ridibundus, assembly GCF_963924245.1. Taxonomy (NCBI): domain Eukaryota; kingdom Metazoa; phylum Chordata; class Aves; order Charadriiformes; family Laridae; genus Chroicocephalus; species Chroicocephalus ridibundus. The sequence continues at coordinate 95,966,170 of NC_086286.1, read as the reverse complement.
GATACAAGGAGTGTATCCAAAGCTTCATGCCCGGCTTTGTCTGACATTGCACTAATACTTTCTGTCTCAGAAGTCTGTGAGTCTACAAATTCATGGGCATTATCTGTGCCCTGCAGAAGGGCGAAGACAAAGAGTGGGTGAAAGAACATGATCTCTGGGCAGGAACTTCTCAAAGTACAGAGTTGTTATAAACCCAGATCTTAAAAGGAATTAATGCAGAAGAGACCTCTTCTCTAGAGGGGGAGGGTACCCTCCCGTTGTTTGTTTTTCTGGAAAATAGCAGAGAGAGAACAACATTAAGAGAGCTTTGAAATTCTCCGTCTTGTCAGTGCCCTTTATTTCTGAAGACTCATGTGAAGAATTTTTTGCATCCTTGGATACAGAAAAGCAACTAACAAAGATGTAGCGTGCTTCCTCCCTCAGGCAGTTACTAAGCATTTTAAGACTTGAACTTAAAACCTTAAGAAAAGGCGATTTAAAAATTCTGCTGCCCTTGTATTCAGGCTTGTTTGGGACGCAGGCGTTATTGAAAGTGGAAAATGACAAAATTGAAATTTTATTTTTGGTTGCCAATAATTAGAGCCAGTTATAACTTCTATCCAGTTTTACCTTCTCCTTCACTCTACCCACTGGTGCCCGCTGCATTTGTCTTCTCCCCTGGGCCTACCAGTTTTAATTAATAGATGCTGGCATGCAATTACGTTTTGGGGGAAAAGACTTGAGTGCCTACAGTTTGACTCTAATTCCCAGTGGTGATAAAACATATAAGAAAATCTTATGCGATCAGTTACAAACACAGAGTGGCTTCATTCTGCTTTTTGGAAATACATGCATATAATTTACAATTACTGGAATGATTTGCACCTGATGAGGGCTGTGTGATTTACCCCAGTCAGACCCATAAGGATCCGTAAGGATGCAGATAGCTTATCAGATCTCTGCATCTATCAAGAGTTATCATTGTTTTATCCCTTCTTTTATACTTCACAGATATGGTAAAATATTATGCAATGTTTATGGTGTTGCCTAGTTTTGGAATCTAGGCAGTAAATGTTAGTCAGAGTTATTTTTGGTTTTCACAATAAAACAGCAGAAAAAAGTACCACTATCAGTTTGCTTTAATAGTTACTTAGGTAAGACAATTTGCACAATGTGATAGGATGGCATTGTAATTCTTTGTACTTATAACTGAAGTAATCATCCTCAAAATTTGATTGCGTATGAGATACTTATGTCCAGAGAGAGTTTTAAACAAGAAAGCCATATTCCAAATATATTTTCTGGCACTGTTACAGAGGCAAGAAAAGCTACTTGCAATTTTCAGAATAATGACACACACGAAACCATTCATACTCTTGCTACTTCAGAGGCATGAAGAGACACAGCATGATGAATAGCTGTTTCCAGACAGTTCTAGATTGAATTTAGAATATCTATTTTGGCATGCATTTCTGAGTTTGTTCTCATCAGGCGTGTCTTAGTTTCAGCATCAGGACTTTGTGCACTTTGCTTATGATAAGCATCGTTAGTACTGTTGAAGGTAGGGGAGTGTGTCTGTCTGTGCATGCTTTTTTTTTTCCAGATATCTGTAATAAAATCGGGTAGTGTTTGAAATCTAATTTTTTAGTCGGTCTTTCCTATATTAAGCCTTCTTGGAATCACTGAAGATCTGCCCTGGGAGTTACTTTTTGATCAGGGGTGAACCTAGCAGACAGAGCTACTCTTTTTAATGACGACAGTGGTGGATCTAGCAAACTAACTGTTTCAACTTCTGAGGATCTGGGGTGTAACCAAAGAATAATTTTCTCTGTATTTCGGGCTTTAGATGAGCACCAGATTTCGTTAGAATGGTGGCTTAAATGCCTTGCATCAAAATACAGTTATTTACTCTAAGGTCCTTAATTGAGAGTTATTTTTTTTAAACTGCATTATGTGAAATTTATTAGGACATTGCTCATGAATACAGCACAGCCCAACCATGCTGTTTTAGTGTGAGTACTATTATATTGCAAAGAAAAAGTCTGCTACTCTTCTAGCAAGAAAGAGAGCGCTCTGTTTGTTCTGAGAATTGCTAATGGAAGTCTTCACATGCTTGAATGACCTACGTGTGAAGTGTCTTCTCAAGTGTTTCTCTTGGTTAACAATACTGCATACTTTGAATTGATCAAACAAAGAAATTACGTAGGCTAAAGTCTGTCTACATCTCATACTAGCAGGTCTAATAAAAGATACTACATATTTTTACAAACTTAGTTTGGCCTACAAGCCTAGCAAGCATTACAAATTTTGTAGCCACTGCTCATGAAGATTTCGTCTAGCTTTTTTGTGAAATATATATTAATTCTAAAGTCTTTGAATATACTGTGAAGGCTTTAGAATCATCAATAAACTAGGATTTTGTAATATTGATATTGATACATCATTCTCATTCCAGATATATAGCAAACCTACAGTCCTGTACTTTACAAACAATCCAAAGATTTAACTATGGGCTATTTGCATCAGTATATATTAATCATGTGGAAGTATTCTACAGATCAAATGATTAGTAATAGGACTTTGGAGAGAAATGACAATGAAGCAGTTTATGTAACAAAAGGCCATTTTGGAACTGGATGATTGGATATGATTAGTTGTGTTTTGAGCCATGATTTGTTAGTATAACTGTTTTCTTTTGACGATTCCATTGGTCTTGGAAAAAGCATCAAGACCTATGCAAAACCAGACATAGTGGCTGTCTGAAGTTTCTAGTATCTTTTCTTTACACAATTTCTTTAGCGCTTGCATGTACTAAGAAAGCAGTCCTGTTTCAGTTATGTTCATTATTCTCTAGGTTTCTAATTAGCCTTTTATGTGAAGTTATTGCAAAATAAACTCGTTGCACTTTTGCATATTTGCAGTATTAACTTTAGAATCATTTTGACATTTGACATCAGGCGGCTAAATTCTGTACTGATTAAATGAAGTTGCGCAAACGTAGATAAAAACATAACGTGAAGGCTTGAGCGGTAAAAGGACATGAAGAATCTACGAGTATTTCAGTTACTTTAGGTGATAAGTCTCCTTGGTACTGTTATTTATTGCAAAAATTTTGACATTGCATGACAAACTTTAGCTGTACAGTTTAATGTTCTGCCGGCTATGTGTTTTATCTGTGGATGTAGAACAGGAAGGCAGCTGGTTGATGGAGTGCACGGTGCATGAGGCTAGGCAGTTGAGAAGAAAGGACAGAATTTATGAGAACTCTAGATCATCCTAGTTTAAGTCTATTGATTTTGGCCCTGGATGCCACCTGCAGAGTATCAGGGTGATGGGTTTGCACCTTATAGATGAAAATTAGAAGAGATTTTTGTATATGTACGTGTGCTTGTGCCTAAGAATATGGAACCAAAAGTATGTACAGAAATATGTACAAGTTGTTTTATGGACTTTAATTGCAACATTATGTTGCTGAGCATCGCTTGAAATACGCGGAGTGCATTGGTGAAATTTGATCATGAGCTGAAAATTGGGAACAATTTTGCCTGCAGTCGTATCATGGGGACAGGTGACACAGTTGAATAAGTTGGTGTTGCGCACCAGCAGAACGTTGTATTGCTGCGGTCCTGTGCCTGTGCTGAGTTTGATTAATTTCCGTGAATCCGTGCCTTTGAACAAGTGTCACTGGAAGCACCTCTGTTAACTGGAGTAAGACCTAAGTGTTGTTGAGTCTGTTTAGGTGGAATAGGTCCTTGTAAGTCTTGCATTTTGCAGAAAGAAGCATATTTTCCTCAAATGCATTCACTAACTGTTCGTTACTCCCCAAGCTTTACGTAGAAAGTAAATCTCAGAAGAGTGAAACCAAGACATAGCTACATACATTCCTGGAAAAAAAGAAAAAAAAGCCATTTATCACTGTTCAAAAGTGTATCTGTATTTTTTTTAATTACTTTGTGTTGTGTGTATCCCTAATTTCCTGCAGTCTTCATGGCGTATTTTGTTTTCCTTTTTTTTCTCCAAAAAGCTTTTTCTAATATACTCATAGAAAGGAACGGTATTCACTCAGAGGTGGAGATTGCAGAGTTATATTAATGGATTGTGATAGTGTGTGTGTAAAAAGTGTGTAAATTCCTTTGAGATTAAATGCACAGTACATTTTTCTTATATTTCAGAGGAAAATTAGTTATTGATTTTTTAATGAGAAATCTATTCTAAGAATATAGAATCGCACTAGCATATTATGATTCTTGTATTTTGTGTTTTTAGATGATTTGATATTGATTGCAGTTTTTAAATTTAAAAGCCCTCACATTTATAAGCAAAATCTCTTCATAATTTATTTTGCGTTTTTTTTTTTTCTCGTAAAAATAATGAGCTTAAAGCAAAACACCCTCCCTTAAAAAAAGTCTCTTTCAAACAATTATGGCACTCACCATAAAATAACTTGCACCAGGAGCGGTTTGGACTGGACTGACCGGTGCAGGGCATCAGCAGTGAATTTACAGGTTTGTTCACCTTTTTCTGGTGGGGATGTTTCAAGTTCTAAGCTTGTCCCTATCTGAACAGGTTTAAACAGTCCCGGAAAAGGAGGTGGGGAGTTCTAGTTACATGGCAGATGAGACAGTGCGCTCTCTTTCATCCAGCCAAGACGATCTGATTCTTTCTTTCCTGGTATTTATCCTATATGGGATCAAAAGTAAAAAAGCCGAGGTTTCCTTGAGGTAGAGTAAAGTTGATGAAGTTAACAATACGAGGGAAGAATCTGGAGGAGAACAGCAGCAACAGTGGTGCTTCCTATTATTGGAGGGCGGGGGGGGGGGGGATGTCCTCTTTGTTTTTTACAGGGTTGGCAGATTGGCAATGCTTTCAGCTCTCTCCTTGCGGAATTTATGGTCAAGTACGCTTTTTTCTGTCTGCATTTAAGCATTTGCCATATTTCTCTGAAATCAAGACCTTGTCAGGGTGATTCATGGTTTCTGTCACCTTCCGTTGGATTACTGCAACGTATTGTACATGGGATTACCCTTGAAGGCGGTCCTGTTGATCTCATATAGTGCATTTTACTTTTCCCTCTGCTTCCTCTTGCATGTAATTCAGCTTAAAGCAGAACTTTCCTTCCCATGTACCGATAAAATGGAGGTCAACAGAGACCACAGAAGAACAGCCTTCTTTAAGTAGACAGGATGGGGAACTTCCACGCACAGCGTTAGCGGAGGGGCCATAAATTTGAGAGCTTTCTACGAAAGCCAAAGTTTGATGAGCTCTCTGTGAGGACGACCCGTTTGTTATGTGAAAGTTGCAGAGGTGGAAAGGAACAAATCTTCCTGGCAATTTACTTAATGGTGTAAAATACCAGGTGTTAAATTTTGAAGACAGGCCCTTGCATGTCTGGCATTCATAAATTAACCGAGAAAATCAATAAGTGACTTCGGCAACTGCCACCCTTTTGACTCCCTTGTCGGAGGCCAAGAACCGAATGAACAAGAAAATTAAAAGTGTTTTCCCTGAAGGAAAAGGAAAAATAGTTTTTCCTCCAGGCTAAAGTTGAGGCCACTGAGAGTACGGGAAAGCTTTTTCTTGCTGTGTTACCATAGTCTGTCTGAATCTAGCAGTCTGCAGGTTTTTATACTGTGAAGTTGTGCCCTTCTTATTTGATATCAAGTTGTTTCTCCTTCAGAGAGCTGTACCCCAGGGCTGTCAGCCTCCTGTTTTTTATTAGTTACCAAAACTTTTTTTGTTGCATTTTCTAAGACTGAAAAGTACTACTACTCTCTGTTCACTAGAAGACGGTTCAAATTATGCCTGGTAATATTGTGGTGCTTCCCAGTGGTATTCTAAACCAATTTATGGTGTGTGTATCTTTATCTCGTAATATATTTTTCATTAAGGCTTTCAACTTTACTTACCCTCCAGATGTTTAAATCATGTATATGACATATATATCTTACCGATTATATACAATATATGCAGGACATCAGAGTTCAATCTGTAATATTTTAGGAACATGTGCAGTTTTTTCTTTTTCCTCATTCCAGGTGTTACAATCATGCTCTTGATAAAATAAACTCCTAGGCAAATCAAGTTGAGTTAAAGAGCCATTCTATACATATTAAATTGCATTTCTGTTTAAGGTGAGCTTCCTGCCAAACTGTGAGGAAATTGCAGTGTTGTTCAGCGCAAATGTCATGCTCCGTTCAGAAAATGTGGCTACGAGGATGAACTGTGGTGGGTGTTCAGTGACAGAAAGCACTGTCCAGTGGTGGCCCAGGGTCTGCCTGCGCCACCCCTGGAGGTATGGTGACAGCACAGAAGCCACGCTTGTGTCTCCCAGGAGGGGATTTCCTTGTGTAAACACGTTTCTGCTACTATTTGAGATGTCGTGTGGTACCCCTCCTTGTCTCCCAGAGGAAAGGGGAGGAAAGGGTGGGAAGCTGGTTGCTATTTTAAACCAGGTTTTGCAGTGGTGGGCAGCAGGGAGCGGAGGGAGCCGGTGGTGGTCGCTGTAGCCGACTGGCACGGAGCTCCCTCAGGCACATCATGGGTGGCTAGTGGAAGCAGTCCCTGGACCATCCAGGTTCCATTGCTGGACACAGAGAGCAATGGCGAAAGCTTCAGCTCGGTCGGTGGGTCTGATTGTGTTTTCAGACCTGTGCAGCAGCCTGCCACTTTCTCCAGATCCCTCCTGTGGGATTTTCAAGATCACTGTCTTTCCTTTGGGGATCTCTCATTTCTCAAACAATATTATGGCTATTGAGGTAAGGGCGTATTTCCCTCCACATGAGAAGCAATACCTTTTGAATGTGAATTATCATTAAACAGCCATCAATGAAACTGAGATACTTTGTTTGATAAAATCCTTATTTTATTTTATGGTGCTAATCCTGAATCTCGTGCTAGCTCAGGTGTTTTAAATGTTCTTACGAGGTAACCACCAGATTAATGAGAAGAGACTGCAAAATGGTCGGCGTTTTGCATTGTGCTAGCAAGGCTATTCACTAGAAAAACTATGGTTGCTTAGTTGCCATGGGAGAGGGAAAAAGAGGAGAGGAGAAGATGAGAGTGCGGGCTGCGGCCTTGCGAGGGACAGCGGGGAAGGGGAAAGTGAGTGAGTGGGAAACCGTAAGAAAGCACACGTCCCTCAAGGCACAAAAATTTGGGCTCAGAGGGTGTACAGGCAGATCTTTGGGATCAGACAGAGGAGGAATATATGACAGGAGAGAGATGTGAGGGGAAGGCTGGAATCAGCTGGGGTGGGAGCCTGGAAGTAGGCTGTGAGTGATGCAGCTGCCTGTTCATCTAGTGCAGAACAAGCGTAAAATAGCACTTGTGCACACTGAGAGTTGGGTGATGAAAAGTGATGGATCCTTTGGTAGCAGACCTGGGACTCGCGTATTTATGTGTCTGTTTCACTTTGGGTTTGAACTGGAGATGGTTAAGCACACAAACCAGGAGGAGGTGAACGTTTATTTTCAGTGTGAAAATAAATAAATTAGAAGGCAAGAAGGAAATACAAAGGCTCAGAAACGCTCAGAGCGCGAGCCAGCCTCATGGCTGTGAAGAGAGGGGTCTGACTCATTGGGATCAGATGCTTGGGGCTTGGCAGAGCTGCTTTCCTGGATCCGGCGGGCTTGGATGGTGCAGCGAGAGCATCCGGAAACACAGGGTAGCTTGACTGAAGAAGGAACTGGACACCTCGGTGCGTTTGAATTGAATGTTCCGAGAAAATCAGCATTTTATAGCATCGCCTAACTACTCTTTGGCTGTCCCGAACCTTCTCATTGAAAGGTAGATCCATGTAAGAGATCTGGTCTGGTTTAACAACTAGGGTGCTTAGGTCTCCTCCTTGTTTGTAGCAGAGGACTTGGAAACCCAGCCCAGCCACACCTTAAGAGTTCCTAAACCTGATAGTAGTAATCCACATTATTATTTTTCAATACAATTTGCCCTGTTAACTCAGTCTTGGAACTTCGGGGTCTTTGGCGGCAGTGGAGGGCTACAAAGATGATCAGAAGGCTGGAGCCCCTATGCTATGAGGACAGGCTGAGAGAGTTGGGGTTGTTCAGCCTGGAGAAGAGAGGGCTCCAGGGAGACCTTACAGCAGCCTTCCAGTACCTAAAGGGGGCCTACAGGAAAGATGGGGAGGGACTCTTTATCAGGGAGTGTAGCGATAGGACATGGGGTAACGGTTTCAAACTGAAGGAGGGTAGGTTTAGATTAGATACCAGGAAGACATTCTTTACTGTGAGGGTGGTGAGACACTGGAACAGGTTGCCCAGGGAGGTTGTGGATGCCCCATCCCTGGAAGTGTTCAAGGCCAGGCTGGATGGGGCTTTGAGCAGCCTGGTCTAGTGGGAGGTGTCCCTGCCCATGGCAGGGGGGTTGGAACTAGATGATCTTTAAGGTCCCTTCCAACCCAAACCATTCTATAATTCTATGATTCTTTGCGGTTTTGAATATTTGGAATTTGCTTTAATGTTGTTGCTTACAAGAAGCGTGCTTCCTCTGGTTAGGAAAGGGCTCCTGCTGTCACGGGAGCTGCATGACAGAGGGTTGTGGAAAGGCCCCGCACTGGGAGTTTACCTTCCTCACAGAGTAAGCAGAAAAAAAGGGTGACAAGGTATAAAGAGCACGACGAGATCAGCTGTAAGGCAGCACTAAATGTCATGTTAGTCTCGGGGTTTACAGGCAGGGTGCCATGTCCCCTGCGTCTGTCCAGCCTTGTCATCTCCAGCCTGGCATATTGGAGGTTGTGTGCGTGTACGTATTAATCTGTGCAGGCGCGGTGCCTGAGGGAATGGTGTGTGTTTGTGTGCTTTTGTTTTTAATTAAAGGCGGCACCTCTGCTTTTTGGGTGGGTGAAGAATGGAGCTAAAAGGAATCAGCTGAATAGAAAGAAGAAGGAGTAAAAGAGGTTGAAGTCTGAGGCAAGGGTGCAAGTACAGGTGAAGGACTGAGCAGGCGAGAAGAAGAGAACAACGGAGGCAAAGAGATCACTGTACAGCAGCGACCTTAATCCAAACCATACAGAAAGTGCTCTGAACATGTAAAGGTCCCTGTTTTGCTGAATCAGCAGCTGCTCTTGGCTGGGAAATCTCCCTGGTGCTTTTCTGTAGTTTTTCCCCAGTACCACAGTCTGGTGGGTAGGGAGAGCTCTTCAGTCCCCAGGCAGCGTGTGGAGATCTCCTTGGTACGTGCGTGTGTGTGGCGGTGCATGTGCATATTATATGTAGTGGTGTGCGAGACAGCATTAGAATCCTTTGCTCTGGTGTTTAAGATAAGCCCTGTAGGTGCATAATCTCATCAGCTGCATAGTGTCTTTTGGGGTGAGCAAGCATGATAGTAGATAGTCTTATTTTACTCCCCGCACTCTTTGGTATCAGGGGCCTGCTTGGCCGCATCTAGCACTGATCCCACCAACATCTGACTCTTCCACTCTGCATTTTCCCCAATGGAAAGGGAAAGGAGAGAGGAAACAGCATCTTAAATCCTATAGAGGTGTCGTAGAAGCCTCTGCCTTGATCCTACATCCTCTGAAACAGCTGGAAAGGGGAAGAGAAGCATTACCAGTTCTTCATTGCCCTTTTTTCTCAATGTAGAAGACCCCATTTGGTTACACTATGAACCTTATTTTCACAATTAAAGATTGTCACGCAGTAATACCGTGGTTAACACAGAACTAAACCTTGACTCTCCTGGGCTGGTCTAGCTCTTTCTTTTCTAGATATTGGAGAAAGTTTGGAGATCTTTGGAGTTTTCCAAACTTGTGATGAGAAACAGATAAGCAGTAGTGTCATCCTGTATCTTGGCAGCTACAAGATGGATGTGAAAGACGCAAAGCAGTGTATCAGTGCTACATTTGGGAGGGGTGACTGTGGCAGGCAGTCTCGCACAAAACAAGTTTTGGCTGTTTTGGATGGCCTTAAGAATAGAAGGATGCAGGCTTTCATATGGAACAGGCATCTGCCCCAGTGTGTTTGATAAGGGGCGCACAATGAAATCTCAAACTGTGATACATGTAATCATGTCTTCACAGCTACATAAGTAAATGGTACTGTTCACAGACTGCTGCTGACCACAAGCGTGCACACAAAGAGGCAGCAGTCCACCCTCACCCCCCCCCAAAAAAAATCAACCCTCTTGAATATGTGATATTCAATAGCCAAAAAAAAAAAAAAAAGAAAGAGAAGGTGGAGGAGAGACAGAGACACACAAGTTAAGTAGGTCTGCTGGGGAAGAAGGTTGAGGGAGCTAGGATATCCTAGGGGCTGTATTAAGGATGGGTATTTCAAATCTGAGATATGTTGTAGCTTGGGACTGACAGTTTTGTATTTCTTCCCCCAAATTACAAAATAAGCGCTCTGATAGAAACAAAATTTTGACATCAGCTACTTCGTTTATCAGTGATATCTTGCGTCTCTACCAACGTGTGTGTGCTAATTTTGAAATTCGGAGTTTCAAGAAGTCACAATATGGGCGTGATGCTGTGATACATACTCACATATCTTACTGGTCATCCATTGCAAGAGCAGGGTGATTAATGATACTGTTCTTCTGAAAACATAATTTTTTCCCTTTCTTTTAAATTAATGGGAAATACCTGGAAGTTACCAGCCCTTGATATTGAGCTGTCTAACCACAGCTGATAGGCAATACCCAGACCATGTGCTGGGATCCGCAGTTCTGGAGGGGTCACTTTAATTCACAATTTAATGATTCATTTCCCACATCTTCAGTGCTTTTGGTTGAAGTTTGAGGGTAGGGATTTGCCAGAAGTGCGAACTGTGCAACTGGAAGTTTGCTAATTCAGCCGCTTGGTTGCCAGAAATTACAATCAGTGTATCTCACTTTTTTCAAAGTTGCACTGCGCTGCCATGATGCTGAATGTAACTGTAGCTGGAAGACTTCTGGTAGCCTGTAACAAGCGTCAGGAGCAATTATCAGTCATTGTCATCCAGAAAATTTGTCATTCTTCTCCTACTGTTACTCTGAGATTTGTACTCCTTGATTTCACTTTAAGAAAGAATCAGTCAGGGTGTTAAATTATTGGATGGAGACTTGGGATACGATTAACCTTTGTGTGCTGCCACTCTGGAGAAGCTGGCATCTGCCTGCACCTCAGGTCTCCATGAATTAAATTGAGATAATGCTTTTCTCTTCCCTTCAGTTGTCCATCTTCTTTCTTCAGATAGTTTCTTGTCCCGGTGACTGTCCTTTCCTATGTGTTCGGATAGTCTCCAGGCTTTGCTCCCAAGAATCCGTGGTCTCAGCGGAGGTCTCAGGGCGCAGTGCTGCAAGGCAAAGCAATAATAATAAATCCAAATAAGCAGTGTTATGCTGCCTATTTGGGACAGGATCTGGCTTTATTGGTGTCTGCAGCTGGGTCTGACCTCACCCAGTGTGCCAAAATTGGAACTTGTGTTTGGGGTTCTTCTATAAGGACTGCTGCCTCCTGGGTAGCGAAGCCTCATCCTTTGTTCAAGGTGATAATTTCCTAAGAGTCAGATATGAATACAAATCATTTTGGCAAAGGAAGATATGAATCTCTTGTATAGGGTACACAGTACAAGGAATTACCCTTTTACAATGGTAGTTCAACAGCAAGTTCAACAATTTGTGCTCGTGAGAAAGGTTCGTGTTTGCTGCTTTTAAACCTGGACACTTTGTGTCGTTAACTCAGTTAGGTAACGCGTCTTCTACATAGGCACAACTTAGTCATTTACTAAAACATATTTCTGAGAAGACCCTTGAATCGCTCCGCTTGCTTTTTCTGTCCGAAGTCGTCTGTGCAGCTGGGTGATGTGTCCAAATGCTGTTTTAATAAAGAGGCACAGCTCCAGTTGTGTGGGTGTGATGCGTGTGCTCCCTGCACGTTGTGAAGTTATTGGTGGCCGCGTATGGATTTGAAACACTTAACGACCGGCATTTCTTCGTGTGTTGAAATTTCATGCTTTGCTGTTTGATGACAGGGAACATTGTTCACCGCGTGAACAGGGAGCGTGTTTAACAAAACTCTATTTGCATAAAAATGTGCTCCACGAGAAGATGGGCGTGAATAGCATGTTCAGACATCACCTGGTCTTATTTCATTACAAAAGATGGAGGCAAACAATGACCTAATATCAGAGCTGTTAACCCATGTGTTGCTCTTTGGCCACCTTTTCATTGTTTAAACAAGGCAGGCTCAGACTATGTATTGCTCTAAAGGTAAGTTTTTGTTACTTAAATAATTATGCACACTTAGTACCGTACGCCACATTATTTTATTTTCCTCTAAGTCATATTTATATTGTCACTCAAGTCCCAGTTGTTTAGAAGAAGTGGAAATACCCGCTGATTTTTTTGAATGGAAATCCCTCTTGTGCTGGTTGAGTGATCATGAATTTGCCTTTGGGGGTTCTGCCTTCAGAAAAACCACATCAGAAAAGCTGTTCTCCATGCTGGTCAAGGTGGCCCTTCTGTAATAAGCAGCTGTACTGCTAACCTCAGTGGGGGAAAAAAAAAAAAAAAGCAGATAAAAAACCCCTGCAGCTAGGAAAATGTATTGAGGACCTTAAAGCACATAAGCAAATAACATTGAAATAGAGTTTAACAACACATCGCAGCCCACGCTAGCGATACATAGTATAGTTCTTCTGATATAGGAGTCCTTTATTTCAGTCTCCCTTCCAAAATCCTCTCTCTGAGCACATGGTTTTTACATTTTTTGGATATCATTTAATTTTAAAAACATTAAAAAAATGTTGGAGTTATTACAAACCCTTTTCGTCAGACTTTTATATAAACAAATGTAATCAATGTACAGAAAAGAGTTGATTTTAGAGTTGATTCTAATTTCTTTTTTTTTTTTTTTAAGCCAGACTAGGATCTGCAGATAACACTAAGACTAAATGCGGCTCCAACTTTAACGGAAGAGAGTTAAAAAATCCAAGTTACATCTTCTGTTAATTTTCTCTATTGTTTTAGTTCATTGAAAGCTGGAAACCAAGGCCATGCTTCTTCATGAGGCATTTAATATGAAAATCTTTTTTTGTCTGCTTATGAAGGAAAACTAAAATAGTTCTTCAAAGGGATCTTCTGATTTTTTTAATTCTCTTTTTCTGTGGGCCTTGCTACTTAATGTAAAGCTGTATTTAAATCATATTCTTGCTAATGTAGAATTCAAATTATATTAGAACGAAAAGTTTCACTGCTTTCTAGACCTTATCTGGCCCTTAATTAGACACCATAAACCTTGGTTTAGTGTATAATAAAGTGCAAACTGCAAAATATAATCTTCTTTCCAAGTGCAGCAGTGACAGTCTTCTGTGCCCTGAAGTACAGGATGCTACTGGAAAATTAGGGGCTGTTTTAAGAGGCCACAGGGCCTAATGAGTAATATACTTCCAGTAGTTTAACAAGCGGCTCCTGCAAAAATTGTTTCCTTTTAGCCAGGGATAATATACCATGTGCATGTTCTGCCCCAACCAAGGGATTTTCTTCATTTATTTTCTTATTTAACCTGAAGGGGAGAAGGGCATGCTGCTGATTAACAAATTTACATCAAGTTCCACTCTGCTGAGAGTGTATGTGTGTATTTTTATACTGATGGTATTTTGGCAAAAATGACAGCTTGCGACTGTCTCATTTTAAAGATTAAAAAACACGTGTTCCTCAGAGCTCCTGTAATGAGCCCCCAAACTGTGTGGAAGGGGCTATTTGGCAATGCCCAAAGAAATTAATATCCAGAAGAGAAAAATGCGTGAAAGAATAGAAGAAGCGTTTCTTAGGTGAAATATTTCAGCGGTGAGATAGATACCAGTTTGTGACTCTGGTAATGGGCTTTTACAGGACCCGGTGAGTTCTCATTGCCTTTACTCCTTCATTATGGCCTCCGCCATATGATTTATGCCGCTCACACGCTTCTTTTCCCTCTTGTTTTATTCTGCAGTGAAAATGAAGCATTGGGTATATGTTGTTGTGTTGATGGCTTAGTAAGTGCAGAGATTTCAGTAGAAATATAATACCTGGAACATTAGATAATGCTAGAAATTTATTTCATTTTATTTATTTCTTTTAAAGCATAGTGTGGTGATAGAGCAGAACCTTATGATTGTAATTATTGATCTTTTAGTCTTGAATGGTGTATGATGTATAGTGGTGTATGTTTGTGTACGTGTGTTTAGAGGTGCAAGTTTGTCTTTTTAAACACATTTTGTAGCAGCAAACACGTGGGGTTCCCTGCAGTGAGTAAGATAGCATAGGTGGGTGTTTTGGTGTATTGGAAATTTGTACTAGGAGCAGGAAAATTGGATTTTGTAATCTCCTAGTCACTTGTTCCATTACTGTTTGCATACATTTTTACAAGCGTAAGAGGCAGAGATAAGACTGGTTGATGTGGTAGTGAGGGGATGAGGAATGTTACGGAAATGGGAACAGTTTGGCCTTTTAATAGCTCCCATCCAGATTTTTTTTTTTCCCCCATACATTGGGCTATTTTAAGTTGAAGATTTATATAAAATTCAGCATTTTAAGACGCGTTAGATGTAGTCTTCTGAAAGTCCTACACAATTTGCTCTATGTTTTAGTGTGCTGTTTGTTCAGAAATTTCCACTGCTTTCTAAGTCAGCACCAAATTTTCTTTTAGGTGGGCATACAGAATCTGCATAGGAGTGTCCAGAAGGCACAGCAAAGAGGGAACTTGCTGCTGCCGGTTTCAAGCGAACATGTTTGAGGTGGAAACTTGCTTCGGTAGTACATCTTGGTAACACCTGGCTGAGGCAACAGAGGGATGGGGAAAAGTTTGTCTATGTATTGTTTAAATGTCTTACAAAGCATTTTTCTGAGTGTATGTGGGTGTATTTATAGTATATTGTATATAAAATATACATATATATGATTTTATGGCTAGAAGCATTGTATTCTTAGTGGTTCCTGGCACAGATATAAGCCATGCTGTACTCCTGCTTCCCATCTGCCGTCTAACGTCCGCTCTGTGCTCTTGTTCATCCCCTTTCGCTTCACTTCCAGCTTCACGTCCTCTCTTCTCCAAGACCTCAGCACACCTCAGGCTGTGGCAATTTCTGCTTTTGTTCATGTAGTCCCAGCTCCCCTGAGGAACAGTCCATTAGAGACTGAGAAAACTGTTGTGTGTGAGACTCCCATTCTTACTCTGTTCACACCCCACCTTTCGCCCAGGCAAGTAGCCGCTCATACAACACCGTACACGTTTTAATGGCATAAGTGTTTCTTTTCTAACTGCATGCAAATGAAGCAACTGCGTCTCTGTATCCCCAAAATAGCCCCTTTCCAAAGATGCTAAAAAGTATTTCATTTCTAATGAAACAAACATGGAATTTGTAGGCCAATCTTTCATGAAGATAAGAAGCAAAAGGCTTACAAATAGTTTTGAAAAGTCCTGTCAGGGGAACGTGAGATTCGTTTACATCAGATCTTTATGTTTGGTCAAGCTGTGCCCAGAACGGGACCCAAAATGCCTTTTTTTTTTTTTTCCTGGGGAACGTATGTTAGCGTAACTTATGGCTGGTAACAGACCCATGGACTTTGTCACTGCTGGGGAGCTGACAGTTAAGGCTCAATGGCTGCAGTTTCTCTCAGTCACTTTATATTCCTTGCTATAAAGGAGAGGTTGGATATAGCTGAATATCCCCATTCTCTAGGGCAGTCTGAGCTTTTAAAAATCTGCTCTTATAACTTTGAAGTTGAACTGGGTTTTTTGTTTTTTTTTTTTTTGTTTTTTTTTTTTTTTGTTTTATTCCTGAATGTTACAGAAAAGGAACACAGTATGCCTGTGAATAATGTATTTTTTAATAATTTAGTGGAATTAGTCCCAACGATGTCTGTTTGACAGAAGAAAACTGAGAGGGGAAGTAGATGAAGAGTGCCCAGATACACAGTTCTCGAAATAATCTTGTGTATTAATGTAGACCTTACATGCAATGATGGATTAGACATCCTGGGAAGGAAAGATGTCCTTGGAGTCTCCCAGATACACAGTCCCAGATGGGGTCATCAGAAGTGACAACATTCACTTCCCAGACATACCTCCCAAGGAATATAGTTAAGATAAAGAGAGTTATGTCTTTCAAAATGCAAATTGCGCTGAAGACACTTAATGACGTGTTACTGCGAACTCCTGTGCTGTTGCTCTAGCAGCCAGCATACACGTTGGAGTTCTGGGGAGGACTAAACGCCTATGTGAATGTCTGCACAGGTGCCTATAAGCTAGTTAGAAGTTACCGAACAAGAGAAAATGCCTCAAGTTGCGCCAGGGGAGGTTTAGATTAGATATTAGGAAAATATTAGGAGAAATTTCTTCACTGAAAGAGTTATCAAACACTGGATCAGGCTGCCCAGGGAAGTGGTTGAGTCGCCATCCCTGGAGGTAGTTAAAAGATGTGTAGATGTAGCACTTAGGGACATGGTTTAGTGGTGGACTTGGCAGTGTTAGGTTAATGGCTGGACTCCATGATCTTAAGGGTCTTTTCTAACCTAAATGATTCTACAATTCTAAGAGAAGAGTTTCAAAGCTTTTCACTGAAACTTCACAAAGAAATCCACTCAAACACTGTGAGTGGTCAGCTGTATTAGTGTAACTATGGGAATTCACAAATGACTGAAAACACATGCAATTAAATGTCAGTTATTTTCAAATCAGGATGTTGCATAGAGTTTTATCTTAAGTTAAAATATCCCAGTACTATAGCTAAGTTTTTGATGATTTAGGAATGGATTGCAGACAGAGCCGAGGGGTTAAGCTTAGCCTTCGGATATACTTATCAACATATGTGGAGATCCTTGAGCCTTCCACTTTAATGAAAATTGGTGGAGACTGAAATTACTCAAGAGCTCATGGAACGGTGGTGTTGTGGAAGGAAAGAAACACAGCGCGTTAAGAAGAGGTGATATTTGTTTAGGCTTGTTTTGAAGGACTTTCTGTTGGATTTAATTTATTAACTGTATTTCCTTTCTCTGAAAAATCTAATCCTGAATAAACAGTGGAAATTTACCTTGTAATATATCATGACAAATATGAAAAGCGTGGTGTGTTTAGTGTGATACTCTCTACGGAGACTCATGGCAAAATCCTTGCCCTGCTGAAATAAATAGGCACTGTCCCCGTTGACTTTGGTGCAGATATGGTGTTTCTGAAAGAAAGCTGAAATGCTGAATGTATTGAACACCTCTGCTGATACTGGTATGGGAATATGGTACCTACCCATTTGCTTTAGCTTTGGTGCAGCTGTCATCATGCTGGATTGCAGATGAGGGCTGTAAAGCATAGACACTGCTGTGCTTTGCCAACACATGGGTATGGCTGTCTTTGCTTGTCTTCATTTTTTCAAGAACTTAGGGCCAGTGCTCAGCCAGCAGGCCAGATCCTTGCAAAAATCAGGATTTTTTTTTGGTGGTGCCTGAAAGAAAACTGAACACTTCTGAACATTTGCCCTACTGTGTTACGTAGTCCATGTAAAACGAGTAATACACATGCTCTCTGGTCAGTACGGCTGTGTGTGCGCTGATTACTGTTGTCGGGATGTAGGCCCAAAGTGGAAAAAAAAAATAAATTGGGTTATACAGTGACCAAAAATCACTTCTATATCTTTTTAAATTGTGCTTAATCAGAAAATCCCTCCCTCCTTTTCCCCTCTGGAAAAAACCTCCACACAAACAAAACCCCCAAATCATTCTGTGTATTTAAAAATTTTCATTGGATCAGGGAGTGGATCTTACCCAGTCAGGTTCCTAAGCATATGTCTTAACTAGTGAGCTGTGAAGGCAATTTGCTGATTTAAAATACACTGAGTTAGTAAGTAGTTCGGTATTTTTATATCAGCTGCATCAGCTGCGTGAGAGAATCTATCCAAATACTCTGGATCCTGATGGCTAAGACCCTTTCATGAAGAATGCAAATTTGAATGGTAAAAAAGGTTTTTGAAGCAATATGTATCACATCACAGGTGAGTGTCTTGACCACTCCTTACTGGAAATTTATGCAGTCTTTCTGTGGTATGTTTAAATGAGATTTATATAATGTGTATATATGTATAGGTGTTTGTGTGTGTATACACCGGTGTATTTGTTATAAACCAGTTCAGAAATGTGGGTGAAATTAGGTCATCGGATGAGATCCTGTGATGCACAGAAGAGAATTTGCATATAAAAGGGAAGGGAATTAATATAGCTTTACATCAACATTGTACCTGTGCAGTTCTGGGCTGCTCCAGACATTGCAATCAACCCTACAGATGTGGCATGGACAGTCAGAACAGCAGAGATTTGTCCTCAGCTGCCACCACAACGAGTCTTCTGCAGTGCTGTGTCCCGAGGATTACATCCCTTAGCAAGGGAGCTGTGTGTTGGAAATGAAATACCAGTAGTTAAAAGTGTGCAAAATTAAATCCTCTGCTTGCAGTTCCCTGCCTTTGCTCCTTAGAGGAATGATTCTCTTCATGGGACCATGGCTTTTACATCTCTGAAGCCCCATAATCTGTCACATAGGAGTGGAGACTGCTGTTTTGGTTCCCTGGTGGGCATACCATCCTGGCAAATGTGCTTTGTCTTTCTTACCTATTTATTTTCTTAATTTTGAACTATATCTTCTTAGGGGATACCGTACAAGGTAAAGGACAAACAACTTTGCAGGAAATGAGCAGGGACAGACTAATCCAAAGATATGTGTTTGTGGATGAGGTGGGTGGGTATATATGGGTGGGTGTATTTGCCCTTTCCAAAAGAGTCATCTCAAATGCAGCTGTCTGCAGAGACTGTACTCTCCAGTGCTTTTCCTGTCAAGTGCCGTTAAGACCTATGCAAGCATACAATGGCAGGGGGGTTGGAACTAGATGATCTTTAAGGTCCGTTCTAACCCGAACCATTCTGTGATTCTACGATATACCTGGAGACATGGTGATGTGAATGCCCTGCTTGATGTGCCTCCAAGTGCTCCTTCCAGCAGTGCATGAACCTGTGTCTGCAGGTCTGCTCTTTTCAGACCTTTTTCGTGAACGCAGCCTTGGACTGGACCTCAGAAGTCCTCACAGTGAGAGGCAGACACAAATCTGTGCAAGTGGTAACCTCTGAGCAGGCAAAAGTTGAGACTCACCTTTAGAAGATTTTTGCCCTCTGAATGCTTTGAGATCCTAGGATGAAAGGTGATAAGGAAGTGTGAAGTATTGCAACCAGGGATCAGATAATGGTTTCTTCACGTGCAATTTTGTTAATTCCTTTATTTTGTGCAAGGTAAATTGCTCCATGTGCCTTCAAGCAATCTTAATTTAATGCAGTAATGACTTTGAGTGATTGAAGAACTAATCAACTCCAGCTGCCACTTCTCATCCTCAAGCTTAAGAATAATGAGCCTGTAGGTACCTTTCTCCCCATCCCTCCTCGTACCACAGCTCCCCAGGAATACGGACCCCCAAAGCATAATCACAATGTTTGTGTTCGCACATCCAAAGGCCATGACTCAGGTAGAGGTAGGAAATGGTGTAGTTGTTTATTTATTTTTTTTTTAAATTCATGCAGGAAGGAATGAAACAGAGCAGGTTTTTTTAATCATTTAGTAAGAAATACAACAAGCACCAGATGTTTTTGTTTGGGTTAGGGCTTGAGTGACATTAAGGCAAAATAGCAAAACTTGCAAAGGATCAAGAAGAGTTGGATGATCTGACCTTTCCAAGAAGAGATTTCAAGAACTCAGGAACTGCATCTGTGTAAGTTATTCTGTTCCCACACATAAGTGTGTTTTATCCGGTAGCATTAATTACGTACATAAGTACGCATCTTCCCACTCTTGCACATGCATGCATTCACACACATAATCATGTCTTTCATAGTTAGATCTGTTTAAGCTTTTTATATAGTCATTTGAGGATGTTAGAATTGCTTTTAAAAAACTCCTCTCAGTCATTCAGAGCAACAGTTTTGTTTCAAACCATCCTGTGGGTTGTTTTTTTTTTCTAAATCTGAGAATCTTTTCATGTCTTCTTGGCATAGAAGAAAACAGAATGCATCCTAGCAAATTCCATCACTGCTTACTGAGAGTTTAGGAGCTACATGTCTGTAATGTAACCCCTGGTATACTTAATGGACAAAAGAATAAAGATACTTGAAATACAAGCATGGAAGGGCAAAACAGCTTTTTCTGAATAAAAGGAAATCGGAATGTAGCAAAACTTGCATAAAATTGGCTGTGTGCATCCAAGTCAAAATTGCAAATCTCCTATCTATGTTTTATATTTCATCAATGATGTATGTTACAATTCTTTAAAAAAAAAAAAGGGTGTGTGTGTGTGTTAATTTAACCAAATTACTTGATTAAATGAGATTTTAGGAACACTGTCCCAAAGTTTCAATTCTGTTCTCAAATTTTACATCTGTCCTAGCTGACATGAAGTGTGTATATATAGAAAAATGTAAAACTCTCATATGTTTATTTTATGTGATCTTAATGGTCTTTTCCAACCCAAATGATTCTATTGTTCTATGTGACCTATTTTGTGTCTACATTAGACCTGTCCTGTACAGTGATTACTACACATAAGCCAATGTAAATTTAATTTTTTTTTTTTTACTTGTTGTACACTTTCTGAGAATCTTAGCTATCTTCTTTTGCATTTGTTAAAGAGAGACAGGAACATGAGATGAATGTGCTCTTTAACAGGTGACAAGCAGTGTTAGCCCTTAACAGAGGTCTGCTGGTAAGTATATGGTTGGCAGCAGGGGAGGCATTTTACGCCACAGAATTTGGAGGCTTTCATAGCAACTGAGTTGGATATTTTCATTTGCCGGCACATTCTCTGCTTGTCCCCTCCAAGCTCCGCTGGTGGCTCAGGTCACTGCGAACAGTGGAAGTACCAAAGCACACGTGCTGGGTTCTGACGTGCCCTCGCTGGTGCAGCCTACTGCAGGATGAGATATTCTGATCATGGAAGAATCATGGTGGCAATTTGACAATCTCTGAATATTATTTTTTGACAAATATTATAAGTGTTATAGAAATATTTTCATGCAATATTAACATTATTGTAACACCAGTAAAGAAGCATAAATTACCAGATGAGTCAGAATTATGGCCCTTTTCCTGCTGTGTGTGGGCAGACCCCTGCATCTGTGCTCATTACAGGTTTGGGACCTAAATGCATTAGATGCGTACTGGAAGAAAATGAGTCTGCAAAGTATTTTAATAGAAGGAATATGTTGCTCTTGGTTGTGAAGAAAGAAAATCCTCTAAAGATTGAAATTTCCTCGTGCTTCACTTTTAAAAGACAAGTATGTTAACATGGAAATGTCTCTGGAAATTCTTGTAAGATTAATGACAAAACTGAAAAAAGAAAAAGTAAAGCAGGTCAAATCAGTGTCTTGAAAGAAAAGAGGAGGTGTATTATCTTCAGGAGATTTCAGAAAGGATTTGTGTAAGTGGACTGTAGTAGTTGCCCAGTACTTCTGTTAAGTATATTTGTAAGTAATGTACTAATATTTAATACAGCGTTGTAATATTATTAACTCTTTGTGACAGCAGTTCTCCCAAAGTCATAAACTCTAATTTCATTGTCTGCCTCATCTCAGGGGAACACTGAAAATACTTACTGATAGGGATTTCTCCTTTCATCTGACAAGTTTCCGTAAATAGAACCTTGCAGGTTATTGAGGAAGACATCCCATTGCTGGGGATCCCGAGATTTGTCTTTGTTTTTAAGTACTTCAAAGATTTCTGTGTGCAGTACTGCTTTATTTGGGTTTTCTACCTCTGTAAAAGTATTATGTTCAGTGTCCGTCATCTGGGTGGACTTTTTACACTAGACTGAGCAACAACAGTACATATATCAGAAAAGTAAGTAGTTGTGCTTTTGCTCAGAGAAGTGGAAATTACAAGAGAAAAGCATCAAAGTCAGAAGAGGCAAATGAGGAGTAGGAGTGAAATTTAATTTCTTGTAGCGGAAGCTGCTCGAGTGGACCCTGCTGCTACTTCTGGAGTGACCACACTCTGGGTAGCAGGATTAGAAATTTCTTTTCCCCACTGCAAATAAAAATCTGACGACTCCCAACTTCCGCTGAACTGCCTCATGCTCTTTCTTTTCCTCACACAATCACCACCTATTTCTTCTTCCCATCTCTGGATCTCTCCAGGTGAAGAGAAGAGCGGCTTCTCTTTTTCTTCCCCCTTTCCTACCCCCACCAGGGAAGATTAAAAATCCTGCCCAGTGCTTTCCAGAACCACTGACAATTCAGCCTTACCAATCCTGAGGGTCATCTGGACGATACAGTTTTCAAATTAATATTCAGAGCAGTTAGAGGGACTCCTGCTTCTTCCTTTGTTTTTATTAATCAATTTAGGAAAATTTGATTAGGTCTGGTTGTTTGTGAGAATATAAATCAACCCCCCTTTTTTTCTTCTTTTCAGATTGCCTGAATCTAGGTTGTCCTCTGAGATGCCCAGACCTTGTGACATGCTGACTTCTTTCCCTTGAACCAATTTTCGTCTAGTCAATTGAATTACCGTTTTGTCTAGCTCCTTCCTTCCCTGAAAGTGTGGTGTTCATTGTGAGCTTTTTCTTGTCTTTGTAATAACTTTCAACTTGAGTAACAGAAAAAATTAGTACTTGGAAAATATTTTGATAGTCTTACAATTCAAGGTATGTTGTCAGATCTCTCTAGCGACCACACACAATATAAGAGCAACATATATAATTAACTTAGCATAGGTGGGGGGAGGATGGGGAAATTGTCTCCATTACCTCCCTTCTTCAGTTTTGAAGTCTCATGCTCTTGCATGATATGCTCAGGAAATTACAGACTGTGAGTGGGATTCGTATGGCAAAATGTAGACGTCTACATCTGAGTTAGTCACCCAAGGCTCCCTGTGTGGGGAATGAAGAGAAACAGGACAGATGAATCACACCCTTGGGAAACCTTTTTTTTTTTTTTCTTTTTTCTTTTTTTTTTTTTTTTTACCTTTATGCTAAGATGAAATGACTCATAACCTGAAAGTGCCCATTTGGCTAGTAAAGGAGGTTGGGGTAGCAACTGCCATGCGATGGCTTCATTCTGCACCCTGAAAACTAGAGGAGTTGAACATGGTGCTTATTTGTTGTACTGTGTGAGCGTTGAGTTCCTAGAAAAAAATATCTGTGTTTTTCCACATAGAAATTCCTTGAAAAACTAAAGACAACTTTAGGCTTCCATGTGTGAGAACTCAGAAATCAAGAAATGCACAAATTGAACTAGCATGTTTCTCCTGTTTGTGCGTTTCTCAAGATGTGCCAGCAAATTTAAAAAAAATCCCTAATACCCGAGTTTTCAAAACTTCAGCGACATGTCCATTTAGTAGTTGAGAGGTAGCTTAAAGGATGCTGCTGTTTGTTTAGTCGCCTTTAGAAACTGTATGCCCTCTGCCCTTAGGGAGATGTGCAGGTGCTTTCTGGATGGAGTAGGGAGTGGCAAGCTCTTTGTGCTACACCAGAGGTAGACCCTTCTCTCCATGTGTAAACCACATATTATGTCTCCCTCAAATTCGGCGTGCCTCAAATCAGCCTGAGGAGTCTGCAGTAAGTGAATATACGAAGACCTTGCATCACTGCTTGCAGAAAGGAAATCTGTCTTTGCGTGTTTGCTTCTTCAGTACATTGTCGTCGAGAACATGTGGGGCACGAGCCAAGGTGGGCTCGTAGGAGCAAGTTGTGTTCCCAGTGGTGCTGGTGCCACTAAACATCTGTGTGGGGTCCCCTCAGCTGAAAATGCCACTGAGATACAGACCATCATCCCACAAAAAGGGGAATGGTATTAAAATAGAAGTGACCAATGAATCAAGACAAATAATGGTAGCCCCGTAATATAGCATATCCAGTTTCTTTTCATCTGTTTTGTATATGTGCAAATTTGCAGGCTCTATTGAAACAAATGAAACTAGGACATTTCTATTTGATCTTAAAAAGGAGGAATAAAGTTGTTTGGCTTAGATCTGTAGTTAGACTATGTCCAGAAAGATGTTTTTTGCCAGAAACTGAGCTTTTGTAGTCCCCAACTCTAGGCGCCTGGCCTGAGGAACATGATCCTCCAGCAAGTAGATTGCAGCTCACCACTTTCCTATGTAATTAGTGTGTGTAGACACCCTGAAAGGGGTAACCTGATATGAAGGTCACAGCTCCTTCTGCTCTGAAGCTCAGAGCTGCAAACTAGAACCTACACAAGATCCAGACCCTGGAGATGTATTAAATCACAGTTGATTTTTATGCACGAATGAAGACATGGTGCATCAGAAGCGATGCATTTAGATTCTTCTCTGTCAGAATCACAGATCCCAGATCCTAATTCCATGAAAGTCTTTCCCTGCTGGGTCACACTAGGTTTAGGAGGCACATTGCTCTGTTGATCCTTTTAAAACTGGGAAGGTTTGAGGCCAGAGCGTGAGATTCAAGTCAGTGGAAAATAAGATGTGGAAAATAAGATGTGGCTTGACTGCAGCCTGACAGTGACACACAATGTTGGACAATTACGGATTCAACAACTTCTGGACAAAACCAACATTCCCATCCTCTCCCTGGCAAAAGTGGTCAATGTGGATGCTGCCTGCTTGTGTCCGGGCTGGTTTGAGGAGAGACTTTTTTATATGCTGTACGGACAATATCTCCCTGGGTTAGCTCCCACTGTGTAGCAGTTGGATTACTTGCTGGTCTTTCAAATCTTTATTTGAAGGAAAATCATGTATGTTTCTATACATGCACACCTACACAAATAAATTTCATTTTTGTTTTGAAAGATATTTGTCAAATAATGATTCCTGGGTAAAATTCCTATTTTTGTATATCTGTGGGTCATAACGTGGGTTATAGCTACTTCAGAATACTGTTTTTATGCGATAAAATGTCTCTTAGTAACGCTTCCCTTATAATTCAGGTATAATGATGGTACCAGATAATTCAGATAACTGATAAAAATATCTCCTCATGATTTTATGTGTGTTTGCACTTCAAAGAACCAGCAATGAAAAGATGATCACACATCTGAATCAGAAGGATAATATTTATATCTAAATTGAGTAACCATGTAATTCTATCGGTGTTTCCCATGCGCTGTCTGTCCTTCTCCTCTTGCATGCTATAGCCTGATTCAGATCTTCTGTGCAGTATTTATTACCTGACCTAAAAAGCTCAATCTAAATATTTGTTGAGTTCAGTGAGGTACCCACTGTACTTACGGCTGCATATGTACTTATGGATGAGTAAAATAAAAAGAGGCTGGCTATTCAGTAGCTCTGTAACTTTTATTTTTTATATTCACAGGATGATTTTAGAAACTGGTTAAAAATTACATTTACCAGTATTTGCTGCAGAGGAGGACTTGGTATTTTCAGATGTGTTAGGAGAAGTGATGCTTTTTGTACGCATACATCTATCTATTCAAATCTCTGGAAAAGAGTTTCTCTATCACAAGGCCTCCAGATGCCAGCTAGAAGTCAATCCTCAGATCTAGCCTGATAACTAGATATTATAAATTCCAGGCTGAATTTATTTCCTAACCAATGTATGTGTATTGCTTATTGTTCAGCTCTTTTCCTCTGTGCTTATTGCCCTGATGTAGTTAAAGAAGATGGTGTTACATTCTTGCAAGATTTGTTGGATAATGCAATGAGCTCTTTGGGTCTCCTTTCCTCAGGCAGGGTCCGTTCCCAGGTCATCCTGGTGGCGTTTTTCTCCAGCAGAATGTTCCAGGAGGTTTTTCTCACTCCCTTCTTCCTACAAATAGAAGGAAAGGGAGTCTGCCTAGAGCCATAGTTTTGTCTTAAAATTCAAGAATTTTCAGTGGGCGGCTACCAAGATACGCAACTTTCAGACAGATTTATCATCTGAGCTAGACTGAAATAGTCGCTGCAGTTGAGGAGGCTCCCTGGGAGGCAGGGAAATTAATTCCCCATACGCTTTTCTTCTGGTCATTCCACCGGTGCCTTTCATTTCTCTTCATTCCAGTTTTATGCTCTGCCTTTACACATTTACCTGATACATTTTTAAGTCATTACATTTTTAAAGTCCATAAATCCTTGCATTCTTAAGGGCTGAACAAAAGTAATTGTTGCTAATTACTAATTGTTACTTATTATTGTCATGTGGGCCTAACGAAGTGAGGGGAACCTTCCTGTACCGCTTCTACAGTAAAACATAACAGGCCATTGTTTCCTGCTCTCTCATTAATTAATTTCCTGTCTTTGTTTAATACACCTTGCATTAATGAGGGTTTAGAAGGCCTTTAGGTGGAACTTTAATAAGTATGTAATTACAATACATACAGCATATGAATTATTTAAGGTAACAATACATACAACATTGCCAAAATGCTTTAACAGGAGGTCCAATATAGTTTTGTAGGCTGTCGTGGTTTAACTGCAGCCAGCACCTAAGCACCACACCGCTGCTCCCTCACTCTCTTCTGCTGGGATGTGAGAGAGAATGAGAAGAGTAAACATGCGGAAGAGAATTTAATAAATAAAGCAAAAGCTGTGCATGCAAGCAAAACAAAGCAAGCCACTGTTTCCCATCAGCAGGCAGGTGTTCAGCCATCTCCAGGAAAGCAGGGCTCCATCACATGTCATGGTACTTGGGAAGACAAACGCCATCACTCCGAACATCCCCTCCTTCCTTCTTCTTCCCCCAGTTTTTTATTGCTGAGCATGATGTCTCACGGTATGGAATATCCCTTTGGTCGGTTGGGGTCAGCTGTCCCAGCTGTGTCACTTCACAGCTTTCGGTGCACCCCCAGCCTGCTCGCTGGTGGGGTAGTGTTGGGAGCAGAAAAGGCCTTGACTCTGTGTAAGCACTGTATTTACCATATTTTGGGATTGCATTTGTTGTTCACAGCCATGCCATGATGAACGAGCAGACTTGGACCGGTTGGTCTCTTTCTCTTTCCTCACTTGTTTCCAGGTAATGAACTTGTAGCTTGTAATAGATGTTATTAATCTGTAGCTGCCTGACATTACATTTTGTACTACTGAACGTAATCTTATTGTGTTACTTGAGATCATTTGGCTTTGTGTACAGTTCAATCTTTCTCTTAATTGACCTTGCCTCCCGAATTTGTATCGCAAGAAAACTTCATCACAATTACACTTCTTGTGCAAAGACTATTGAGATTAATGATAAATACAGGCAATCCTAGTCCCAGTTCTGTGAAACCCGATCAGTCATCCTCCTTTTGCCTGATAGTACCCCTCTCAGGTAAATATTTTCCTGCCTTTTCTTCAGCTTGGTTGCTGAAGAAACCTTCTCCAGTTTAACCAATGATTTCCCATTTGACTCTGTATCAAATGCTGTATTTAAATTTAGATCAACTACATCTCCCTTTTTTTAGAAAAAAACGGTCAATTCATCAAAGGCGGCTCTTGCCACTGTTCTGATGTCACCCATATTTTCTTAAATTCTTCTTTTCTCAATTTTCTTAAATTTACCTCCATCTTTGATAGTGGATTCCTTCAAAAGCATACTTCTGAGATCTGTCTAAAGCCACATGCACTGTGTAGATTGGAGTAAAACATTTCACGCCCAGGCTAATGAGTGCTTTAACCACCCTTCTAAAAATGGTTACGAGTTTTGCTCCTCCTCGTTATGTGACTGTCCCCCAGTGGACCTGCGGTTATACCTGGGACTTCAAGTGCCAGCTCTTTTGACAGATGGACCAATATTGACTCATTCTTCCCTTCTGCTCTCCCATCTGTCGGTGTCCGTGGGTTGTGGTGTGCCCTGCACTCGGATAATCAGCTGTCAGGGGCTGTGCTTTTGTGACTGCACCACACCTTGAGCACCCAGCATCCGGGGCATCCACAGCTCTGGCTAAACCATCAATAAGATTTGTCACATTTTGTCTTTTCTGGATTTTTGGCTTCTGATTGGAGAAGCTTTTGCTTCCTTTAGTAGCTCTTTCTAAAGCTGGCAGAATTTTGTCCTGTGTATTTGATGTTTTGGATGTCTTAGGAGAAGGACGTATGGAGTTTTGTTCTTTCTCCTTTCAAGCACTCATTGTCTTTGAGCTCCACAAACAGAGCAGGGAGAGAACCATTAATATACAGAAGCATCATGTTCTTCACCTGAGAAAGATCATTCTGGAAAAAAGAAAAAAACCCACTTGTTCTAGGTGGGATAACAAAAGGTGCATCAGCATAAATGTGGTTCAGCATTCATGAACAATGAAGGTTCATGAATGTTCATGAGGTTCAACAAGGCCAAGTGCCAGGTCCTGCATTTGGGTCACAACAACCCCATGCAGAGCTACAGGCTTGGGGAAGAGCGGCTGGGGAGCTTCCTGGCAGAAAAGGACCTGGGGGTGTTGGTCAACAGCTGGCTGAATATGAGCCAGCAGTGTGCCCAGGTGGCCAAGAAGGCCAACAGCATCCTGGCCTGTATCAGGAACAGCGTGTGGCCAGCAGGACTAGGGAAGTGATTGTCCCCCTGTACTTCGCACTGGTGAGGCCCCACCTCGAGGACTGTGGTCCAGTTTTGGGCCCCTCATGGCAAAAAAGACATTGAGGTGCTGGAGCGTGTCCAGAGAAGGGCAATGAAGCTGGTGAGGGGTCTGGAGAACAAGTCTTATGAGGAGCAGCTGAAGGAGCTGGGGTTGTTTAGCCTGGAGAAAAGGAGGCTGAGGGGAGACCTTATCGGTCTCTACAACTACCTGAAAGGAGGTTGTAGCGAGGTGGGCGTCAGTCTCTTCTGCCAAGTAACATGTGATAGGACAAGAGGAAATGGCCAAAAGTTGTCCCAGCAGAGGTTTAGACTGGATATTAGGAAAAAATTTTACACTGCAAGGGTTATTAATCATTGGCACAGGCTGCCCAGGGAAGTGGTTGAGGCACCATCCATGGAGGTATTTAAAAGACAGGTAGGGTAGATGCAGTGCTTAGAGATATGGTTTAGTGATGGTTTTTGTCAGAGTTAGGTTGATGGTTGGACTTGATGATATGAAAGGTCCCTTCCAACCTAGACAATTCTATTATTCTATGAATAAACCGTACTGAAGGTTTTTTCCATATTCTCTGAAACACACATGTTCTCTGTGCAGCGAGTGAGACTCGTACAAAATCTGAATGCTTTTGAAAGTGCAGAGTCAGCAAGGAGGTTTGTCCCGTAGTTGTGCAGATTCACTAGCCAGGAAGTTCCCATAGTCATTTTGCAAACCTGTACTTGAGAATATGCCAGTCTCTGCCAACTGCGTCTGTTTTTTGGATGCTGGTTTTTGTTGAATTCTGTGCAGCCAATAGCACCCCTCTCAGTATAGAAAATCTGGTAAGTGGGAGTTAGGTGTAAGGACAAAATGTTTGTTTACTTAAAATTAGAAGACGCATAGTGTTAAAAAGTTTTGTAATGTCTTAACCTAACTGTGCATCTCTTTATCAGCTAAGTGTTTGAAACTCCTGTGCCATACTAGTAAGTCGTTAATCAGTGAGTTGAAAAAAACTGGTTTAGAATTTAAAATAAGTTAAAGCAGGACATAAGTCAGAATGAATCATCCTTTGCTCTTCTTTTTAAGTGTAACTGTCATTTACTTACTGTAAATGTAATTCAGTAGCGTGGTAACATGGTGTGTTACCTGATTTTGCTGTTTACCGTTAGCTATTTTAAATATGATGTTACTGTGTTTGTTCTCAGTTGAAACACGCCTCTGTTTTTAGCACGGTAGGTTTGATTTTCATGTGGTTCACTTCACCACATACTTGCAGTATCTGTTCAAGATAATTGGTTTTAATGTTTCCTCTCATTCCTTTAGCACTTTCCAAACCAGAATATCGTAGTTGTTCATCAATATTGAAAAAATTGTGCCTTGTAAGCACGGTGGACTTGATTTTAAAAACTGCCATTGAAATATGACAGTTGTTGGATGAAACACCTGAGTATTTTCAGGGTTGGCACTGTTTGAAAACCTGTTCCTTTTTAAAAGACTATAATTGGGTACCCCGATTCCATAGTTACATTAAAAGGAAATTTTATAAATAAGGCTATCCATTTTGCTTCACTGCTGGGAAATGGGATTAAATAGATAATCATTTTGACCTGTGATTCAAATAACAATGAAATCCAACTATTTCATAACACTGAAATAACTAATTTGCTGCTATTTTGCCTGCTTATTAGTACGCTCTTATTGAGTCTGAAGTATAGCTAGGGAGTTCTTTTTAAGTGGTTGGGAAGCTCCTATTTAATTTACCTTCACGTATTAGAAATATTATTGAGTTGGGTTTTTTTCATAATCATATAAGGAGGAAAAAATTGGTCTGCCTTTTTGTTTTGCTTTTGTATTTACAACAGCATACCCGTCTGTTAAGTCACGTAAGCCCTGCAAGCCAACCTTGACCGCGTGTAGACTGTCATCTCAGGTTGTCATGTGTGCTGGCCCCGGCTGCTGTCAGTAATCCTGGGTTTTAAAACTCTGGAGTTGTGAGGTGACTTACAGGAGTGAATATTAAAGAAAGAATCATCTCAATTACATTGAGCTCCAGCTGCTTGCCTGTTCACTTTTCGGTCCTCTGTTCTTCATTTCGGTGTTCTGAATGGAGGATGGCGGTGTCCACGAGGCCTTCCTTGCTTTGAAAGAAGCATAATCAAAGAGCTTCTGGTCAGCTTCATGGTGGAGATGTTGCTCTGGGTGCAGGTCCAAAGCCTTGACCAGACTGTCTGAAAGGATCTTTGGATTTCCTACCGGTAACAGCCATTGAACTGTTTGATAAGGACCAGTTTTTGTGCACTGACCGGTGCTTGGTAAGTGTTAAAAGCCAGTGACGGCAATGAAGTGTCACCCTTTGTTTTCATGTGCGGTGCAGAGTCAACACTCTTTTGGCTTCTTAAATAATGAATAGAAAACCCTGTGGCCACCAGGTTGTTTACAAATAAGTCATGTAAATATGTGTTAAAATTTAGTAACTTGGTTCTTCAGTGAACTACTTCTTCTGCTTTGCCCTCACTTTATTTCCGTTCAATTAAAAAAGAAAACAAACCCCCTAAAATAGTAAACTTACTGACTTTGTCAGCAACAATAAATTATATAATTGGATTGACATATCTTTTCCTGGCTGCATATTTCATAAAACTTGTGAAATCATGATTCTGCAGAGACTTTGTAAGATGATAGGCTAATGGCGATGAGTTTAAGCCCACTCAGGAGAGGAGTATGTCGGTACCCTGAGGAGGAAAAGGGGAGTGTGGGGTTAGTTTACGTGGTAATGAATGATATTGAATTAAAAATTATTTCTAAATAGTATTTTTAAAGCACTTTCATGTATTCATTTGAAGAATCTTTTTCTACCGAACATTGAGTTAAATGAAAAGATTGTGCATGTTATTCGTTACCAATGCAGTTAGCATTGATGGGTTATGGTACAGGCCACTGAATCAAACTGTGTAAATTACTTACATATTTCTAATCAGTCTAGAAAAAACAAATGGACATGATTTTCTGTACTTTCTTCTCCACTTTTTCTCCACAGTTGCAATTGTGTTAAATTGAGAGCAAAAGGGTATTTAAACCTCAAGTACATGTTATGTGACCTGTCCTGCTTGCCGTGTCTACCAAAATCTCCATCTGATTTCAGTAGAACTTTGATCACGCAAATTGAAGACAGACCTCCCTCAAATTTTATACATTATCTAAATCTCTTAAGTTTCATCTCTCACTTGAGGATACTTTGTCTAAAACAGAGACTGTTATTCACAAAAGTGCTCACTGCAGAACTGCGTGTAAAATTACTTGATAGAAGGTCATTTGACATTTGGGAAACAAATGCAAAAAAACCCGCCAAACCAATCATAACATCAAATATCATGACATTTTGCTAAAAATAGTCCCCTTTAAGACAATATTTCGGTGTGATTGTTCATTGCTCATTCTCATTCATTGCTACTGATTTTGAAAATACTTTCTTATATTAATACTTTAAACCTGGATATCCTCTTGTTATTTCGAATTCAGTGATATAAACAATAAAGCCAAAATACACATAGACTATTATAATGCAATTTACATCAGCCATTTTTTTAAAGAAAGCGATTGAAAAATTAAAGGCATGACAGGAGAGTGATCAGATTAATGCGCTCATTTTTGATGTACTGTAGTTATCACAGAAATATTAATGACTTAACTCTAATGAAAGGAAATAAGGTTTTACCTACCACTGTGTCTGAAATTATTAGGTTTCCGACACAGTTGGACAGTTCTGAAGTAAGTTTTTATGGTATAATATAATTTGGAATTTAAAATTTAGTTATGCTCTGCTATTGCCATCTAGTCCATAGGATGTAAAACTGAATTTCTGGGCTGGCTGTGGTCAGATCATGGTCTTCTGGCATTTTTTGCAAGTGCACAAAGTTATAACCAAGAAAGAACTTGAAGTCATCATTTAAATCAGTTGAATTTTGATGTGGGCACAGTGTTACGGAATTAGAATTAGAATACAGAATGCTGCCTGTATTCTAAATGCAGAATCTTATGGCTGCTTTTAACTTTTAAGGTAAATATTCCTTTAAAGTCAGCGTTAGCATCTGTAGGTGCAGAATGTAGCATAGCATTTATAGGAGAGGGAATATCTATGTAGCTCATAACTGTTCTGCAGTTTTCCACTTGGAATACTGAAAAAGTGTTACATTCTTTCCTGTTTCAAATGCATTTCTTCACTGAACATCTGCTGAGCGCCCTGAGAACTAAAAAAAGAGAGAAACATCTTCCAACACATTTTCATTGTCATTTAAAACCAAATTAAATTTTCACTGTATTTATAAATGTTTTATTTTTGCTTTCCACGCACCTTTACTTACCGGATTCTTTGGGCAGACTACATATTTAAAGAAATAACTACACATTTTTGATACAAGCATTTAATATTAATTTATCAGAATTGTTCACACTGCAGCCCTGCCTTACAGATTTACATTCATTCAGTGACGGAGCAGAAGTGTATCATGCATCCCAACCATCCACAGAACTCAAATTTAAGATAAATAGTATTTTGAAAGCTTTGTTTGAAGTGAAAATTACTTGCAGATCTTTCAATGTGAATAATTTTCATTAACAAAAGGTTTTAAAAGATTGTTTTGATATTTTGGTAAGAATTTGCGAAGAGCAAAAATAGAGGAATACATTCAAGCCAGTATACAGAGTTCTTCAGGTGTGTCAAATATAATCTTTGCTTTTTAGCATTACCAAGTACAAGCTCTTAAAACTTGTCTTATGGTTCTTCAGTAGTGCTTTGAATGTTAGGTTAATACTTATAAGGTATAAGGTAATTTTAAAAGAAGCCTTCTGTTATATGAGTAAGTCCACACAAATAGCAAATCTGCTGTTAAAGCAGTGGCAGAGTTCAGTTACTTCTGCAGCTGTAGGTTGATATTATATTCAGTTTTAAACCACCCACATTGCCACAGCATCCACGCAGTCATGCATTAAATGGCATGATTAACATCTGTCGTGTGCACTTCATCGTCAGCCTTGGAAAGCTGGGTACGTAGTAATTTATTTTACTAGAGTTCATTTTAAGTGTATTTCTGTACGCATGTATTAGAAAAGGCAGAGCCGAAGATGTGTACTTGAAGCAGAAGGCAGTGATGATGTATATATCTTGTGAGATTTAAAGTCCTTATTTCATCTCATCTATGAGAAAGCTAGCTCCTGCCAAGGGAGGTTTTTCCTTTTGAAGGTTTCCTCATGATCTTCAGAAAGCTCCATGGTTGGAAACGGTGGCCAACAATCAACGGTGGTTGTTGGCCACTGTTTCCAACCATAGAGCTTTCTGGAGACCTTGGACCTGTTTTTTGACCACTGTTTTGAACCATGGATCTTTCTGGAGATCCTGGACCTTTTAAGACCCTGGAGACAAGGCATGGGTGAGAGGATGACAGAGGTGATGACTGGATAGGTGCTTCAGTAGGTTCAGTTTCCTGCTTGAATTGGGATTCTATACTTGCAAAATGTCTGATGCTGGCATCTCTACATTTCAATTCCAAGTGGTGGGAAATTCACAAGATCAGTTGTTTTTCTCAAATGTTGCCATCTTGGCCTGAACTCAAATGACAGCAGCTGTTCTCATGAGATTTCAATTGCAGCCAACTGAAAAAACAGCCTTTTCCTTTCAGATCTAACCAGCTAGTGACAGCAGCAGTGACTTCAGTTCGCAACATTAGTAGTGCATACTCCCCTCCCTCATGCCACATACACATGAAGAATAAAATGGAGGCGGACTCCAGTGTGCTACATATTTATTTTTTTCACTGAATGGAATTGTGTATTTTGTATGTGGAAAACATGGCTTAGTCTCCAGTGTCCAGCATTTACATTTAGTATGCGATGTATTCACTAAGGATTTATGTGTAAAGAACTTTAAAAGGAGAAACTTTCCTCTAGGGAAGAGCTGACTGGGAATGACTTCCATCTTCAGCCACACGCGATGGCACTGAAATACCAACTCCTCCTGCTTGATCTCTGCCAGCGTTCACTTGCCCTTCTTCCTCTCCAGCTTTCAGCGGCATATGGAGCATCAACAGACTCGTGGGCAGCTTGGCTTGACCTGAAAAAATCAGAAAGCAGTACTGCTTTTAAAAATAGGGTGTGGAAGCTAAATGCAACTTGTGCCTCTGTCTCACGGGAACAGGAGGAGTGGCAGAGGTCAAAGAGGACTTGGTGTGTTGAGAGGATTAGAAGGAAGTGGGGGAGAAAATACAGTCGTACTTCTCCTCTCCTCGCTTACACATGGGCACGTTCCCTGGGCTGGGTGCGGGACCGTATCCTCCGCAGTCCATGCCGGAAGGTGGGGAAGGTGCTCCTTTCCCCTGGGGTGCCAGCACTGCTTCCGCACCGTCCCTGGACGTTTCTAACCAGTGGGCTTTCAGTTCCTGGCTGCTGTGCTGGGGTATCCGGTTAATAGGCACCTTTTTTCCTCACCTCCATCCAGGGTGGGCAGCCTGTGAGCCTGGTGACACGTGACAAGTATGTGTCTTCACTGCCCCAAGGCAGAAGATGCCAGTTTGGGAAAATGCAGATTCGGTTTGCTTTAGGCAGTATGGAAGGGGGAAACCATTGAGCACCTACAATACCAGTGAATAACCACTTAAAGAAGAGTTTTTTGTTTTTCTCAGTCTTTCTCCTTTCTGAATCCATAGCAGAACTACTGGTGGTCAGCCTGGGAGCCACTTGTTCATCAGGGTTCCTCTCACGTTGTTGGAGGGAATATCTAAAATTTTCTGTCTAAGAGATTATTTAATCCAGGGATATGTAATTGCCAGCCAAATTGAGGGGAGGTTCAAATCCTGGTCGAGGACTCTAAAAGCTAAGTGACATGTCTGAAACTTGATCTTGCATATGAAGTGTCAAAGGGAGAACGTCTTTCAGGCTGGCACAATGCTGGTGGTCTTACTGAAACCTCACGGTGCTGAGAGGAGTAGCTGATCACTGTTACCATATGTAATGTTAAAGATCAAGGTCTCTGGTGTGTATACAGAATCTCACAGAACCACAGAATGATAGAGGTTGGAAGGGGCCTCTGGAGATCATCTAGTCCAACCCCTCTGCCAGAGCAGGGTCACCTAGAGCAGGTTGCACAGGAATGTGTCCAGGTGGGTTTTGAATGTCTCCAGAGTTGGAGACTCCACCACCTCTCTGGGCAGCCTGTTCCAGGGCTCTGCCACCCTCAAAGAAGTTCCTCCTCATGTTTAGGTGGAACTTCCTATGTTCAAGTTTGTGCCCGTTACCTCTTGTCCTGTCCCCGGGCACCACTGAAAAGAGCCTGGCCCCATCCTCCTGACACCCACCCTTTAAGTATTTATAAGTGTTGATAAGGTGCCCCCTCAGTCATCTTTTTTCCAGACTGAAGAGACCCAAATCCCTCAGCCTTCCTTCATAAGAGTTCCAGTCCCCTAATCATCTTGGTAGCCCTTTGCTGTACCCTCTCCAGCAGTTCCCTGTCCTTCTTGAACTGGAGAGCCCTCTGGCTGTTTGCGTACCATAAAAGAAGTGAATCCGTCTGCAAATATTCCAGGTGTGTTATCTGTGCCAGGTCCAAATCCAAACCTATTCTAGTATGTGCTCCCTCAGAAACCATCGATGGGATTCAGCTTAACAAATATTAGTGTATGTCTGTATCTGAAATCTTCATAGGAGTTGGTAATCCTAAATTCTCCTTGATAATCATTGGAGAGGAATGTGTACTTGTGGGCTGCCATCCATCTCATCCTAAGGACCCAGTTTCTCTACGCTGACTACAAAAGGAGCCTACATTGAGGAGCTCAGAGACACCGTGGTTTTTTTTTTTTTTCTGTAGGAGTGTGAAGATAGGCAAGGTGAATCCCACTCCTTGTGTCAGTGGTGGAACATGGAGATGCTTGGCGGCAGTTATGTGTCAGACCAAAGTCCCCTTTCTCAGGATCAAGAAGTTGGAAGCAGTTCCTGGATGCCTGTCCTGTGCAGCAGAAAGCTATAGCACAGGAGGGGATCTTGCTCCAAAATCTGTGTCAATGAACACTTAAAGAAAATATAAAAATAACCCTTAGGGGAACATTCACATTTGCAGTCAGGACTGTGGATACAGAGCTGGCAAAGACTGTCTGGAGTTGGATGTGATGTTACAACGAAGCAAAACGTGAACTATCGATAAATACTCAAAGTAACCAGTGCCACCTTCTAACTGTACTGTGACTCTCCAGTATCTTACTGGGTGACCTTGAAAATATTTTTCTTCTCTCTGTAGCTCTAGTTCCAGTAAGCGTAGTGTGAGGAAAGCATTGATTTCCTGCAAGGCTCTCTGTGAGGCTGCATGATGAAGTACTATGTAAAAGCCCAAGCATTTTCTCCGGTAACTGGAGTATTTTGGAGCTCCAAAAAGTACTGTAGAGCTGCCATTTAATTTTAATTAATAGATCTTAATATAAAGCAGCATTAGGAATATTATAAGAACAGATGCAGCAACTTAACGAAATACAAGTAAAGAGTGTGTAGACAGTGTATGGCCAACATAACTTTAATTGTGCCTCTAGGAGATGACATGACTTGAAGTAGTAAGAAATAATCCATGCTTTCAACATGCAGAAGCTGGAAAGCAAGCATGGTCACAAACAGAAAATAGACGTGCTCATCTTTCATAGGAAAAGGTGATTTTATAAAAGTAACTTATACCTTGATCCAGATAAAAACTGCTTTCCAAAGAAGAAGGTAGTTTTCTATTAGTGATAAAATAATAAAACGCCCACATTCCTTTGGAACTGAATTTGTGTTCCTGCTGAGGTTCTTGCCTGGCACACACCAAGAAACCTTCTTTGATTTTAAGTGATTATGGAAAGATTTCTTCTATTTGCTATCTATGAATTCTGTTTAGAGCATTAAACTTGAGTTTTTAATTTAAAAGTTTGTTCTTCTCCATTTTATGTTTTTCCTTTTTTTTTTTTAGTTTCCACAAGAACATCATGCATTCTCTATTAGTGTCACAGATGAATTCTCCATGTCTAAGCTATTTTGAAATAGTGTTTTACCTGCTCTTTTGCTGTGACCACAGTGTTACAGGTTGTAAGCATGACTTGTCCAAGGTGTTTTCAGGACACCGGATTGCGTTGCCTTGCCAGTGAGAGAGGGAGGGATGTGAGAACCCTGCTGGAGCTTGGGAGCAGAGGAGCACTGGTAGGACCTGTGTGATCGCGGTCATTTCCAGTGTTAACTGATCTAAAGCAGCACTGGTGTTTTTTCATTGAGAGAGACTAGGAGCAGTCCTGTTATCCACAGCGATGTCCGGAGGCAGAAATAAATATAGTTGGTAGATACTGAAGCAAGGTGCTGTGATGAGGTCTGCAAAAAAGTATGTTGTGCCTGCGGTCCCAGTCAAGGCAAGTGAATTATCTGAGACAGTCTTGAGCAGGATGACTGTAAGGAGCAGAACTTGTTTCTTTACTGTGTCCAACTGACATGGGTTGTGATAAAAAGTGGCAAGGACACTACTCAGGTTCACCATAGCTGCCTTACATTTTTGACTTTTGAAACATTCAGTTGTAAATGGTTTTCAAAAAATCAGATGGAACATGCAGCAGAAAAATAGTAAAATAGTTCAAAAGTTTTTTTGGCATATGCTTTTCTCAAAATGGTTTTATTTTTATTGTCAGATTGATTTTAGTTCTCATCCTTTAACAACAATGAAAAGAAACTTTAAGTTTGTTTTTTTTTAATTCTAATATTAAATATAATTAATGTGCAGTATAATTACTCAAAGTGTTTGTGCCTAATTTATATATTAATAATATTTTGGATTTTCATTACATTTTTGAAAATATGTGCTAACTTGGGTGTCTAGCCACACAGCTACAGCAACTGAACCTGCGTCAGGCTTATACTGATACGAGTCCACACACACAATATTT
This sequence comes from Chroicocephalus ridibundus, assembly GCF_963924245.1. NCBI lineage: Eukaryota > Metazoa > Chordata > Aves > Charadriiformes > Laridae > Chroicocephalus > Chroicocephalus ridibundus. The sequence continues at coordinate 95,927,828 of NC_086286.1, read as the reverse complement.
GTTATACAAATTTACTTTATATTTTCCTTTTGTACATAGAAAAATGAAATCCAATACATGTAGCTGAAGTAGTTTTAAACATTCCTTCTCACTAGCTGTTCACTGATGGCAGAAGGTCACGGTCGGCCTCTGAGCTGCCTTAGTAGATTGTGGTTGCGCTCATCTGGTTCAGGACAAAGTGAGCTGGGTGAGTGTGTACCTTGGCTGTCGGTGCCTGCGGTTGCACAGTCCCTCGCACAGAACAGCTGTAGGAACTCGCTTGAGAACTGTTGTAGCTGTTTCCAAACTTTTTGCAACTCCACAGGGCTGTGGTACTGCATTGTGTGCAGACCAAGGCTTTTAAACATGGAGTGAACAGCAAGCCGTCTTAACAGCGGTGAGGAATCTTTCAGAAACGTTTTTGTCCAAATTGTACTTTGGGAAGAGAGGCATTTCCTTGCTAAAACAAGGCCTTGTATTAATGAATTTATAAGAATAAAACTTGTAAAGTGTATTTGACAGTATTTAGCAGCTGCAGAATCCCATCATTTGTTCTATGATTTCATGCTGTCAAATTTGACAACAGGAACTAGTGCCAATCTTCGCTTTGGAAGACAATTTCCTTTTTATAAAAATTCTAATTATTAAAGCTAAATTTGGATTTCATGAAAAGGAAGTTGTTAGTCTTTTCTATTTGTCGAATAGCTTTCAAAAACTAAGTTGGTTCTACCTTTGACAATTTGTCACAACGATATTCACTGGAAACCGTGAATTATATGTTCTTCTGCTACCGATGGATGAAGTTGGTGTCAGCGTCAAGAAAGGCACCAGTATATTTGATAGACCTAAAAACCTGTTTGTCAGTCGTGTAGAAGCCTGGATTTATTACGCATTTTCAGACACACTTAGTTGGGCACGCTTTGACCTTGCTTAGCTTGAGATGCTATTGAGCACCCACTACATGCGGAGGAGAGGGTGTTCAACAGGACTCGTCACTGTGGAGTTCATAGAATCATAGAACCATAGAGGTTGGAAGGAACCTTAAAGATCATCTAGTTCCAACACCACTAGACCAGGTTGCTCAAAGCCCCATCCCGCCTGGTCTTGAACACCTCCAGTGATGGGGCATCCACAACTTCCCTGGGCAACCTGTGCCAATGCCTCACCACCCTCATAGTAAAAATTTTTTTCCTGATATGTAGTCTAAATCTACCCTCTTCCAGTTTGAAGCCATTACCCCTCATCCTTTCACTACATGCCCTTGTAGGAAGTCCCTCTCCATCTCTCCTGTAGATGCCCTTCAGATACTGGAAAGCTGCTATAAGGTCTTAACTTGGATATTGCCGTAATTTGGATCCTAACAATACACAGCCCTTTGGTCTTTAAAATGATAGTGCTTTTAACTCCCTTGATTGAATTTTCGGGTAGTAGAGGCAAAAGCTTGAATTAATACAGGTTAGCAGCTACTACTGTAACCAATGCTCTGGATGCAGGCTAGCTCAGCTCAGATGCCACTGGCCTTCTGAACTGTCTTCTGCTTTCTCCAGTTTCTGTTGCTACCCAGAAAACACAGACCAGTTATCCCACCATTTACGAGAAAATAACGTACGGGACTGTTTATTGTTTGGATGCAACATGCACTTTTATCGAACGTAGCAGCAAGCTATTTCTCCTGACCTGTTCCCCTGGGGTACACCAAGCTCCTGGATGCAGAACTGATCTAAGTAAGTGTGCAATTAGCTGGTAGTGAGGGATTTGACCCCTTTTCCCTCCTTCCCTCTCAGCCTCCCTCAGTGTAGAGGCTGTGACAAGTATTACATTACCAAACGAGGAGGAAACTTTGATGTGGTATTCTGGGGCTTCCTGGCTATGTTTTCATAAGCATAAGCAATTGAGACATGACCACTGAAAAAGTACTAGTGAAACATGAATTTTCTGCACCATCTGAATGTACAGCTGTGTTCAACTTCTGGAACAGTTTTCCTGAATGAACATAGTTTGGAACTTTCTGTGCTGTCCTGCAACAGTTCTAGCCTAGTTCTGTAAGCAAAATCAAAGCGTATACATTAAAAATAAAAAAGAAAAATTTTAGTGTGGTGCAAACTATTGTGGAACGCATACCTACAAGGCACCATGGTGCACACCTACTCACAGAAGAGTTCAGATTGAAAGGAACCTCTGAAGATCATCTAGTTCAACTCCTGTGCTCAAGGAGGATCAGTTAAAGCAGGTTGCAGTCGGGTTTTGAATATGTCCAAGGGTGGAGACCCCACGGTCTCTGTGGGGAACCTGTGTTTGTTCAGCCTCACAATAAAAAGAAGCTTTTTGTTATCTTTAAAAGGAATTTCCTGTATTTTAGTTTGTGGCAATTGGCTCTTGTCCGTTCATTGGATGCCACAGAGAAGAGCCTGGCTCCGTCTTCTTTGCATCCTCCCATCAGGTATTTATAAACATTAATGAGTTTCCCCCCTGAACCTTCTCCAGGCTGAACAGTCCCAGCTCTCAGACAGACTCAGCCCCTCAGTTGTCTTTGTGGTCCTTCATTGAACCTGCTCCAGTCTGTCCACGTCTCTCTCGTACTGGACAGCCCAAAACTGGACCCAGCACTCCAGGTGTGTCTCACCAGTGCTGAGCAGATGGGAAGGATCACCTCCCTCGACCTGCTGGCAGTGCCTCCACCTCATGCAGGTCAGGAAGGTGTTGGCGTTCTTTGTGAGGCTTATATGGTCGAGCATTGTGTGGCAGGTTTCACTAGGGAGAAATTAATTTTTAGAAGTCAGCTAACTTGAATTAAATTTTCAAGTGGCAAAATATGGCCTCAGTGAAGTGAGCGATGTGTGCTTGTAAACTACAAGAGAGAGACTGGCATTCTGGGAATGAGACAACTGCCTGCAGAGGTTGTGAACGTCAATGAAAGCAACCTAAAGAGCCAGCAGAGTTGGGTATATTTCTTGGGAAATCTCTTGTCCTGAGAATAAGGCTTGGGTTGGCACTGGGCAAAGGGCTGGCGCGTCTGGTAAGCTACAAAGCTACCAAATAATACCCTGCAGTCTGCAGGAAATCTCTGTAAAAGCTCCATTTCTATGTAATTATCTTCTTTTTAGAGTTAGGTTTGGTTACATATCTAAAATGCCCCTGCTGCTGACTTTGCATAAAGCCAGCTGTAAGGAATACTTAGGGGTGAACCTCTGTGTTTCCCCCCTCCCTGGCTCCCAGTTAATCAGTCATGAGAATATGGTCGGGAATCGTTTTGACATTTTTTTCCACACGCTGTGTGATTAAGGACCTGAGTGCTCAAGACTCACTTTCCTCTTCCTTAAGCATCATTTTCTCTTTCACCCAATCTGCAATATGTTCTTTAGGCCCTGCTGGAGCTCATAAAACATTTATACCCATGCTTACGCGGTACAAATATTGCATTTTGTAGCACTTGTACCCTGGTATTACTGTGTGTCTGTAGCCACCATATCTGACATGCTGTTAAATGAATGATGGACCTAAATGTTCTGCCCGAAGACTTGCATCAGAGCAGATTTTCCTCTGCTTCTTTCCTCACCCAGCGTCATACCTGTTTGTAGCTATATGTCGTCAGAAGTTTATGTTTGGCCTTAGTTAATGCCCTTTCATTTCATGGCGGTCTTATTTCTTGTCCCAGACCTTCAATACTGGTTCTGCACCTGGAGGCCCACCCTGATCTGCTAAAAGCAAAGAAATGAATATCTGTAGACATTGGGGAACTGGACAGGATGGCCACTCCGGTTTCTTGTTCTTCAATATATTGCAGTCTGATTTGGGTTCTAGATTGAAATATTGCTGAAAAAATGAAAAGGAAACCCTGTAATATTCATAAAATCTTATGCTGCTTAAATTTGTTGTGTGTGAGCCCCAGTTCCTCCCTGTCTGCTGCTGCTGTGGAATAGCTCTTCCTCGTGCAGCATGAGGCCAAAAATCACTTCAGGTTCCCATCCATGTGCTCCAGGAGAGTTAACAGTCATTAAAAAGGTACTTACTTTTCTGATTGTGCTGAAGTTTTCAGTTTTGGAGAATGCTGAAAAACAACTCACAAGTTCACCTGTAATGTTCTGGTTTGCTGGATTGATTTTCAAACTGTTTTGTGGATGTTGAAGGAAACATCATATCTGAAGGAGAAGGGTTTTGCAGCCTCCCTGCTTGCTGAGCAGGGAAGCAGTAGCAGTGCAGTGGTAGGAGAGCCCCTGGAAGAACCCATGTCCTGTTAGCCTCAGGGGCAGCAGGGATTTTCAGCTCCTCCTCATCACTGAGAAGAAAGATAGTCTAGTGCATTTTCCCTGTCCGTAAAGGAGATTTCGGCCTCCAGTCCATGACTGATGGCTTCCTGTGGGTCGGGTAGGAGCCTCAGCCTGGGGACCCATCACTGGCAGGCAGTGGCGGCGTGTAGGAGCTCAGGTGGCTAAAGATGTTTGCGTGGGATGATGATCCCACAGAGGGTAGGGCAGAGGAGATGGGGAGCTTCAGGAGGTGCCTCAAGTGAAGGGACCTGGTGGTGCAGGGAGCAGGAGAGCATCCCCTGGGTGTGTGCTGGTGCATCTGCTGGGCCTCTGTCTGCTCATCAGGTTGCCTTTGGGGACCACAGCTGGGCATGTGCCAGGGTCCCCTCTCCGGCTTCTGCTCATGGATGGCGTTTGCAGTTTGTGATTTGGTTTCTGGATCTTTGGGGACTTTTTATGGCACTGTTGGATCCAGGTTGCTGCTGGGAAAGGTCAACCCCTGGTTAAGGTGGATCAAGCACATGTTCAGCTAGTGCTGGGGATACAGCCGTGTAACTAACTGCCAGGGTGTGGGAACCAGGGTGCACTTCTTAGAAGCTACAGTTTGCACAAAAGGGGGCCATAAACCTGCTGAAGGAAGTGTGGGACTCATCAGTTACAGTGGTAACGCACCACAGAGCCTGGTCCCCAGCTGAAACTGGAGCAGCTACCCTGGCACAGCAGAGCTCTGGGAGGGATGCTGCTTTCCATGTGCCAGGCTGCAGGCAGTGCCCGGTGCCTTGCTGAGGCCGGAGCAGGCGGAGGTGGTGGCCATGCCTGCTGGAGGTGTGTGCTGGATGGGGAGTTGCAGCCAAGTTAGGGAGCTGGAGTTGCAGGAGGAGATGAGCAGGCTACATGGTATCAGGGAAGTCGGGTGGTTGTGGTCCAAGTGGAGACTCCTCTGATGGGGAAGGCTGGAGGCTTATTACTTCTGTCAACAGATGTCCTTGAACAGCTGCTGTCTGTTGTCTTAAAAAGGTCCAGAGATCAGTTGAGGTCTCTGTCGACTGGAGAAAGGCAAATATTATACCTATTTTCAAATGTAGCCTAAGTGTAAACGTGGGGAGCTACAAGACAGTCAGCCTTACTTCAGTCACTTGGAAATCATGGAGTGAGTACTTTTGGAATATGTTTCTGGGCAAACTGGTGATTTATTGAGGGTAAATCATGCCTGACCAACCTGGTTGTCTGCTATGATGAAGTGACTAGCTTTGTGGGTGAGAGAGCAGTGTGTCATTGACCTTGGCTTTAACAGGAATTTCTACACAGTCTCCCACAATATTCTCTTGTCCAAATTAGGACTTTACTGTCTGGATGGGTTCGCAACAAGAGGGGTAGAAACCTGGCTGGGTATTTAGGCTCAGAGGGTAGCAGTTAATGGTTCGCACTCTGTCTGGGTGCCAGTGGCAAGTGGAGTGCCACAGGTGTCTCTACCATTAACCACCTTTATCGGTGACCTGGAGAAGTCAAGCGAATGCACTGTGGTCAAGTTTGCAGATGATGCCATACTGGGGGGACCAGTAGACAGGCTGAAGGACGGGGCTGCCATCCAGAGTGACCCTGATAGACTGGAGGAATGGACTGATGGGAACCCTGTGAAATTCAGTAAGGCAGGTGCAAACTCCTGCACCTGGGAAGGAATCACCCCTTGTCACAGCATAGGCTGGGAACTGACTGACTGCAGGCAGTTCAGCAGAAGAGGACTTGGGGGATACTAGTAGAGAGCAAGCTGAATGTAAGCCAGCAGTGTACCTTGGCAGAAAAGAAGTCCAGCAGCACCCAACAGCCAGGAGGTCGAGGGGAGGGATTATCCCCCTCTACTGAGAGCTCATTAAGCATCATCTAGAATATTGCATTTGGTTTTGGACTCCACAGTACAGGAAAGATATTGATGAACTGGAGCGAGTTCAGCGGAGGCCACCAACATGGTCAGGGATCTGAAGCAGTTGCTTGGGAGAGGCTGAGGGACCTGGGCTTGTTCAGCCTGGAGAAGAGATGGCTTTGGGGAGACCTGTTAGCAGCCTCCCAGTACCTACCTGGAGTTTATTCAGAAGAGGGAGCCAGGCTATGCCAAGCATTGTGTTGGTAGGAGAATGAGAGATGCTGGACATAAACTGAAATGAGAGATTCAGAGTGGATAAAAGGAAAAACTTTTTCACCATAAGGACAGAGCAACCTGGTCTAGTGGGAGGTGTCCCTGCCCCCTGCCCAGCAGGGACGTTGGAACTACGTGATCTTTAAGGTCCCTTCTAACCTGAAGCATTCTATGATTCTATGACAGTCAAGCAGTGAGCAGCTGCCCAGAGAGGTTGTGTGGTCTCCATCCTTGGAGGTTTCAAGACTGACTGGATAAAGCCCTAAGCAACCTGGTCTGACGTCGGAGCTGACCCAGCTTTGAGCAGTGCGTTGGACTAGATCATCTCCAGAGATCCCTTCCAACCTCAAAGATTCTGTGATCCTGTGTGTGTGTAAAAGTATGCAAGTATGGATTAACTACAGAACGAGTTCTGTGGAGATCACATATAGAATGTGTTGTCACAGAGGATATAGAGGCCACAAAAGTGGTTCACTATTGACAAGTAATAGATATGTTTTTTTAACAAGGAATACTTGGATTTCAGTGGAGAAAAAGAAAACAACAAAAAACCAAGCCCACTGTATCTGCTTTTCTCCTCCTCCCCAATGCTTCACAGATCTTATTTTAGTCCAGAACCAGCAAAGTCTGAAATTTTGTCACCATATTCATGCACATATCCCTTGCCTGGATTCATGTTGAATGCATCTCTGTCACGGATTTAATAAGTGGCTTCCATTTACATCATTTATGTAGAGAATAGGCCATGAGTAGTGAGCTTTCAAAATATCAGTGTAGCTGTCCTGTTTGGAGACAACCCTTCAAATAGCTGAATTATTACACATCTATTAAAGTGAAGACATGGAGTAAGGGTGATACATGTATTCTAGGTAAACATAATGCTGATATTTGACAGTTTGCAAATAATTCATACGATAAATGTCCCCTACTAAGTCTAAATGCAGCTCTCAGCTATTTCCAACTGGGCAGGATAGATGTAATCAAGAATAATTGAAGAACTGATTTTGTGCTCTGTGAACATTACTGTCTGTCTTCCTGAATATATTACGAAGCCTAACATGTTGGCTTTCTCCATGATCATATAAAAAAAGTTGTTTGAATTGGATGTGAAAGAATGGTTAGTACCGTTTAGTCATGATCTGTCAGAAGAATCTTAAATAGCTTAGAAATAATCCATAATTATGTCCCTAAGACTGATGGTATTTCAGATCTTGCGGTGATAAAGGTTTTTTGGTCTTGCCTCAGAATTATTTTCAGACAAAGAAGTATGCTCCCAGCCTAATCATGTCGGCGTCAGAACACCTGCAAAAATAGATCAAAAGAAAAAGCAGAATTACTGAGATTTTTCTTGCTATGAATAGCACTAGTGTGAATGTGTTAAGCAATCATGTTGACTCTACTGAAAATGTAAAATATCCAGGGGAGCAACTAAGAGTGTAAACAAATTCGGGGACACGTTGGCTGTTTCAGATAGCAGCATTGGCTGGTTTCATCCCCTGCCCTTTTGTTTGCTCCTTTCTGTGGGGTAGTGAGTGAAAGACCTGTGTCAGCCGAGGATCATCAGACCTGCCTCGAGCTGGAGGAGGACCACAACGGCTGCAAAACTGAGTAATGCAGTTCTTGCGTTGAAAATGGTTGTTGGTTTTAGTTGCGTCAGAAGCAAAAATGGTGACAGATACCACACAACGAATACCTTATTAGACTACTAGAATCTTAATGGTTGATCAATACATTTACATTAAAAATACTTATTAGTACTTATATTTTAAAGATACTGACAAGGCCCCTTTAGGTCCCATGTCCTGCCTCCCCCCAGCCTTTACCTGTTGTTCATGATCACTATTTAGCAATAATTGTGCTTAAACAGGGTGTGTAAGTTTCCAGTGTATTATATTACATCTTCAAGTCTGTTCTTAAAACTTACCAGGCATTAGGACATGAGATTAAGCTTCAATATCAACTGCTTCTGAAAGTATCTCGTTTTCCATTTTTTACATATACTCAATGAGTTGTATTCTAGATGGTAATTTATTGTGCTCAGATCTCTTCAGTCCCTCATTGTTTTAGCTGAATTGAGCTTAAGGCATGCAGAATACATCGGACACTGCCTTTTTTGACAACTTTTTCTGTGTTTCAGTTGTAGATCCTTTATTGATTGAGTAATGCTCAGTGAAGGCACTCTTACATCTGTACCGCTTTCCTATCTCGGAATGTGGAAATTGCAGGCTGTTCCGGTCACTCTTCGCCTGTCCCAAACACCTCCGTTTTCCCTTCTAGTAACAGGAGACGCAAAGCTCTCTTATTTGCTGGTAGACCTAAACCAAGGGAAACAAAGCTGAAGACAGGCCAGGGGAAGTTCGGACAAAGGAGGGCTGACAAGCCTTGGTCCCGAGGTCTTGCCACCTTGGCGCCAAGCCTGTGGCTTGTTCCTCGCAGTGGCCGTACCGGGCTGCAGGACTGCAAGAACTGAAAATGCCTTAAACAGTAAGACCTTAAACAGTAAGAGAGCATACCTTGCTTTTTGTTTCATTTTCTGTTATAACAGAGTAATGTCAGAGCATGCAGCGAGCTACTTCTTCATTTACCTCTGGCCTTAGTAACTAATCTGTAATACAAATGTTTCTCCTATGTGGGTTTTTTACCCTCTGCTTACGCAGTCACAAATTTAGATTGATGGCGCTATGATGGTAACTGCTGTGGCATTTAACGTTCTTTATAGGCCATTCTCATTGTAATAAACAAGCAAAATTGTACTGTTTGTTTTCATGTATCCATTAAATTAAGAAATTAGTGGTATAGAAGTAACTGCCTTCTGGACAGAAAGTACGTTTTATGTTGAAACATTATCAATATAGTATTGCAAAACAACTGACAGATTTTATGTTTCAGCTCCAGATAAATCTCAGTTTGCTGGAAGTAGGTGAGGGCTCTTTAATTCCAGTTTTCCTGTTTGTTGCCGAAGCAGTGAAGCATTCAGAAAAAGACAATTTCACTTTGATTAAATGCCTAAAAAGTTATCTGGTTGGGGGGGGGGGGGGGGGAGGGGGAAAGAAAAAAGAGAAAAAAAAAAAAAAAGAAAAAGGATGTTGCATAAGCTTTTAATATTTAATTTCTATACTCTAAGTATCCGGAAGAACATTTAGTTCCTGTTTGGAGAGATGAATGCCACACATTGGAAAGCGTACTGAAGGCTCATTTGCAGTCACGGAGCTTGTTTGCCGCTCTAGTATGTACGTGCAGGGAAGAGTAGAAAGGGTTGAGTGGGCAGTTGGCAGTCATTCACGCTCGGTGATTGCTAGTCATTCATAAAAACTGCAGAGCTGGGAGGTGGAGCCTCCAGCAGCCGCCGCCGCCGCCTTTCAGGCTCTTGCAGAAGACGCGTTTGTGCAATCACAAGTGATTCGAGAAGCTGCTCAAATGCGGCGTGATGAATGTAATGAGGAGATGTGTGCTAAATGCATCTCATTACGGGGCAGTGGCTTGGAATAAAGATGTTTTAGTTCTTTTCTCCCCGAGCCCACCTCAGTTGGGGAACGTGGAGATCTAACAGTTCTGCGTTCAGCTAAAGGCAATAAATCACTTACTTTCAAGGAGTGCTCTCTGGTTTGTGATACCATCTGGAGTATGTCTTTTGCCTTTAAAACAAGCAGTTTTAGAAAATTAATGGGTCTCGATCCACTGGTAGAGGGGAAATTTTGAGGTGAGTGGGAAATATATTCTTGGATTGAATATTTTTAAGGCATATATGACAGCGGAAGTTTAATTTCAAGAAGAGAGAGTGTCAGAAGCAGCAAACCATCCTGTATGTTCTCACTCTTAAAATTGCTGCATCTGTATTTTTTCCCCTCATTGCAATGACTGCCAATCTAATAGATGGTCTCAACAAGATTTTATTTCCTCTTTGTGTCTGACATGGGGAAGTTACGGCAGGTTGATAGACTTCCATTTTTAACTTATAAATCTGATTTATTTGAAACTGTGCATGAGTAAATGCTGTTGTATCAGCTATTCCATTGCTGGTAGCTTGGCCTAGGGAGTTTGCTCATTCTCAGAAAGCTACGAAGCTGTCACTGCAGGCTGATCTAGTGCTGGCTGGGACACGGTATTTAAGGCCAGGTTTATGTCCGGGTTACCACTGCATTTAAATTGAAGGACAAATGGCAGGTTCTTTGTTGTAAGTCAGGGCTTAGGCTGTTAAATTACAAAACACTATCCCCTTACAGAACCAGAACCGTCCATTGAGAAGTGGAATAATCAATCTCGACTTCCCTGTATTTGACCTGTTGTGGACTCCTGGGTCTGATCCTGCTCTAAGCACAGTCACGGAAGAATGCAACGCTGGGCTAGAAGATTTTATTTCGAATGAAGATCCAGAGCACTGTCTGTGTACGGTTTACATAGCACCTCGTACTGAATGTGCTTGTTTCTTATCAGATGGCAGAATTTCAAAGTGACCTCGGTCTCTCTCTAACAAATAGCTAATTAAATTGTACGCTGTAAGCTCTTTGAAGCTTTTTCAGAAGCTCTGATTAAAATATATATAAGTCAAACTTCACTATGGCAATGTTCCAATGAAAGTGCATCTATGCTTCATCTGCTTTTCAGGAGGTTTCCTGTTGGATCTCAGGCAGCTCAAACTATGGCAGTTTGAGGGGCCCCTCAGGGGCCTGGTTTCCCTTTGTTCTCAAGAGTTTCTCTGTGCTCTCATTAGTATTAACAAGTGTGATACAGGTACATCAAAGGAAAATACACACTTAAAGAAAGAATACTGTTATGTGACCTGCTCAGTAATTAGTGCATGCAAGATCAGTCTGGAGGTATGACATTCCCAGGTGTGTTGCTTTTTCTCCTGGAGTTGGACCATCAGAGTCTTGTGTACCAATAAATATCCCTTCCCACAGTAGATTGATTTCTCTTTTGAGATGGACAAGTGACAGGGTGCTCAGGTCCGGCAGCACGCATGGGATTTGAAGCCTTTCTTATCCATATGTACATATGCAGTTAATTGACTGTGTGCAACTGAAGTCATTTACAGGTGCCTAGAAAATATCTCTTCAAAAGCTACGTGGGTGTTGAATGAGTGTACTTGGTTCCTTGCATTTTGAAAAATGAAGTGCTGTACAAATACAATTTTTAACACCATCTCTCTTTCTTTTGAAGACACATTTCACAACAGAAGGAAGAAATCAGATGTATTGAACTTGCTTTCCGCTTTAGTGATGTTTCATCTGTCAGATGTTTCATGTATTGTCTGTTTATTTTAAGGCCATTCAGGTGGGTGGCTTGAAGTCCTTGTCTATTACTGGAGAGCAGCTGATATTAGAGATGAGTGGTATTTATTTGGATCTATTTGGGTGAGTGGGATTTATTTGGTTACACTTACACACAGCTGTCTATATACAGCTCTAAACTTTTTATAGGGGAATATGATGCCCTGAAAGCAGACTCAAACCCATGCAGACTAGTCCCACCTTAGTAGCTCTGAGCATCCATGAAGAGCAGCTGTTAAAAACACCCTTTTGGGTTTCTAACCATCCCTTTTACTACAACAGTCAGAAAGTAGAAAAGCATCAGCAGCAGATTCATCACAGCGTTCTGCTGACCTAATAGTGATGGGAACATGTATTGCAGTATCCTGGCTTGCTTTTAATATCTGTCCCCACTCAGCACTGCAGGTTTTGGTGTTCTGAAAAAGGTAACATTTTACGATGCTAATTTTTTTTTAAGGGATTCATCCTTTTAAATAAAATATAAAACAGATAGAAGCCAGCCCATCAGTGAAATGTGTCTCACAGCTGTAATCAGAATGGCAGTTTCTATTTTTAACTTGGCAACTTCCCCGTGTAACAGGCTACAGCTTTCAGTGACATTTCAGATACAGCTAATATCCTCTCAATTTTTTCTGGGGCCCATCATATTTTGCATCACCCAAACAACAGCAGTGGATGCTTGTGGAGGATGAGGGGAAAGGGCTACACAAGGCGGTCCAGCTCATGTGCTCTCGCTATGCAGCCTCTTCTACCATCTTTTCTTGGAGCCAAAATACAAGACTGGATGGACCATTGGTCCGACCTGGTAAAGGATTTCTTGCGTCTGTGGGTTGCTTCTTACACTCTAGTGTTAACAACTATAATCAGAAATAGTGTAATCGATCAGAAACATCATAGTCCCGTATTTGATTCTTTATCTTGGAGCACTTAAAAAAACCCCAACGAAACAATGCACAAACACCTCTGTGACATAAGTGCCATAGCTGCGGCATGGATGAGCGATGTACCCGCAGAAGCATTTCTCTGTGTTTTGTCTTTATTGGCAGTTCACATTCTAGCCAATGCCTTCTCTCAGTGCTGCTTCTTACACATGTTGCTTCTCCCTCCTGTGGTTTTCTGCTTGCTTCTGTGTCAGCAAAAGAAAATGGGAAAGAGCTAGTAATACTGGCTAACTGACTAGTACTCCGCTGCCATCCAGACAGCTGAAATAGGATGCATTGGGCTACATATAAATGTAGCTTCTGTAGCCATATAAATGGCTTCTTCTAGCATACTTGATTATGAAAAAATTACTAGTTAATTGAAAGGAATAGACACATCTGTAGCTACAGTGCCCATGGCTCAGTCTAAAGTGGATATATAAAACAAATGAGATGTTCCTAGACGTGCCTGTTTCTCCTGGCTATGAAGGAAACTTAGGGTGACTGGCTCAGATGTGGATGAGTAAAGTTACGGGAGTCAAGCCTCTCTCTGTAAGGAAAAGACACTCCAAGAGACAGAAGTCATGAAGTTTAGTGTCTTTGCTTGTAGCCTGGATACAAGGCTGGACATTGTTTAACAGCTTAAAAATGCGGGTGGACTGTTCTCTGAAATCTCTCAGGGGCCTAATGAGACTTTATCAGCCCACTCAAAAAACTCTCTCCAGTTCCGAACATTTTGGGAAATCATTCCCAAAGGACGCATTTCAGTGTGAAGACAAGTGTGAAGACAGTACATATTTAAGCACACTTCTCCTTGTAGTTCTGTCTTGTATGGGTTTAATGGAGACGTCCAGGAAAACTGTGTCTAGATGCCTTCAGGAGAAGCCTAAGGAAAGGCTTCCTTTATTTAAGGGCTCTTATCTTAGCTTATTCTGTTGGAACTGCCATGGAGTCTGGTTCGGGATCATTTCTTCCTGGAAAACTGACCCTTTCTTCTTGTGTAGGGCAGGTAGAATTTGAGACAACTGGTATCTCCCTGTGTGGTTTTATGAAGAAGGGTATTGGAGCTTTTTGCAGTAAGCTAACTAGCTGCCTCTTTTTGATTTGGAGAGTCTTCATCGGATTGATCCTAGAAAATGCTGCAGAACTGTGGTATTTCCATGTTTTGGAGACGTAATTCAGGCACAGAGGCTGTAAGAGCTCCTGGTCTCAGCAGAACCAGGGAGGAATTTCGGACACAGAGGCGAGAGAGCGCCTGAATTTGCTGGCAGAGCGCGGCACCGCATGTGCCATGGCAGCGTTCCTGAGCCTGCTTCTAGCACCCAGCCCTCGCTGATGGTTCAGAGGAGGGAAAGGGAAGGTGTTGCCCTCCTGGAGATTCAGAAATTAAAGTCTGAACCCGGATGCACCCTATAAGCACCTTCTCCATTTTGACATCTTATGAAGTAGTGTCAGGCAGACTAAATCTTGCATTCTTTAGAAGTTCCTTCTGTTTATATTTACTGTTATAAGTTCTGACAAGCGTAGAGCTTGTTCTTTCAGTGGTAGATAGAGGTTTTGGGAAACTTCTGTCTGCTTTTCTGCAAATGTAGAGGGCCGGAGAGTGACAGCCAGGCTTTCTTCTTAGCGTGAGTGACATAAGCGTAAGCCATAGTCCTGTTGGGTGATGGAGGGCAAGATGATAATACTGTCTGATCCGAGAGAACTTTGATAAGCATCGAGTACAAAAATGTATTCTGTTCATGTACTCCTCTAAGTCAATGTTGAAGACTAGACTTCTTGTAGCAAGTATTGCAGTCTAGATAGTTCTTCACTACAGCAAAAAAATGAATAAGCGAAAGAAAAGCTGGTTTAGATGCATGAAAAAATGTATTTGCTGCATTGTAAAGAATAATTTTGAAGGCCCGGGGGGACATATGAGAAAATGGAAAGAAGACGTAAAGGAAAGGGAATAGAAAGAATGAAAGCATATACTGTGTGAATGAAAGTGTGTGTGATTTTTAACTCCTTGAACCACAGGAAACATGGAACTAGGGTTCTTGATTAGGAAGTGTGAATCTAACAAGCTGTGAAAAATCTGAAAAAACAATGTTTAATTCTGTGTCATGATTAGCAGTGGCTACTTTTTAATTCTAAATTGTGTGTGTGTGTTTGGGAAGGGGAAAGGTGTAATTGGGATAAATGCATTTATTATATATTTTTTCTAACAATTTTTAGATCAGGTATTTTCAAGTTTTGGAGAAGATCATGTTTGCTTTAGTAATTCCTAGCAACATAAATCATGTATAAATATGGGACCTTGTGCTTCTGAAAATACTGTCTTCTACTCCTTCTATCTGCACTGGAAAACTGCAGCTGCTGGGTAAAATCCTAGTGTAGCATGTGTGTGTATGTATATATATATTTATATAAAATATAGTACATATAAAACAATAAAAATTATTAATAAGAGTAGTTAATGTCTCTTTGCTCCCTGTGATTGTTGGTTTAATGAGTTAAATGAAAGTAAAGCGACTGCAGTATCCTCTTCTTTTTGATAGCTCTTCAATTTTGGACATATCAGTCACCAATTCATACAACAGTTCCTCTTAGAAGATGGCCCATATCCTAGAGCCTTTTATATCTAATGGCTTGTAACAAAATGAACCTGAGTATACTGAGATGTAAAACCTAAGGCCAGGATAAATTTAGAGCAGTTGAGACTACCCTAGAGTTCAGATAAAACGTGGTACCTCGCAACCTAAGACATTTTCCTGAACAGCCAGTTACTGACCCACTCAGAATTCAGTAGCTTGTTAGCACATTTTTAAAACAAGCTTTGTTATTCTAGCTCTTTCATGGGACAATAACAGCATCTACCACCCAGACAGATTTCTAAATGTATCTCTGCTAAATCCACCAAAATACAGTATTGCAAACAACAGTGGTTTCTCTTACTCTTAAATTATTAAATTTATCCGTGGAGTCTATATCCAAATCACTTCTTCTGTCACATTTCTCTCCATCTCGATGTCTGTATGGTGAAGGAGGTGGTGGGAAAGATCTGTTTTTTAGTTCTTCTGTACAATAAACTTTTAATTTTATTTTCCTGATTGAAGGTAAATCTTTGGAATATGCAAGACCTCAAGGAAAAATACTCCCCATTTTATCCTGCATACATTTTCAGTCTAGTTCCTCTTTCTAGGTTTGAGGGTATCCCCATTTCTACACCTTGTTGCTTTCCTCATTTCTTTGACTCCACATTTTTTCCAGGATAAATTTATTCAGTATCAATTCATTATTACAAAGAAATGAAAAGGAAGAGTGCTAAGTTACTAGTACAAGAAACAACAAAAGAAGGAAGAATAAAGTCTCAAAAAGGACAAATAATTCTGAATTAATACTCCACAGTTAAAGTTGATGGGAATCTGACTTCTGCATTGGGATCCCATTGGGATATCAGCTGCGCTTTTTTCCATGGTCTGGCAGCCATTTCCATCACCTGTGCTTCAATCCCCCACGCTTTGGTTTTCATCCTTTTTGCTCATGGCTTTAGTGCTCCAGACCTATCCCAAAGGCCTATTTATATAAAGCTTAGCCTTGTATATTGCATCAGCTGGTGGAAAATGAGCGGATGACCTAAGAAGGCATCCAGGCACACGAAGGGAGGGCTCTGCCAGCGATACACTTAGGGCTCTTGAGCCCATCAGGAGCTGGAGTCGATAGATGGCTCTGAGGTGGAGGAGCCCAGGGCTCTGCAAGGGCTGCTGCTCCACCCGAGTAAAACAGAAACGTGGATAGGGAAGATTGTATTCCACCAAAATGACTGGTAAAATGTCCTCAACTGCTCTTTCGTCTTCACAGTTTCCACCTCTGTTAATTCTGGATGGTATTTTTTTCTTTTTCAATCAGGCCAGTGTAGAGAGGATGGTTTGGGTTCCTCTTCTCTGTAATGTTGTCTGAGGGATAGACCAAGTCATGCTTTGGTGAGGGCCTCAGGAGGAATGCTCTTGGCCATGCCTCAGTGGAGGGTAAGTTCTGAGTTCCGTTGTGGTAGCTAATGCTCTCTTTGAGTCTGGGTTGTGTGGAGAGGGTGTGAAGGTCTTGTCTGTGGCACCGGAAGGTGGAAAGAGCAGTCAAGCATCTCTGAACTATGCAAATGTAGGTTTGCGTTTTCTCTTGTCTGGAGACAGTGGCACCCTTGGTAGGGTTGCATGTGTCCAACATCTGCCATGTTTGGATTCAGTGGAGCCTAGAGAACAGACTAGGGACCAGTCTGGACATACAGGCTATGTCTGAGATGCACTGATCCACACATGGCATTATTTTTCTGTACTGAGTAGATATATCTGTTGACCTGCAGGATACTGAAAAGCCTGATGAAAGACCCTACTGCAAATCCACCATGTTTTTGGGAACTGTACAGTCAAATGCAGAGGTTCTGTAATTGTGAGGAATCTAGACAGGAGAATGGAAAGCTGCTTACAAGCTTTCTGGAGAGCTTCCTCCTGTGTTGAGGATGAAGGACCATAATTCTGAGGCGGCCCTTCTGTAGGAGGACTTCCCTACAGGGACTTAGTATTTTCCATCTCTGATCTGTTGTATGGCATGTACAGTGTGATGTAGCCGCAGCTGGCAAATATCTGTAGTATTTGCTTCGTAAAGGTATAAAGTTGGAAATTTCTGCAGAAAGGAGCAGATGATGCACCAAGTGTAGTTTCTTCAGCGTTGCCATCAGAAATGAAAGCCTGGCTTCTCATTTACATCCTTCATGCCCTAGAAAGCTCCCTCTTTAAGCAGCTTGCTTGTCTTTTACAGTAGACTTTGGTGAAGTTCTGTGAACACTGCTTACCGTGGAAGTGATTTTGCACCTCCTAGATTCTGAAAATAATGCATTTCCTGGAGTAATTCTTTCAGTTGTAAGAGGATGGGAAAAGGTAGTTTATCGTGATGATTAGCAACAAAAATAAGCCATGCCACATGCTTCTCCAGGTCCCAGTTGTCTGATTAAAAGTTTGTCATGCTGAAAGAAAATTAAATAGGAACAACACCAACCTGATGCTCTGGTCTAAAAGAAGAGGTACTGGCTTATAAGCAATTTATTTCTCTCTTGTTTTTTCAGCTTGGATACCTGTGGAATTAGTGACCCTTCTAGACATGATTTCAATACCGCTTCAAGGGAGAAAACTGCTTTCAGTTGGTCAGACGGTTCTGTCTTAAAACAATGCTGATATGTTAAAATGTCTTGTTATTGGGTTTTGATTTATTTTGCTTTTTAAGACTTTGAAACTTTGCTGCAGGTGACGGTGATGATAACTTCGCTTTTTAAATGTACACAAGTTGTCCATCTACACGAAGCCGACCTTTAAGGCCAGGGGGACAGCAGCACTAAAAAGTGCACAGAGAATCCCTGTCTATCAGTTAGAGTAGCTGGGGAGGCGTGAATGAGAGAAAATATTTCACATAAAATAGTCATGCTATTGTGAATATTTTTAAGTCTTAGTATGCTAGCACCCCAAACTGCATTTCTGTTAGTATTTAAAGTGTGGGAATTTGCTGATTTAGAAGATCAATGAAATGAAAAGATAAGCTGCAGTGAAGTGACAGGCTTGGAACAGTCTGCCAACACTTGTTCGCAGAAAGGGAAAACAACTTAAAATACAAAATTTTACCAAAAGAAATAGTTAACGCCAGAAGGTTGGGAAATGTATCTTTTTTTTTTTTTTTAATTGTAGGAGTATTCAAATTAAGTTTTGTGGTATTTGAGCTGTGATGCTTAGAGGACTTCTAAATCTTTTCATTTCAGCAGCAACCACGTTTTCACTTCACACATATGTTCATACAGAACACATTTGAATTCTGAACTAGATAGCACTTTAAAAGGTACCTCGAGTCTTGGAGTGGACTCTCCTGTCTGAAAACATCTGGCTAATGATGAGATCTGTTACTGTGAAAGTTCTGGGGCTGATGGATGAGAAACAGCCTTCAGATATCGTAGGCATCTGCACAAAGTAAGGACCTGAACAGATAAGGACACCATTTGTTTGGGGTTATCTGGAATCGAAGCTGTGTTGGGATATGCTTTGGTGGTGTTCTGTAATTTTCTTTCCGTGTAGTTACGAGGCACTTATCATCATGGCATTTTGCTTAGATTTAAAAATAGAAATAGTGATAGCAATTTGTGGTTTGGTTTTTTTTAAAATTATTTTTGGGAGAAACAGCTTGCTTAGTTCATAGGAGGGGTTATATACAAGAGAGATGGAGAAAAAAAATTGGTACGCTGTGTAGGGCTACTCTCAAATCTTTCCTTAAATTTTTTTTTGAAAGAATTTTGTATTTTTCAGCCAAGCAGATCTATTTGTGAATATCATCTGATGTGCAGAGATTATTTTTTTTTTTTTTTTTAATTTAACCAAAGTAGATATGGAATGCCCACAAGCCAAACTGTTTCAGAAGCTGAGCAGAAGAAATGGCTGAAGTTGGCTACGATGCCTTAGACCACATTTTGGTTTTACGTTTGTGTACCTGGAGTCCTTGATGAAGTAAGGTTTCGAGGCAGATAGATAGATACATCTGACAGGACTTACCGTGGCCAGGAGTACATGTCCACGGTGTACCAGCCCCCTTTAGGGAGGTGGTGTTGGAAAACATCATACGGTAACAGAGCTTGAGCTCAGAGGAAGGCTGAGTACTCCCACTAGATGTACGTCTGTCAGGAAGGCAGTTCGAGAAGATTCCTCCATGAATCTTTCCTGCAGGAGGAGGTGAATGAACAGAGGCAGCCTGGCTTGACGGAGTGATCTGTAGTACAGAAAAGCCCTCCCAAGTGTGGCTTTACCTCTTCTCCAGCAGAGGAATGATGACCTCTTCTTCTTAATTTCCAGGGCAGTAAAGTAGATTAGAAGGTGTTCTGTGTGTTTGATACTGTCTGCATCTGATAACGTTTTCTAGGACCACAATATTTTCTTTCTATTATCTAGGAAAGCCAGGAGATCTGTCTGGGTAGTCGAATGGGAGAGAATGCTTCAGTAATTGTTCTGCTTCTTAGCGTCTAGGGGACTTTTTTTAGGTTGCCTTTATCACCACCTTTCCGCCATGTCTTGATGTAATTTGATATTTTTAAATTGTTTTTTTAACTTGAACCTTGCGATTTCAGAGCAATATTTCAGCGAGTTTGCCATTTGGTGATAGAAGCCAGGAGAGATGCTTTTTTTAAAAAAAAAAATAAAATAAAATCCAGTTATTGTTTTTCTTAGACTACAAATACAAAAAATGACTTAATCGTATGATTGTCACCTGTTGTGTTCAATGGGCAGAGATAATGCTATTCTGGGTGCCCTGACTGGGCATTTCAATCCATAACATGTAATAAGTTATTTTTAAATTTAACCATTATTCCATTGTTTTTTCATTCTAGGAACAGTGAAAGGGAGACTTGTGATGTCACTGAAACATACTTTTTTATTATATAATCGAAATGAGCTTTATTCTGAACTGTTTTAACACAATTTTTGTAGCAGAATTTACACAGCATGTAATTTTATCCTTTTACTGCATTATCTATATTCTAGCTACGCACCCAATTAAGAAAAGTAGGAAAGAATACCAAGTTAATTAAATGAGCAAATTGGCCATTCTGGGAGCCGATTTAACAAGCTCTTTTGTATCAAAACCTACAGTTAATAATCTGACGGAGAGTTTCTTTGCTTCTGATAAAAATGACGGCCTGTTACACATCTATGCCGGAAACATACATTGCTTCATCAAATTACTGTTGCAGTCGATCAACATAAATATTCTGGTCCTCTGTAGACAAAAGAACCAAGATATGTACAAAAATATCCTCATAAGCTGCAATTATCTCTTTGGAGTGCAATATGACTATTATTTGATTTGAAGGTTTACATTAAGTGTTAAACCACTTTACCACCACCCTGTGGTAAAGAAAGCAGCCGGTGTTTAAGGAAAAAAAAATAAAAATCTGTAGAAGATTAGTATTTGTATTGCATTAAAAACATTAGGCAATATTTTATCAGCGTGTGTCCAGTATCACAGACACGACTCATTGATTAACTGTGTTCTGGGTAACTAAGCACACTTCAAAATTTTGCCTCTCAGTGTTAAATGCACATGCGACTTTAAAATATGGTTTTAGTTTAGACCCCTGCCTCCTTATTACCAGCATTTAAACCAAAAAACTAATTAGTTATTCTAGTTTATTTATAGATGTGTTAATTGGATTCAGTCACAAAAGATAAGTGCTTTATCATCTATCATGACTATAAAGCATTGGAAGGGCAAATAATCATTTAAACAATTATGTCTATTTTTACCCCATTGGTTTTGTAACTTGATATGCCTTTTATGAGCCCCCTGAGTAAACAGTAGGTGTGTGAGAAATTAATTTCGTAAAATTCTGTCTTTTCTCATGGAGGTACTAGGAAGTCAATGTTTTACAGAGGCAAAGTGGATCTGTCATAGATGAGTGTGTACGGTTGCATGGAGGACGTTAAATTCCAAAATGGCAGTGTAAATAGTTATTATAAATACATTTATTAACCTAGACTTCCAAAAAATCAGACAGGAAAGATAACAGGCTATCACTTTAAATCACATGATAAAATAAAGCAAAAGCGAAAATGAATCAGTAAAATCAATGAAACTAAATGTGCCCGTTAATGTATAAATATTTTTTTGGAAACAAGATCTGAATCTATGCTTTAAATTATAAGTAAACCCAGCCTTCATATAGGAAGGGCAAATGCTCTGTAATGAAGTGTTCATTTAATAAATTTCATTAGTTATTAAATCAAATTTTGTGCTTTCAAACTATTTCCTATTAGTGTGTTCCACATCCTTGTGCAGTACAAGCATAGATAGAACTAGTGCAGAAGCAAGAGAGCAGATCTGGAAAAGAAGTAAGATGAAGGAGGTGTTTGCTATGTAAGGCTTGCAAATGTCAGTAGTTTTGCTTCCAACATGTCTTTGCAATATGTCCTCCTGCGTTTCTATGTTGTTGTTTAGAAATCTCTAAAAATCAGTGTACAAGCAAAAAGCTCGAGCTACATTTAGTTCAGCTTGTTTTATTGAATCGGAGTATTCACTTCAGCAACTAAACACACCATAAAACATGGCTGGAGAGTAAAACCTGCCTCATTCCTGCCTCCATTTTAGCAAAGGATGATAATTAAGTTGTTCAGAACAGCTGAAAAGCAAGAATCAAAATATTGCTTGACTACCTCTTGAGGATGAATGATTACATTACATTACATTACATATTGTGATTTAAAGCGGGAGATTGCTGCTTTCCCTCCGTATGGAAGTTTTCGGTTGGGATTCTGGAGGTCTCGTTCTGGCATGCCTCTCATTATTTTCTACTTCGGTAATCCCGGATTGATTCCTGTCTTCCAGCTACGAGGAACCAGGTGGGACTCCTGTCAGCAGTAGAGGAAGGTGATAGGTTAAATATCGACAGTCCTTTCCTTTCTTTAGCCTGGTTCCTAGCATAGGCTGCGATTCAAAGCGTATGTGAGTGTGCCATTCATCTCTTCGATTTGGGAACCTGCTGTTCTGGAGTTGTGGGGAAGCGGACGTTTTGGCACCCTTTTCCTTATACTGATGTTTCTTGACAGGAGTTGCTAGAATTAACTCTGCAGCTGCTTTGGGACTTCTGCCCAGACAGGGAAATGTGCAGGAATGGCATCCAGCATGTGTGGGGCTGGGTAAAAAGAAGTAGAGAACAGTGTCCTCTCTAGAGATTAGAGAGTGAGAAATAACGCCATCCATTTTTCCTTTAGAAGAGACACACTCAGTCAAACCAATCCAAGATCTCAACCAGCAGATTTCAGCGATTTCCTAGAGAGTGGGGTTCTGTAAGTACTCTAAGGCATAGGCAAGCAAGAAGCAATGTTTTCCTTTATTTTACTCTGATGCTGTAAAGGTTGTATTTTCGTGCTTGCTTCTTCACTAGATGATAAACCCTGCTACACAGAAGAACAGAGTAGTTTCTGTTGCTTCTCAATTTGGCATATCCTTAAGCCAAAGCTATTTCCAATCACAGATTTTGTTAAAATGTATACCTTTTGAGCTGTTAATTAATATATTTTGTTTGAGACTCAGTGTTTGGAATAAATGTTTTGAGAATTTCTGGCTTTTGCCTGTTATCATTTCAAGAATGTTTTAAAAATGTAAGTTGCAGGAGGAACCTATTGATATGTACCTCACTCTTTTGCTTATGCACTTCAGAGTGGTATTCTGTAATAGACATATTTCATAATACCGTGCCACGTAAATACGCAGAAAAGTAAAGTATTTAGAATTACATAATTAAAATTTAATCTGAGGGTAATGTTCCTTTTAAGTCATTGGCGTAGCTTTTTGCATGAAGTGGAGAGCGTTTCGGTAGTTAAAACCAACAACCTCCCTTAAGCCAATTATTTTATCTGCCAATTTGTCAGGTCATGTTGCATGCGACATCAGCTCAGCACTTCGGCTACCAGTGCCATATGAATTTTAAACTAATTGTCCTGTTCTTCAGAAATCCACACAACTTCACGTTACTGTGCTGTATATGCGGTCTGATTTCGTTTTGTGCTTGCTTTTGTCTGCTGTGGTGAAACAAGCAGCAGCATCTCAGAAGAGAGGAAGAAAACTCCCATCGATGGTGTGTGTGCATAGAGCACTCTCCCATTTCCTGATATGATTCCAGGCTTTTGAATAGCAGTGTTCTTCACTCTTTAATTGACCAGCCACACACACTGAATTATTTTTATTCCTGTGGATTATAGCATTCTTATCAATAAAATGGAGAATGTTCTACTTTTTTTTAAAATTTAAATAAAGCATGTTGAGGTCTGTCGACTGAAATAAGAGCTATTTGCCATAGTGAATAGCAATAGAAATGCAATAGCAGTGAACAGTCCTTCCTTCCTCCCTCCCTCTCTCCCTCCCTCTCTCCCTCCCTCTCTCCCTCCCTCTCTCCCTTCCTCCCTTCCTTCCTTCCTTCCTTCCTTCCTTCCTTCCTTCCTTCCTTCCTTCCTTCCTTCCTTCCTTCCTTCCTTCCTTCCTTCCTTCCTTCCTTCCTTCCTTCCTTCCTTCCTTCCTTCCTTCCTTCCTTCCTTCCTTCCTTCCTTCCTTCCTTCCTTTTGGATTTCTCAGTATCTTAAATTATCTATAATTATCTTGTAGTATATGGTCTGTCTGAGTCTTTGTCTTGCCTTTGAGCATGTCGGTAAATCTTGAAAGGAGTAATTTAAACTCTTTACAGCTGCTGAAATTTTTAATAAGATTACTTGGTCTGATAATATACTTCTCTCTCCCATTAGAATATATATTTCAGGTAAATTTAATTGCCTCTTTAAGCTATGTGCATCTTGAGACATTATCTTAAAATAATTTGGATTTATTTTGCACTGCCATAAGTCAAAGGATTTTTTTTTTTTCTGTAAGCCTTAAGCATAGCGTGTGGCAACACAAACTGCAACCTTTGGTAGCTTTTTTTGATGTAGGTAATTTTGAACATCATGAGCTGATTCTGATGGCAGAAGATTGCGGTTAGAGTTGCTGTTTAAGTTAAAAACATGAAAAAGATGCTGAACGCAAAACCTATTTTCAATGAAGCAATAATGGCAAAATAGAAAAGCAGTAAAAGATAATATTTTCCTGGACCGCATTCCCACCTCCCCATCTGTATGACATGAGAACTGGCCAGTGTGCTGTGGGCTGCGCAGTGCTGAGCGCTGTTTCTCTGCCTTGTTGGTAACCACGTGGTGTATGGTGCATGTTTTTCGAGGACCGCTGGTTGTCTCGGCCACCAAAGAATGAAAAAGCCTTTCAGATGAATACAGCCTGTAGACTTAAATGCCTGTTAAGTTCACACCACATGAAGTTCATGGAGTCTCTGTCCTTGGAGATATTCAAGACCTGACTGGACATGGTCCAGGGCAACCTGCTGTAGGTGACCCTGCTTGAGTGGGGTAGGGTTGGACTAGGGACCTTGAGCGGTCACTCTGAAGCTCAATGATGCCATAACTCTGTAAAATTAAATTCAGCAGAAAAATGAAATCCGTATCAGGGCATGTCTGTATCTATTAGTTTTCATAGGTCTTTGTCCTCTCAAATAAGGAATTCATCATGAAATTGTCAAAATAGTTTCCTGCATTTTTATTTCTATTGAGTTTTTATATCATCGGGATAAGAATATTTAAGATGTTATAGTTCTGTGTAGATGTTTGGATATTTGTAATGCTTCAGTATCGTGTATAATGAATGCTTCGTTTCTTGGGAACTTCCATTAGTATCTCTTACAACCATGTTAAATAAGTATTATACATTGAATTCACAGAATGCATAATCATTTTACTTAACCAGCTTCACACCCAGCCAGAGGTTCGTAAACTACTTCACTGTTGATTGGATGTCACAGTCCACAGTGGCAAAAATGACAGACACCACCATTAGCAGCGGTGTTGACAGCAAGTAATGCTGTTGGCGTGGGGAGCGATCATCTCTGCGTTGGGCTGCTTGCCAGTCTGAAGTCATTAATGGTACTTGTACTCAGAGCGGCTACTCTAATGGCCTTTTCTTAGGGTCTGCATTATGGTAAGTTCTATTGCTGTAATTCCAGGCCTCCTACCAGATCTCCTGACTGGCAGAACTTGGAACGTAGTACAAAGATTTTTGGCTTCAAATGTTAGTTTCTTTTTAAGATAAATGCTTTAATAATGCAAAACATTTTTAATTTCATTATTACTGTCATAGTTTTTATTAGATGAACCAAACATATTTTAGGGGGACCTTAACTGCCCTGAGGAGCTTTCATCTTTCTGCAGTTACAGTGAATAAAGCACTTACCATTTCTGAAACCACATGTATAGATAGATCTCAGTTTCTGCTTCTGGTATGACGTGACAGGCAATGCAAAGAAAACTCAGCATTTGAGAACCCTTAACTCTGCAGGTGGTTTGGGGTGAGATTCCTCTCATCTACGTTTCCTTGTCATAAGAACTTTTTTCTAGTCAGTGCTGTGAAAAAGTACTTTCAGAGGGCCTGTAGGCTGAGAAAAATTTGAATGGTAATGTAGTAAGTTAAATGGTAATCCTTTGTGTCTTCTTTTTTTTCACCATTAACTGTTGAGAGACTGCAGGTGACTAGTTCCTTGTTTTTAGAAAACAAAATTATTTCAGAAGAACTTAATCACAATGTCTCCCCCAAACCATAGGGCTTTAAGAGACTTAACTCCTGCATATTAACATTGATAGCTCATGTATTTATGTAGCTCCTCCACTTCCTTCTTTATCTCTCATCTAAAGAGCTGTTGAGAAGATCGTTAGAAGTAGGAAGCCTCCACCAGTGGATTCAACTCAGGAGTGGAGTCTCATTGACTCAACTTAATCAGAGTTGAGTCGTTGGGTTGATTTTCCCTACTTCTTTCTTCAAGCTGAACAATGTTTTTCTTGAGCACCCTCAGATAATCTAAACCAAATAGCTGTTTAACGAGGGGAAATTCTGGTGTGCTAGGTGAATCTCATTATTTGAGCCTCTTGAAAAGGAGATACTTGTCCATCTTCAGAGTTTTCCCCGAGTCATGCAAACTCCATGCCGCTTCCTCTGTTTCCAGAGCAGTGTTCTTCCTTCCAGTCCATCAGTGGTTTGCCTTGAAAGTTTCTCTGGCAGCTTTTCAAGTTTAGGTTTCTTCAGCAGCCTCTCCTCCTGCCCCAGGGAAGTAGTCAGGGCACTGCAACGAGGTGGCCTTCCTCCCGTTCTTCACTCACATCCTTTCTGGGTTAAACATATATAAGGTAGGTATGCAGTAAACGGAAAACAAACTAAATAGTTCTGCCATCTGTTACGAGCCATCAAAACAGAAGTAGGATAAAATAAGAATTCATAATAGCTTTAAAAATACAGTGCAATTTGGAGAGAAAGCAGGTGAATGTTTATGTAACACAGCTTGCTGTGGAAAAACTAAGTCGTACATTTTTGACGTGTTAATGATTTTAGAGCTTCTTAAATATAATTGGTGAAATTTATCCATTCAAAGAGTCACTGTCATCATAGAGCTAGGCAAGGCCCTGTAGGTGTCTGCTTTCCTGTAATAGATGGACAACTACAACTTACGTAATTTGCAGCACATAGTTATCGCTGCCCTCTTTTCTTTCACAAATTAGTGGTTTTAATTAATCTTTTTGTTTATGGTCGAGTTGCTTCTCTTTTGGCTGACTTCACCCCCTATAGGAGCCATTCTGTCCAGTGGTGCAGAAAACCATGTCTATGATAAGGAGCTTGATGAATCACGAACAGGCATAATTTATACAGAGGATTGTTCTTGTATTATACAGTGTATGTAAATGAAATGGCCGCAGGACAAGGGTTTTTGTAATGGGACTTAGTACAGAGTCACCTATGAGATGAGGATCAAGCATGTGATCTACAATGGTGTGTTTTTCAGTCAAGTGTTTACTTGCGGTAGGTTTGTTTATCTTTTAGAAGGTTTCAAAGAGATTAAGGATATTTATGAGCAATGTAGTAACCGAAGTGCTGGCTAGTCAGCACACTCTCCTACATTCCTTCTTTTTTTTCCTTTACAATTTTTTTGGTGTGGAAAGTCATATTACAGAACTTTGAAGTTCTTTGAGTTGTTTCTGAACAAAACACAAATTTTAGCAAAGGACAACTTCTAGAAGGTTTCCTCAGCTAAAGCGTTCAGATAAATAGTGTGGATCCGGAGAGAATGAAAAAAAACATCTGTTCTTCGGGAGTGAAAGCTGTTCTTCACAACACAGGAGTTTTCTGTGGGCTTTGCCTCTCGAGTGTGAGATTTTTCTGGAATTCAGGCCACGGTTTCACAGTAGGCAAGAGCAGGATGGGGAGAATTCTTGATCTTAAGGCGTTGCATTAATACAAATTAATGTGGAAATTGGTTCCTTTGTATTACAGCATAATTTCAAAATCAGTAGCTTATGGAATGTACTCACTAAATCATGTCTGTCTAGTTGAATAGATTTAATTGTGCTTCACTGAGAAGGATGTAACACCCTTTGAGGATTTCTTTCTTATTGATAACATTTGTATTTAGAAATATAGAGTTGTGCAAAAAAAATTTAAAGTCACATCCCAAACGCCTAACCTAAAATTAAGAATATGATTGTGGAAAAAATTATTCATCAGATGGGCTATTTATTTCATTATGATAATGAAGCGCATCTTTTTAATGAAATAAAAGCCATTTTGAGAAAAACAGGTGGTGCTAAACTTGGGACTGAGTCAAGAGGCATCATACTTGCAAATGAGGCAAGTGGTGATAAGTAACACAATGTGCTGTTGGTGAAAACTGTTGACCCAATCTGCTCGGTGCTGTTCAAATCATCCATTAGATCTTCAAACACCGGCATGTGTCTCTTATAAAGCATAACTGTTTCTTGTTTGTTAACTGTCCGGTAATAAAGAATTAAGAGTTTAATTGGAAAAGCCCAGAATGGTGCCTTTTCATGGCCTGGGCAGAGGTGGTTTGTCCTGCATAGGTGGTTTGTCCTGGGCAGAGGTGGTTACAGATGCGCCAAAGCTGGCCTTCAGTTCTTGCAATTCCAGCAGTCACCGGGAAGGGTGAACACAAAGTTAATGCACTCGGGGAGATGTGGCAGGAGCACAGCATTTTAGCTGTGTGGTGCCCTCTGTTTTTTGTTGTACCTCGACAACCTTCCTGCAGCAGTGTAGAGCGGAGTTCAGTCTTTTGAGCTGTTTTATAAAGAAAATGCCAGCCTATTATGCAGTTGCATTGCAAAGTGCAGTATGGGAACCTGAGTGTCAGCGTTAATAAGTGTTGCCTGTCAGCCTCAGCAGTCCTGTACTGTCAATTTTCTGGTAAACAGGCACTCAATGTGAATGATATTTAGATTATTTTTGGATAACTTATTCAACAAAGCTAGGGAGCAGTTAACCTTACGGTATTTTTTGTAAGTCTCTCCCAAGTAGTTACTGTGCACGTCTCAGTGCTGTCTTTTAGTGCACTGGAATGAATTTTATACTGTGATGCACATTTAGCCACACATGTAGTAGCTGCACGCAACTTTAATGTGTATGTGAAGCTATACGTTTGAGAGAGATAAGTAACAGAGTAAGAGAGAAGCAACAGAGAATGAAAGGGAAATATTGGAGATTTTATCTCCATAAGCATTTAAGATTTCCCATTTGGTAAAATGGAAGCTTTGAAGATTACTTTCTTTGTTCCCCCGCAATCCTGAAGTGTTTTACCTGTTCTTGCTTGGACTTCCTCTGTCCTGGGGTTTCTTGCAATGGCTGGTGCAGCCACCCTTTCTCTGGACTTAAGCATCAACTTTTCTTTGGCAGGCAATTTATTCTCTTCTTATGAAATCAGACTGGCTTGGCTTTTGGGTTTTGACTGGAGTTTCTACATTTTAGAATCATAGAATCTTCATGGTTGGAAAGGACCTTTGAGATCATCGAGTCCAACCAAACAACGTACAATCTCTGCCACTAGAGCATGCCCTGAAGTGCCACATCTAGATGTTTCTTAAACACCTCTAGGGATGGTGACTCCACCACCTCCCTGGGCAGGCTGTTCCAGTGCCTGACCACTCTTTCAGTAAAGTAATTCTTCCTAATATCTAATCTAAACCTCCCCTGCCGCAACTTCAGACCATTTCCTCTGGTCCTGTCATTATTGACTTGGGAGAAGAGGCCAACACCCACCTCTCTCCACCCTCCTTTCAGGGAGTTGTAGAGGGCAACGAGGTCTCCCCTCAGCCTCCTCTTCTCCAAGCTAACCATGCCCAGCTCCCTCAGCCTCTCCTCATATGGCCTGGTCTCCAGACCCCTCACCAGCCTGGTAGCTCTCCTCTGGACACGCTCCAGCACTTCCATGTCACTCGTGTACAGAGGGGCCCAGAACTGAACACAGTACTCGAGGTGAGGCCTCACCAGTGCCGAGTACAGAGGCACAGTCACTTCCCTGCTCCTGCTAGCCATGCTGTTCCTGATACAAGCCAGAATGCTGTTGGCCTTCTTGGCCACCTGGGCACACTGCTGGCTCATGTAAAGCTGGCCGGCCACCAGCATCCCCAGGTCCTTTTCTGCTGGGCAGCTTTCCAGCCACTCTGCCCCAAGCCTGTAGCGTTGCTTGGGGTTGTTGTGACCGAAATGCAGGACCCGGCACTTGGCCTTATTAAACCTCATACAGTTGGCCTTGGCCCATCGATCCAGCCTGTCCAGGTCCCTCTGTAGAG
Source organism: Chroicocephalus ridibundus (assembly GCF_963924245.1). Lineage (NCBI taxonomy): Eukaryota > Metazoa > Chordata > Aves > Charadriiformes > Laridae > Chroicocephalus > Chroicocephalus ridibundus. The sequence goes on along the minus strand of NC_086286.1, from coordinate 95,898,056 downwards.
CCTTCCTACCCTCAAGCAGATCAACACTCCCACCTGGTTTGGTGTCGTCTGCAAACTTACTGAGGGTGCACTCAATCCCCTCATCCAGATCATTGATAAAGATATTAAATAAAACCGGCCCCAAAACTGAGCCCTGAGGACACCACTGGTGACCGGCCGCCAAGAGGATTTCTCCCCATTAATCACAACTCTCTGGGCACGGCCATCCAGCCAGTTTTTAACCCAGCAAAGAGTACACTTGTCTATGCCATGATTTGCCAGCTTCTCCAGGAGAATGCTGTGTAGTTATTTATTCATTTAACATGCTTTTTGATTCTAAACAAAGTTACTGTAATAAACTGGTAGGGCCAGTTGTGGCTCTCTTCTGTCCTTCTTGCTCAAGGGTTTTTGCCTTCCTGGTCTTGACTCTTTTCCCACTCTGTGATGGGAGACCTGGCAGGGTTGAGGGACGGTATCTCTGGGGTGATGGAGGGCAGAGCCAAGAAAGCGAGACTGGAACACGGTGACTTGAAAGACAAATGGACTTAGAAGAAGCGAAAATGAAATTAGTGGAATTTATTAGCAGAATACACAAGGGAGAGACAGATATGTTAGGCTAGTCAGTAGGCTTAGGGGAGATGCAGCAAGGTAGAACTGTGGGATGTTTGTATTTGTATAAGATCCGTGTATGTAATTTTATGCAAGTTTTCTCTCAGAGTTTGCAATGCTTTTCTAAGAGTAGGTGTATCCTGCAGCCCTACTAAGAATAAGCAGGGAATCTTAAGAAAATAATGATTTAAAAAAATATATGTGGGAAGGAATGTGGAAAAATTAAATTGGAAACGGAGAAGTGTAGCAGAAGAAGTGATAGGGAAGAAATAGCACAACTGAAAATCAAAGGGATAACTAATGGAGGAGGAAGAAGATGGCAGTAGTCGTATAAAATGTGGGAAAGAACTAGAAAGATGCATCTGCCATCTCTGTCAGTGAGAGAATAACGTTGAAAACTGCTCAACTATGTGCCAGTTATGTGATAGCTGCTTCTCACTGGAGATTTTCTGAAAAAAATTTGCCACTCCAAATGTTTTAGAAAGTGTTATAGAAGACTGTTATGTTTTGGAAAAATAATTTAAAAAATACTGGCAAATTTTCCTGATTTATCTCAGTTGACAAAGATTAGTCAGCTCTGAATGTGTGATCTAGGTGTACGTAATACCTGCAAAAATAATAGTCATTCACAACAAGTTTTTTTTTAGATATTTATTTGCACTACAGTGTTCCCTTCCGCTTGGGTTCTGGAACATGCTGATTTTCCCTAGGGAGAGACTGCCTTAATGAGGTGAGAGAACCGGCCTTTTATATTTAAAAAAAATTAAAAATTAAATCTGTAAGGCTGTCTCTCTTAATATTTTTCTGTTTGTGACAATCTCAATAGCAAGAAGATGGTGTTTAACCTTTTAATACATGAAGTTACCTGGATAAAGAGTAATGTTGCTTTTCCCAGAGAAACCCCAGTTAAGTGCAGTGCACTTTTTCTTTAAAAATACTCTTAATAATTGATCATGCATATACTGATCAATGTGAAGAACTGTGTATTGATGTTAACTTCGAATGAGACTTTTCCTTTCATTTTTTCTTGCTTTTAGGTGTGACAAATTGCCAAAGTGTGTTATCATGGGTGTACTAGTGTCATGAATACTTTTCTGGGTTCCACAGGGTTTTGTTAGTGAGCTGATGTAGATCTTTGTTAACAGGAAAACATTTAAATCCTTGAGGAGAGTTTAATCTCTTAAAACAACCACGTGAGTCTCGTGTGATCTCGTGCCACTGTTGGCATCCACTTGTATTTTTCTCATCACCAGTTTCTCTCATCATCGTGTATTTTCTCATCGTTGATACAGTTGATGCACTGTGTGACTTACAGGAGGGCTCTAAATTCTTCTGTGCAGAGTTGAGAAAAGTGAAAAATCAGCAGAACACTTGCGCTTTTAGCTGGTATTATCGCTGAAAATATTTTGATGCCTTCACAGAGACAACGTTCAAGAAAAGCAGAACATAAGTGGTGTAATATTTATTTCCACAAGCATCACTTCTGTTTTTGGAAGCACTGCAGGTCTCATAGGGTTCATTTTACAGGGGGAAAATACATAAGTTCGTTCCCCCCTTCTTCCCACTGCTTCTCTGTTATTTTTTCATCTCTCCCCGTCCTGCTTTTAAAATTAGACTTCTAAGATGTCCTTTAAAATGCAGCCACTGTGAGCCATGTTCATTAGATCTGCTCTTCTTCTTGCTCATTGAGCCTTAAGTTAGATGATTGAAGTTGGGACAGCAGTTGCAGGCAATTGAATTGATGACTTGGAAGAAAAGCTAGCAGGTGAAGTCAGCAGGTGTCCCTTTTACTCTGCAGTTCCTTGATTACCAAGAAAACAATGCATCGCGTTTCTGCAGATCCTTGATCCAGGTAGTGACACGATCCCAGTCTCTATGCTATCAGCAAGTAATAAATCTAGATCTGCAAGTGGCTGGGGAGTGGAAGTGGGTGGATGATGCTGTGCTCCGCAGGAATTTGGTTTACAAGCCAGGAAGGTGATGCAGGAGGTGATGCTGGTAGTTTGACTATGTCTATGGTATTGACTATTCTGTCAGTAGTCTTCAGAAAATTATCGGTTGTATAATACTTGGAGAAGAAAACCCAAAAGAATCTGTTGTCTTCCAGCCTGCTTTTTGACTCATAATCCAACATAAATAATTCTGGATAGAATTAATAATGTAGATGTTTGGTGTTTGCAAGCAGGAGATGTATGCTGTGAATTAGGAAATCTTAAGGTAGATTTGTCAAAATAAGATGTTCACACAAAGGAATTTTTTGTTTATTTTCAGACAAAAGAGGACTTACTTGTGTTTAATAAATAATAAAAGGTTCTGTTTGCCACAAACAGTCTTACATAAGTAGACATAGCTATTCTGTATATAGTCAGAGACATTTTTGTTTTTTAAGTTTCACCATTATTAGTAAATGTGACCAGTACAGTTTGTGTAGTGTTATAACATAAAACTCTAGGCATTTCTATTTATGTATTTTTGCTCTATGCATACTTTTGTAGATCCAATTCTGTTTACACACGCAATGAAATTAAGAAGCGATGGATGTACACAAGTAGCAACAGTGCTGTGATGAAGTGCTCTTAAAATAAGTATGTACAAATAGAAGTGTCTGGAGATATAAAATATTCAGAGGGTTGAATTAATGACCGGGAAAGACGGTTTGATGTTTTGAAAGTTTCTTTTTAAAAAATTAATCAATTATGGATTAATATAAAGCTGTTTGATTAGCTGGTGGCAGCAGCTGTTGTCTCTGCAATGGTAAGGGAAAGAGCTGGCGTGAGGGAGCTGCGAGCCAGCCGTAGGACCAAAGGGAGCCTGCATCTCCTCAGGACAGACAGTCAGTCGGAGGAGTAAGGAGATCATCTCTTGTTGCTCTGCAGCCCAGGGGGCTCTTCTGGGACTGGGGTGCAGGCAGCCCTGATGTGGCTGGTGCTGGGATTTCTCTGGGCTGACTGCAAGGAGGTGTTTTCCCATTAGCTTCAAGCTAGTGAAGTTGCTGACTCCTCCTTCATGGGTGTCCTAGTTTGGGGTAAAACAGAACAGATTTTCTGTTCAGTAATTTTACTTTTTAGCTAAGCCTCTTCTGACTCTATGAAAGTCTCTGGAATTAACAGCATATTGTGCAAAACCTGTTTGCTCTCAGAGTGATAAGATCAATGTTTATAGTTAATGCCAAGGAATGGTATGCAGAGAGGCTCCTGCTTATACTTATTGCTACAACAACCAAGGCCAGCTAACTTTGTTATTTGCCCTGGTGGAGGGTCGGAAGCGGGAAAGTGTAGAGGGGTCGCACCTGTCGGTGGGAGCAGACAGGACAGGTGACCCAAAACTGACCAACAGGGTATTCCATCCCATCTGTGCCATGCTCAGTATAAAAGCTGAGGCATCAAAGGGTCAGCTCTCCTTCAATGGCTGGTGTCTAAGGAGGACTCTGTTCATCTGCCTTTGATCCTAATCTATGCATTCCTGACTCCAGGTCAGGAATCCAGCTCTCGTCTGTCGCTGAGTCCAGTCTGGGATTTTCCCAGTGCCTGCTGGTGGCATGATTGTCCTCCTGGGAGCTTGCTATGGTTTTGTATATGTTATTTCCTTGTTTTCTTTGTATTATTTTATTAATATATCATTAAAGTACTTTAGCTACTTCTAAGCTCATAAGTATCTTTCTCTCTCTTCCTCCTCTCCTTGGAGAGAGAGGTGGGGGAGAGCAACTGTCAGTCATCTCAGCTGCCAGTCTGGCCTGAAACATGACAACGGGGACTTCTGAAGTGCACTGTGTGCGTAAAGACAGAATTGTGTTTTGTGATTTAGAAGTAGCTTCTATTAGGCATATTTTTTTAAGTAGATTTTGGAGGAAGTAAAAATCATGAACTGTAAAAAATTATCTGTAATTTCAGACGTTCTGACAGCCATTTCGAAATGCTTTTTAAGGACTCTTTCTGCAACTTCAAGTGAAACTCTTTATCTCTCCAAGTTCACTGTATAATACTTCCTTAGCCAACAGAAAGCTTCCATGTGTTTCTCAGTGTGTGTGTGTGTGTGTGTGTGTATATATATATATATATATAGCTAGTTAATGGGCTGTATAAATAAGGATTGTGCTTCTTGTCTAAATGATCCATCTTGCTGATACTGCTGTGGAGTGCATCCGTTGTCATCAGTGCTGAGCTCTGGAGGCTGGATGCTCATGTTAGTGAAATCTCAGCTGCTGCTTTTTTTTTTTTTTTTTAATTTTTTTCTCCTCGTGGCAGAACTCAAATCACACTTAAGGTTTCAGTCAAAAAAATCACAAAGTCAGAGTTAATGTGGGTTTCTCTCACATGAATCTGAAAGTGATTTCCTTTTCTTTGGTTTATGTATTTAAGAACAGTCCTAGAGAATGGTCTAAGTGTAAGACACAGAGCTCTGCATTACCAGTGTCATTTAAAGAGCCACTAAAGTTCTGATCTTACTAGGATGTATATGTAAAATTAAAGTGTGCATTTCATGGATAAGGTTTTTAAAACTGAAAAGGGATTGTTTCTTTAGTCTTAATTCCCTCCACAGGAACTGCCATTTTATTGACGCTATTTAGCAGAGGGCCCAGTTTACAGCAGAGTGCTGAGAAGTTGTTTGTTAGAGAACGCTGGAAGTCAGAACACTTCCAAGTTGTGAAGCATCCTGCTAAGTTTATTTTCTAATTAAATGTTTAAAGACTTCTGTGTTAACCAAAATAGGTGTACAGTTTACATCACAGGACTTCAGTCTTTCAGCTTTTCACTATGACTGCACACATGACAGCGTACAGAGATTGTTCAAAGTTAGCAGGATGGTTTTGATCAGCCACCACTTCAAATCAGTGTTTTTTGGCACTGGCTTTTATATGACACGATGGTATCGGTGAATAATCTGAAGAAATATCTTCAGGGTGTATCTGATATATACTCCTTTTATTTGGGTAGCAGATACTCAGCCTAGTGAAAAAACACAGCCTTCTACTTGTTATCTATAACATGTATCGTGGTATTTCTGTGTTAGCTTGGATTTTATGCTGCTGCTGTCCCACAGATGATGCAGGCACTGCCAGATGCTTCTCCAGCCTTTTTCACCATGGGTGATCAAATCAGACGTTTTCAGCAGTCCCAACTTAAAACCTTTTGGCTGTTTGGTTGATCCGTACCTGCCTGGCATCTCTTTTTAGTTGGACATCTCCATCTGCCAGACATCCAAGGGTACTCAGTTTGTGTCTTCCCATAATAACTCAGGGAAATATGCTTTCCTTGAATTTTTTGCATGCTGTTGTGAAGAGGAAGTGTCACTTGAAAGATGCCCCTTAGGTTTGTCTTTGCAACTGATTATGAGTCAACCAAGTCCTAGTGCAGGTGGAACCGTTGCGGTGACCCAAAACGCAACTCTCCTGGTGCAGTGATGGTGTCTGGTGCTCGGGCAAGGAGGTGTGAAAGAAATAGCAGGAGAACTGCTATTCCCAGCCCTATTTCTCCAGGATTCCTGTCCAGAGGAGAGATGCAGGGTTTCTGCCTCTTCCTTTTCATTTCTCCCTCCTGACAAGTCTCAGGAAGTGGGATCAGAAGACAATAAAGAATCAATTCCACTTAGTTGTCAGGGTGGTTATAAATCTAAATTTTAAGCTAAATAAAAGTAATGTGATTGTCAAATAATGTATATAATTATGCAGTTGATTAAAATTGTAAAAATCAGGTAGTATGATTTAATTTTTTGCTAAGTATTTTGACAATAGAGGGTAAGGGGGAAAAAAGATAACTTGTTTAATAATCACAATCACGTTACCTGAGCTGTGTTTTTGTTCATTTATGTAAAAACGTGAGTATCTGATGGAAAAAAAAAGTAAGTGGGAAATTTGGCACAAACCAAGAATGTTGTATGTTTCTTGGTTATTCATTTTTAAGATTCAGTCTGTAACTGTGATTCAGGAGGGAGATGTGAGGAAAAATAGGATGTAAAGAAATGACAGAAATTTTAGCAGTATCTTCAGGAAATGGACTTTGGGGAGCAATGTCATGATTATTCTTGGAGCTTTTTCACAATTTTTGATTTCTCAAAATTGATGTTATAGGGTGCATAATGCTTTTAGTCAATTTAGTAAAAATATTTTGTAGTTTGTGAGAGAGAGCTCTCTTCAAGTATTGTGTTTCTTTGGCTCATTTCCTAGCTGCTAAATGCTTCCTTTCATGGTACAACCTTTCAAAGATCAGCAAAGGAAGTACTAATAAGCCATGAGACTGTTGCTGCTAGTCTAATGTAATTCTCTTTGTAGTGAAGGTAGGAGCAGAAGCAGAAAACTGCAGCCAATTCCCCACGGGATGGAGAGAACGCCTATAACCTAGCTGCAGTAAAATGGAAAGAAATTATGGCAGAGAATGGAATTAACTGATTATCTGACAAAAGTGCTGTATCTTACTGAAATTCCATTATGTGAAAGTACGCAGGAACTTGTTCGCAGTGGAGAGACCAAGCATGGAGCATTTTCCCTGAATATGCCAAAGATGTTCACTGCAAGTGGCAAAATAAGACAGAAGGTGGAAGTATGGGTGAATTCTGCACACACAGGCATGGATTAACCAGATCTGAGACACTGGAAGATGACTATGCTGCTATGCGGTATCAGAAAATATCTTTAAAGCCAGCTTAACCAACTTCTCAGGGATAGCTTTGGCAATGGGGAAAACTTGTTTGACAACAAATGTCATTTATCAAACTGCAAGGGATCTTGTTTAGATGAGGAGAAGAATCCTTTTCCTTGCTCCAAGTGGGCTTTTCAAACGCTGTTGGTAGGTCAAATGTTAATCTAAATGCTGGTTTTATCAATAGTATTTTAGAGACCCTAATGGCATGTGAAAATGTCAGTTGCTGGACCCCAAGTCAGATACAATCTGTGCAACATATGGGCTTGATCTGAAATTTTCTTAGATATAGAACATATTTTAGAAAACATCTAAGGAAATCTTTGCAGTGGTTCCTACAAATCTTGGTAGAGATGCATCTAAGGTTGTGGCGGAAACCTACAGATGTAAGAAGAGCGCTTTTTATCATTGAAAGGTCATGGCAATCAGGAGAGATCCCAGATGACTGGAAAAATACAAATGTTGCACGCATCTTGAAGAAGAGTAAGACCTACAGGGTTGTGGGTCTCTCCACAGCATCTGGGAAAATTATGGAGCAGATTCTTATGAAATCCATTTCTGAGCACATGAAAGGCAAGAAGGGGATTGGAAACAGGTAGCATGGCATTACCGATGACAAATCATGCCTGACTGACCTAATTGCCTTCTACAAATTACTGGCTCTGTAAACAAGAGAAGTACAGTGAATATTGAAATGGACATCAGCAAGTTGTCCAAAATATTCTTCAGTAGTATCCTGGTAGACAAATTAGGGACTTATATATGCTAGTTGGATTGCTGCATTCCAAGGTTGCCTATCAGCATCCAAAATGCAATTGGCAACTGGTGTTCCTCAGGAATTGATGGTGGGGGACGATGCTGTTTGATGGGACTTCCCTCATTGCTACAGACTTGCTTGGCAATCACTGGGCTCTTGGCTGAGCTTGGCTATCATCACCATGCCTGTTCTGCTCCTCATGTATCGTACTCTGGGACTGAGTGGCTTGTCAGTGAAGCTGCTGCCTCTGCCTGCGGGGTTGTTATGCTTAGTGGCTGGCTCCCCTTGCTTTGCGGAGCTGCTCTTGCTTGTCCTAGACAGCAGTCCCTCTTTGAAAACCATGCCGCTCTGAGTAGGGTGTTGGACTAGCTGAAGTCTGGAGATCCTTTCCAGCCTACATGGTTTTGTTACTCTGTGAAATGTGGCTGTGCTCCGGCTCACCTTGCTTACAGTACTCATGGAACTTTAAATCCTATTGACTGCCTTGTGAGCCCTTAGTTGTTGGTATTTAGTTATTTTTGTTAAAATAGATATGGAATCTCAGGCAGCCATTTGTTGAGATAAATGTGATAATGGTGAACTTCATTCTACTTTCTCGCATCATGAGATGTAAACAAAGAGAGGGGCCAGATGGCTGAGGCTCTTCAGCAGATTTCACGGGAAATGCCTCCAGAGGACTGCAGAAGGGACAACCTCCCACTTCTCCAGAGCTGCAAGGACAAAAGTCTGCAAACTATGCTAAACAATGCTAAGGTATCTCTGTCACGAGAGGTGCTTGTCTCAGTACAGCTTTGTTTCCACAAAACCCGTCTTCCGGTGTGGCAGAGGAACAACTGAGGTTTGCCCTACAAGGTCTTACACCTTGTGATATGGTGACGGTTGTGCGAGCTCGCTCCTGTATTCAGGCTGACTCTGCAGCTGTCCCAAGGGAATAACTACTAACAAGGGGAGGGTCAGTATTTTTCCTTCAGCTGTTGGCTGTGCTCACCCTGGGAGAACGTGAGTGTTATGGTTTGAGAAACCCACAACAGTTTATTGTTGTTTAGACAATTATTCTATCACCCAATGACCTCTCCCTTCCCAGGAAGGGGAATTGGGGAAAACCAGGAAACACAAGGGTTGAAATATAAATAGATTTTATAGGATAAGACTAAATAATTAACATTAATAATACTAAAGAACCAGTATTGATCCCAATACCAATATAAAATTTACAAGGATTATACTCAGCCCATTCTATCAGTAGGAAGCTGTGCACTCCCAGCAGTGGACAGCAGATGTTGGACACTGCGAGTGCTACGGGTTCAGGAAGAAGGGAAGGGTTCAGGGGTCCGGCACCAAGGGAAGAAGTTCTTTGGACTGCCGCCATCAAGGGCGAGAGAGAGCCCTATGCAGCAAACTTTCTAATTTACATTGAACGTGACACTCATGGTATGAAATAATCCTGTTGACCAGCTTGGGTCAAGTGCCCAGATCTTGCTCCTCCTCATCCCTGCACCTGGCGAGATCAAAAACACCGAGACCTTGAAACCCACATACCATACCTGGCTATAAAGTAAATACTTGGACAACTTCAGACACTAGAGTCTTGTAAAGGTGCGGTTTTCCCAAGCATTAGAAGAGAAGTTAGTCCCGTGTTGCTCAAACCAGGGCAGTGAGGCAGAGGGTGTGCTGCCTACGCTGCTTCCAACAGCTTGGACTCCCTTCCAGGAGCTCAGATAAAAGGTGCCTGCAGCCAAGTAGCTGTGTCCCCTAATGTCAAATCCGTCTAGTTTGTGCACCGTGCAGCAGGTCCCCTCTTGCTCCTGGAAGCCCGTCCTGCCAGGCGTGCTCAGACCCGGCTTCTCCTCCTGGAGAAGCCACTTCCACTGGCTTGTGCTGGAAATGAAAGCACATGGGGCAAGGAGAAAATAATCAGACGCTATTAGCTGTTTTACCGCTGGCACTAGCCGTGCCAGGCAGGGTAGAATTGTTCTGCGTTTTGCTGTGTTACCTTAACTCTGCTCCTACACAGCGCTAATTATAATCCTGATATGATCTAATTAAAAACCACTCTCTATACTCCCTGATTGATTCTATAGCCACGAAACAGTGAAAGCTGGGCAGGCTTAGTAACTTGGGAGGATCCCTGCCACAAAACTCCAACACGTTCGTGAATACCGGGGGGAGAATGCTTAGGAATAAATGGGGTTGGTAATTATGGGTATTGTCAGTAAAATCTCAGTATTAAAAAACATGCTTCCCAGATAATTTGTCTGAATAAGTAGATGTTGTGCATATGGCGGTCTGTACAGAAATAGGCAGCTGTCGGTAGTTTGGGGGGAAGATGACTGTTTGTGCAGCCATTTTTGTATTTGAAACTGTTCCGAGTAAGGAGTTGCTCCATTTGTACTACAATTTCTAATTCCGACTCTGCCACTAAAACCCAGTGTGATTTTAATGGTTTTTAATCTACATTTGAATATTGCATGCTTATTTGTTTTCACCAGAGGTTTGCTATTGATTGAATTCTTAAATGGTGTCCCCGCTGGCAGAATTGCTTCCTACCAGTTAGCATCTGTCTGCTGGATCGGGGGGGGGGGCTCTGGGTTCATATCCTTGCTTTCACTGACACAAATAGGATGGCTTAGCACATCTTTCTTTTTTTGTCTCTCCCTCTTTATTTGTAGTTCTCCACCTCCGTAAATCCTTCTGTCTTTTCTCTTTCTTCTTTTCCCCTTAACTTCTCGCATAGTGAAGCTAACAGAGGAGGGTGTGTGGGATGAGGAGTAGAAAAAGGGGGGAGAAAGTGAAAGGGAGAGTGAGGGAGACAAAAGGGAGAATGTGAGAGGTGAGGAGGAGGTGGTAATGAAGGTGGAAAATAGAACAAAGAAGGAGGGGGAGCGGGTGAGTGGAAGGGGAGATTAAATAAGGAGGGCATGAGAAGGGGAGAGACTCTGCTCCTAGACTTTCAACTGGAGATATGGCAGTCATTTTTTTTTTTTTTTCCTGCTCACAGGAGAAGTAATTAGAGCAAATGTTGGTCCTGAACCTCTTCTGCCAGGCAGCGAATTTTCCAAAGCTATGAATACATCAGGTTTTTTTTATTCTTACCTGTAGATCTATGAATAACCTGTAGTTACTAAATGTGCCAAGCAAGTCGGCCCGCTGGTCAGCGTGCGGAAGTATCTTCAGGGACTTTTACTGTTGATGTGTGGGCAATTTTTTGGATATAAAGATCCAGTTTTGTCAAAATGAATCTAAAAGAGTCTTTGCGTTGTAGTTACCTAGCTATATATCTGCTATTAGGTGGGATGTAACTTCTGGAAACTCTCTAAATGATTGTCTGCTGGAAGCAAGCTTTGTGGCAGACACAGAATCGCCAGAAATGTGACTTCCCTGCTCCTCCACATTCTCATGTAGTCCACCATTCCCTTTTCTTTGTGAGTCAATCAAATTGAGAGAAATTCCCTTTCTCTGGTATGGAAAAGTTGAAGGAAATCAGTGTTTCTCCCACCAGTAGACTAGAGATGATGGGTGGCTGTTCAGAGACTGTCCTTTCTCTGTTTGAGCCATACCTTTTTGGCCTTTTGGTCAGGAAGGCTTAGCACTGGTAACTGGTTGTGCAAAAGGATAGAGATGGCAGGTGATAACACGGGGAGTAGCTCTGCCCATCACCTCCGAGCCATCTTCCGTGCATTTTCCATTTCTGTGTTCTGTATTGTGCAGCAACGGGGACATTCGGCTCATCATTTACTGCTGCTATTCTGTCCATTAATACAGACTATGGATTTCATCCAGTCAGGATTTCTTGGAATACGTGCACCAAACAGTTATTCACCCCCAACCCTCCCGAAGCAACTTTATGGTGCTGAGCAATTGCAAATTAAAATGGAAAGCGTGCTTTGGTGCTTCACTTTTCTGTAGTTGCAATGATGTCTGGGGAAATACTGCAATGGAGAAATTCTGTGTTGAGGTAATTCTAGAAATCATGTTCACATTAGAAATCCCCAAACTGTACTTTATTTAAAAATGTTTTAATGAGCTGCCATATTCAGTGCATTAATCTGTCAAAGAGAAGTGCATGGGAGTACATTCCAAATCCCAGGGTGGAATTGAGGGACTGTGTTAGAGGTGACGTGCTGTTTTCATGGTAGAAGACACGAGTTTGTTTCCTCACAGAAAACACACCTTTCCCAATAGTAATTCGTGGTGGGAAGCCATTGCAGACTCTATTGCAATAAGAATGAAAGAAAATCTTAAATAAGGGATTAATTGTGATATTCTTTAGCAATCATAGAAATGTCTTTATTTTATACTTCTTTGGAAGATACTGCTGCAAAAGAGACTTGTGGACAACCTCTAGTATTTTCCCTTCATGAACAGAAGAACAGAACCGGGAAACCAAGATTTCCTGGTGAGTTGTGCTTGGCTGAAGATTATATATTTCTTTGTGAGGAATGTCTGTGAGGATATTTCTGTTGTTACTGTCGCTTGGATTGGTCTAGCATTTAGGAGCTGTAGACCTGGCATGGCATCCTCATTGGAGCTGTACACAAAGAATGCCACAGAAAAGAGATTGTCTGAAAGAGACAATGGTCTAAACAGACAGACAGTAGTACACAAGGAAAGAGTGTGAATACCCTGATTAGTGTAATAGATGCTGATCTCAAAATTTACACCATAACCATCGTCAGATTACTTACAGGCATCATGGCACAACAGAATTTGAAGAAAGGACGCTTGCCACGGTGCTCTTCTGCACTGTAGTAAATCATAAGTTGTCAACTACAGGTTCTCTCAGAGTATGGACTTTGTGAGGATGATTGGCATCTTCTTGGTTTCTGATCTTAGGTTCCTTGGTAGTAGTAATGTGTAACGTTGCAATCTTGTGGTGTGTTCAGAACTGAATTTCAGTCGCTTTAAAAATGCTACACACTAGACACTACACAGTATTGGAATAGGTGAAAAAGTCCTCTGTGAATATGTACAGTGAAGAGGAGCATCAAAGATCTGGTTTGAAGTTACAATTTTAGGCAATAATATTAAATAGAGTTAAATTAAGGAAGAATATGGTAAAAAGCACTGTTAGGGAATGAGCAAAATCCAAACGTTGCTCTTCTAAACTTTGGTTATTAAGTTCCATATTAAAAGGAGTTAGGGAATGGCGGTTTGGGAGAGGCAGATGATTTGCCTGATCCTGTAGGTTTATATGATTCTGGGCAGTATGAAGATGAAAATAAAAGACTGAAGAAAACATCAAGACCCCCAAAAAGAGAAAATGTATGCTTATGTAAGAAACATGTGGTCAGGAGCAGTAGAAATGAAGTTCAGGGTGTTCAGATTCCTTAGTTCAGCTTTTACTGAGTAGGTATTGCTTCGCCAAAATTTTTGGCACCTGTTCTTGCAATTCCGCCTATATCCATGTATGTGATATATCCACCTAAATTCTTCATGTGATGAATGGAGAAAAGAATTTCAGAAGATGACCCAGTCTGTCTGATACCTTCCTCTTTTAATTAACTCTAAAGTAGGCATTTCTAGGTTTGTATATTCTTGTATAGTAGAAGAAATGAAATCCCATCATATTTAGTTGAAAAAATTTGAGACAAATGTATGCATTGTCAGTCTCCAAGTATGAAGAAATGACACATTATGTAAAAAATCAAAAGAAAATTAGTGACTTCATAGAAATGACAGCTAGAATTGCATTTAATTGATTAATGCAGCATATAAAAAGAAAGGATTAGCTAAGTAGGAAATCATGAAGATGATGTCCACAGCTTATTTTGTATTTAGATTTGCTACGCATCTCTGGTAGTATGCTTATGAACTCTGTGCAGTGTGATCTATGATTATCTAAAATAATAGTGTAGTTTGTGGTAATAGTGATATGTAGCTGGAAGAAGAAATTCCAGTGTTGTTTTGTTGACCAGGGAAGAAGTTATGTGGCTTTTTTTCTGTGGGGCATTAATAACACATGTAATAGTGGAGGCAAGAAAAGCAATTTCTATACCAATGTCCCCCCCCCCCCCCCCAATTTCTAAGCTTGGCACCTTGCCCATTGAATAATTCTGGTCCACTCTTCTGCAGGAGTTACTTTTGAAACTCCACCTAGTCAATTGCGTGCAGCTTCTTGCCTCATCCTAGAAGACTCTCCTACATACATTTCTATGTGAGTCAGTCCTTTTTGCTTTGAAATTAATAAAAAGTTTTCATTGCTAACTAAGTTTTAGGGAATAAAACCTCACTCATCAACTCTCTCCTGTCTGCCTGTTGCTCTCCTCCTCCATCCAGTGCAACAGTCAGTCTTGTAGGTACTTCTTGTTCTTCTTGTACCTACAAGACACAACTTGTCTTATGTGTGACTCAGCAGCAAGCTAAAACCCTGCTATTCTTACCATCCTCCCCTTGACTGTGAACAGACCTGCCACCTCTTCACCTCCAGCTTTTAATATGCTTAGCTGTGTTGTTAAAAACAAATATGGTAGCTGTTGGCTAGGCTGGGGATTCCTTCATCACAACTTCATCTAGTTGTGCCAGAGCAATAGTTAAAAGTGGTGGTAAGCCCATCCGTTCTCAAGTGGCATTCTTCATCTGGGCTCTAGATCCTGTGTGAATGTGAGGAAGTTACTGTAATTTTAAATCCTCAGCATATGCCACCATAGTGAAAATGCATAGCACAAAAGATCCTGAGGAACAAAATACTTGGGTTTTGTAGTTCAGGAATTAGTGAGATCCCTGTCTTTTCTCTCTTCTGAATCAGGTATTTTGTTAGTTCTTACATCTTGACTTACTGTTACTTTTCTGTTATCCCCAAAAGAGAATTTGTTCATATGCGAAGCATTTCTGTTAATGTGGATGTATATGCATGTAAAAGCTCAAATGAGGGAACAGTAAAGCATTTATGCCGAGAGGGGAGTAGGTAATTGTCTGGTTCATACAAGTATAGCCATATCTGATCAGAACGGTTTTACTCATTTATATGATTAAGTGCTTGAAATGCATTGAAACTTGTCCTGAAAATCTGTTACTGTACTTCTGTACATGTGTTGCATGAAATTTTCACATACAAAATCCTAAAAGACAATATAGAGCACATGGAATTTATGAAGTTGAAAGAGGCAGAAATCTTTTCATTAACTTAACGTATTAAACATGTTAGACTGAAGAATTATTTCAACATGGATAAAGGACACTCCTTTATTATTAAAAGTTACTATCAGAAGGTTTATTCCTTTCAGATTGAAGGGTGGCATGATGTAGGATTGTTATTTAAGCGTAACCAGAAAGATCATATTTAGATTGAGCGTGGTTTTGTGGCTTATAAACGTGAATTCAGGTTATTTCAGCAAAATAGTACAAATTTGATAACAGAGACTGGGATTAGGTTACAGTTGCATAAACGTTATTACTGTGGTTCCTCTTTTCTGAAGAGTAGAAAAGATTTTTTAACAAGTGCTGACACAATTTAAGTGTCTAAACGTCTTGCCATGCTCTCCCCTTTCAAAAGAGGAGATCTCTCCCTGAAGGTGCTTCCATAATAGTGTCCGTCAGGACTGGAACTGGAGACTTATCTTTTCTCTATTGCTGTGCTTGCCTGTCCAGTGTTCCTCAGGGTCCTACCCTTGGCAGCTTTGTTTTTTCCTGAGCCGAATGGGTGCAGGGAGGTTATGATAAACTATCAGCAGCTTGAGGTCTTCACTAGGAGGAGCTGATGCTCATGAAGGGCATTTCTTCCCCTTGTTTGCTGAGGGGGAAGCATGCTGCTGATTCTCTCTCATCCTAGGTGTTTTGGGCAGCATGGGTTAATTTGTGTATGTGGTTTTTTTTTTTTTAAACTCAGTCTTGCTGACTTGTTTTTTCATTGGTCCTCAATTACTCTGTTTTTCTATCGGTCCTCAATTACTCTGTTTTTCCATCCTCTTTGTTGTCTTTATAGCTGTTTTCAAGGCCAGGCTGGATGGGGCTTTGAGAAACCTGGTCTAGCAGAAGGTGTCCCTACCCATGGTAGGGGGTTTGGAACTAGATGATCTTTAAGGTGCCTTCCAACCCAAACCATTCTATGATTCCGTGATAAATCATGAGGTTGCACTCCTGCAGCGACTGCTGATTGACCGTTGTCACTCCTGTGTACAGTCTGGGACCTCAAACTGTGTACAGTCTGCACTCTCCCTCACCACATAGGCAGTTTAATCCATAGCTACTTATTGCTACTATAAACTAAAGCTGAACAAAGCAACCTTAAACAATAGTTATCTTGACTGCTAGACAACTGCTTTCAGGGCTAAAACTAAATCATCTCAGGCAGGGCCACGACAAACCCAAGTCCAAATTAATAAATATTTAAACATTATCGTCTCTGCAGAGCATTCTTTTTAGCTAAATATTTAGCTTCTGTATTTAACTAACTGTTTTTAGGACATTGAAATAATTGGAATCTTGACTGCTTTCATTCCACGTAAAAAGGCCTAAATACATGCTTTCTGGACTTTCCTTTTCATGCAGCTGACATGTAGAATGAACTATTCTATACTTGTCCCAATTTTATATGGAGTCATGGCTAACCTTTAATATAGTATATTATTTTTTCTATCTTACAAAAGTGAGTTTTAGTAAATTAACCTTTTCATTGCAGTATTTTCCAAAGTGAGGATGGGAGTTCTGCTATTAACATGGAGAGCTGAGCACTTTATCTGTGGCTTTGGGCCATGGAATTTGGGCTTGAAAACATCAATGTTTTCTTTCATTCTCCATATCCTGTCATTTGAATTCAAGAAGAGAAGATCAGCAGTTTTATTGCCTAGAGTCTTATTTTCATTTGCAATGAAAATAAGAGTAATTGTTATTTTCAATAACAATTGAAAGTTAAGTTCATATTGGGTAGGACTTCCCTTGATGTATTTAAGGTAGGTTTCTAAGTTTTGGTTAATAACACCAAAGAAGTTGCTTTGTCAGTGGAGTGCAGTTAAGGTCGTTACTGAAATGAGCTCTGGAAACCTTTCTCAGTTCCAGTCGGACAATTATCTACTCCACATATTATAAAACTTATCTTTTATCTTACAAAAAAGCAGCCCCTTAGTTTCTTCCTCTTTATGCAATGCCATGTTGGGGCAATTAAACATATGGTGTGATTGAGCCAACTTTTGGAGCTTCTCTTTTCCTAGCCCTACAAACTGTTCAGGCACCTGTGCATGCTCTGGAGTTCAAAGGAATCCAAGGAAGCACCAGTCTGAACTGGGGGCAGTAGAGATGGGGACAGAGACCATCTTGAATCATGTAGGCACCTGAGCCCTTTCTTTGACCCTTCATTAGAATTTTCTAAGTTGTGTCATTCTACTGCAAAAGTATTCAAAATTTCGCCAACTATTTATGTGTTAAATATCGTAGAGAAAGTATCAGCAGATATGGTCCTATTCCTGCTCTGCAAGTGAAAATGAGAGTTCAATTCAAAAGCTGACTGTTACACTGTCCTTTTTAAATGATGTACCATTAAGGAAGAAGTAATACTTTACAGTTGTGTAGGAGCCAAATCTCCAATCAAATAGTCCCCTTGTTTCTTTTTAAGTCAATGGCAAAATTTCCATTGACTTAAATTTAAAGATAACTGGGCCCAAAAGGCTAATTATTAGAAGTGGGTTAATGTGTTAGAGGCACCCCTCGAAAAAATTTTGTTCTAGAGTATCTGACTCTAATGTAGAAATCTGATTATCATATGAATTAATAGTTTTTTATAATTTTTCAATTATATTTACAGAATGAACAACTGTTTATTATCTCAAATAAATTTAAAAAAAAAAGCAAATGTAGAGCAAATAGGGAGCTATTCAGGCAATCAAAAGTAGATTTCTACTTTAACATGAGGTAATCGCACTATAGACTCCATTGATGGTAACTAGGGCCGGGATTCAGTTCCAAGACTGTGGGCATCTAGTGGATCTGTTTGAGTTGCTCTTTGGGACTTCTTACTTGGGAACATCTGTGTGTATGGGGTGTTAAGGTGCAGAGTTAAGCAGGTATTATTTTGTTTGTTTATACAGTTGCCAATCTCAAAAAAGCTGTTTTAAATGACTGTGCCTCTGAAGGATCTAATACATTATAGACTTTGCTGCACTGTCAAATCTAGAAACGTAAAAATTCTAACTTATTAATTCTTTTGACTTAAGCACTTCAGCTAATGAATAAGGAAGGAAGTAAACTAAATAGAGCACTATTGGCTTGCCATGGTGGAAGCCTGCTAATGCATTTAGTATTTTCCAAATGGAGAAGAAGAAAATTAAACAGCAGAGCAGTATTGCAAGATTCTGAAGGTGCTAAAAATGAATAAGTGACAAAAGTTGTCTGACACTGTACTTTAAATTTTTTGGTTTTTTTCTAGAGTGGCATTTGTATTTCCATTTCCTATTCTCCTTTTGTTTTCAGCACCTGCAAAGATTTAAGCTGGAAATTCTATCTTTTGTCTCTCAACTCTTGTCACTCTAAATGTCTCTTGTTGTGTGAATCCATCTTTGCTCTCCTTACAAATAAAATGCAAATTATATCCTTGCCAGAGCTAAACACTTATCTAAGTGAAATCAGAATAAATACTTGAAGGTTAGAACTGAGATTCGCTTTCTATTTGAGAAAATCACAGGATGCTATGTTACTTTTTGGCTCTAAAAATGTACATAAAAATGTCAGAATTTAAGCTCAAAGAAATATCCTTTTTCTGAATTAGGCTTTTTAGATGCTTTTTGTAGTGTTCACTTAAGGTCACAGAAGACGATGAGAATAATTGAACAGCAGATACTCGGGATTTTTGTGTTTTCTTATGGTAACATGTTGGAATTTGTACGAGTTGAATATTTGTAACTTGAGAGGAAGGGTCAAAACCAGTGGAGAACACCAACAGATGTAGGGTGAGCTCTGCGAGGCGTAAGGAAAATTTGCTGGTGATGCCAGTCGTGATGGCAGAGTTGACAAGAGGACGGTGGCTGCGATGCCTCCCCACTGCTGAAGAGCATGCACAAGTTGAAGCGGGAGAGCTATTCATAGCGTTGGCAGCGATGACACCACGAGCAATAAACAAATGTGTTCCACTTCAGTCAAGAATTCAAAAGACTTTTCATGAACTTAATTAAGAAACTTTTCTGACAGTGGAGACACATTAATTGTCTGTTGCAACCTCGAAGAAGGAAATCAAAGGAACTCTACTGAAATTCAGGATTTGCAAGCAATCAACTTTCCTACCTGCCAACATCTGAAAGCTAAAAATAGGAAGTAGACTGAAGAAGGTATTTCACAGTTGTTTCTACGGAATTTCCCGACTGAAGACTTTGGGATTTATCTAAGGGACATTAGTAGAAGAAAACAGGGATAAAACACTCAGAAGCATTTTGCTGCAATTAACAGAATTATTTTTTTTTTTTTTGTGAAACTAAGATAAGGCTTAGTTTTTAAAATTCTGCTATGATTCACATCTACCTAGAGTTTTTGACAGGAGGGGTGGAGAATAGTTACGTTAGAATAGTGAGAGTCTTCTTTATTAAAGAGGGACAGTTGACATTTTTTTCATGACAAGAAAATATTTTCTATGAATTTGAAAAGTTTTCAGTAGTACAAATGGTCAAGAGAAAAGCATACACCTGATTTTATTAAGAAATTGATTGCCATTTTTCATTGTGATTAATATTAAATGCTCATGTAGGACTCTTAGCTGTAAATCCTGTGTGTCATAAAAGTGCAAGTTAATTTTTGTACTTTTAAAAATTTCAAATGTGCTTACTTAAGAACTGCAGGAAAGATTTTAAGTAACTCTTGGTAGATGCTACAAAGAAGAAAATAGGGCAATATTTTTAGTATTTTTCAGAGATGAAAAGACTAATGTAATACTTTGGAACTTTCGTTTGCTTAAATTCAACACTATCCTGTCAAATTTAATACAGAATATCTTCCAGGGAAGGTGATCTTTTAACTGCCTAATCTACCTGAGTAATATGGGAATGATACAGCTCAAGTTGCCTTTACTCATCTGTCTTTACTCCTTATAAACACGGATACAAGGCATTTAGAATGGTAAGCTATGAGTACAGAGAGTTCGTAAGGGATACCGAAGAAATGAGGAAAAAATCCAGATCTGCAGGCAGTAAGAGGTTGTTCAGGAAATGTATTTTAGATAGAAGATACCTGAAGGAGGATACTGGCCCATTTTCAGATGGACATGCTGGCACTGATAATATGTACAAAAAGTGAGAGCATGAGCTAAATATTTCTGTTTGTACATGGAGAAAAGTGGAGAACTATATTGGCATCCTATGAGGACAAGAAGTCATTTCCTACTTTGACAGTAACCAAAGAAAACTTGAGACAACACCTGCTTCGGATAGATATTTAAAAATAAGTAGGCCTTAGTTACTTGTGCAGAAGAAGACTAAAAGACTTGGCTGCAGAAGTCTCTGGTTGACTGATGCTCTTTTTTTCTTTGTTAAATTTGGGACATCAGGAAAATTCTGTGAATTTATGAGACTCCTGATATACAGCCAGTATTTAAAAGGGGCACTCAGATGACCAAAGAGAGTGTTGGGCCATTAAGCCCAACGTTCATCCTTGGCATTTGTAATACGGCATTTGGAAAATGGGTAAAGGAAGGACACAATTCTTAGGGCATTATGTTTTTAAAGCTTGTTGAAAGGTCGCAAAAGGTTCAGTTAAGAGCTACTATAATGTTTCAGATGCTGGAGAAACTACTTTGCAGTGGAGGATTTAGAAATCTCAATCTGTTTAGTTTATCACACAGGAGATCAAGAGGTGACTTGATTATAGAATGTAAACACTTTCATACACACACAGTATCCACCACTAAAAGCTTTTTAATATAGTGGTGAAAGGCAGAGTAAGCACTGAGGGATGGGAGTTGAAGTGACTGTCCTTGGAAGCAGGGCATGCATTTTTAATGGTGAAAGTGATTCACCTAGGAGGTGCTGATTTTTCCCTCAGTATTCTCCGAACAAGACTTGCTTCTTATCTTAAAATTAATGCATTATACAGCGTCAGATCCCATCAACACAATGTTGCACGCTTCCTGAACTCCACAACTTAGATAATTTGTTTTTTCTTTTCTTTTCTTTATGCGCCCCGCCGCCGCCCCCCCCAAGAAGAGACAGAAGGGACCATTTTCAAACCTGCTTACTAGAGCGAGAACTGAAGTATTTGATGTCAACATGTCGCAAGGATGTTAATGGGCTCATATTGTACATCTTCCTAAGTCAGGAGCAGATTTCCTACAGGAACTAATTGGCATGTTTTATGGTGTAGTAAAGACAACTTACCTAGACTCACTGCTTCAATATATTTCACTGTATGTGAAAATGTGTGTATAATATTTTCAATATAATGGTTGCAACCAGTTCGCTGTTTCTCACTCATCAGTCGCACATACCACCAACCACGACTCCCTGGTAATCAACTAGATACTGATAGAAAGTGTGTAAAGCCATGCTTCCACACTTCTCTAGGCTAAAATAATAATCTTTCCAGTCTCCAAACAGTGTAATGGTTTGGCTGAAGCATCTATATGAAACACCAAATTATTCCCCCAGGTGACCTGACCTAACAAAATGACGTAAGATAGGATACCTAGTGGATTTTGATTCAAACTTTATCTCGGGACACTGTCATTTGAGTTCCTAACACTGTGCTTCCTTCCAATCTTCCTCACATATATTTTGGTCTTCTAGTGACCTGTGACATAAATAAATTACAGTAGGAATGGCAGCGAGCTCAGGCAGATAATCTAGTAAAAAAAATAATCTCCTGCATCTCAGAAGAAAGAAAATCTTGTCTGTCCTTCAGTGTACCGTATCCTAAGTCAAGTCCTAAAGTGTTAGAGACAGCATTTCATGCTAGTACAGTCCTAGCAGGTTGTTTTCTCTCCTGCTTTTTGAATATATACATAATATTCGACATACCAGGATATTATTTTGATAATCTTGGCAATTCATTGAGAGGAAGAAAAGGTGAGAGTTGCTGCTACCCAGAGATACTTACTCCTTGTCTGTTTTCAGGTAGGAAAAGTACTACCTTGCATCAAGCAAGCCAGATTTGTTGTACACCATCATTCAACATGACAGATTTGTCTGGCAAGTTGTACCTAACTTCCTACTTTTTGGGAAGCTGGCAGATATGAGGCCATGTCAGTGACATGGTTGGATGATGTCAGTGTCCTGGGCCCAGCTCACCTCTTTGCTGTTCTGGCTTTAGACCAAGGCATGATGCAAGGCACAGATGGCTTGGTAGGTGATTTTCTTTGAAATGTAGAAAAAGTCTTAGTATTTGCACTGTTGGCCAGCTCCAGGAATTTTCTTTAAGCCTCCAGATTTTCGCTTCTACTTCAGAAGTGCACTGGTGGCTGTTTGGATTATAGCTGACAGTAAGAAATTTTTAGATGTTCCACTTGGGTGGAGAGAGCTGATAAGAAATTGTCATCTTCTGTTTTGAAGGATCTCTCTCTAGGTACCCATACAGCTTCACTCTTCATCGTTCTGTTCCGCTTTTAGAGGATATCGTACCATGTGCTGGATAAAAATGTCACTTAAGCACTCTTGACACACAGTTTTAGATTTTACGTCATGTACCCCAAGGAAAGAGAGGGACTGCCTTTTAAAAAACATAGCTCAGAACAAGACTACAAAATAGTGGTCCTGTTCTACAACTGTTCCATGTGGTTGTGAAAATCTGTGAATTTGGCAGGACAAGTCAGTGATCATCAAAAACACAAGAACTCTGCTTAGATTAGTGGAGGCTGCTGGCTCAAGCAATAAGAAATCCTGATATAAAAGACTGATATTCTTCCTTTACATCAAGCTCCATCTGGAAATCCATTTTTAGGTTAAGAAAATACTGAGCTATGACAGGAACTAAATCCTTACAGCTTTTGTCTCTCTAAAGGGCTAGCCAAGGGGAATGAAATACCTTTTTCTGCTAGACAATAGGTCAGAGACTAACGCCATGGTTAGAACCAAGTATTCTGGAGCAAATAATGGCTTGGCCATTTGAAAAAATATCAGTGCTTTTTCTACGGATGCAGCTACACTGGAGTGTCAGATTTGTACCTGGAGCCTTTTGTGGCACGGGACCAAATTTTCTGGAGGGCTGACCTTACTGCACATGATGGCTCACCAGCCCGTGGGCTCCTGCAGCGGCCAAAAATGACCAGGGAGCTTGAAGCTGTGTGAGGGCACATTGCTTAATGGGCTGTTGTGAGAACCACTGCAGAATAGTAGAAAAAATATTAACCGAGGAAAACCTTTGGAGAAACGTCTCTCTGACAAATTTATGGGTATTTCAGAATAGCAGGCAGAATCATAAAACAGGTTAGTAGACTTTATGCAGCGTTTCCCAAAGGACACTCACTCCTGTTATTTAAGATATTATTGGTTTAAAACGAGCCCAAGGGGTTTTCTGTCAGGACTTAAATGGGAAATGGGTTGGCAGAAGCTTTCCTTCTCTTAAAATCGTACCTATGACTAGTGTGGCTCCTCAGGAGAGAACCCCAGTGGATCTGGTAGATGTAATTAACGAGCACGTGGTTACTGAAGCATCCCTCTTGGTGTCCTTCTGCTGTGTTGTCCGTATGACAATTTTCCAATATGCGTTATTACAGGAGTAAAATCCATACTTTGATATATTAGCAGCACTGAACTGTGTGGACTAAATTTCTTTATGGGAATGTCTTTTCGGAGGAGTTTGGGCATAAATAGTAAGCTTGGGAATGAACCAAACTGTTGACAGAAGACTGAAAGGAAAGGAGAAGAAAACCTGAAATTGGATGTCATGGTTTTCTATAGGCCTTGCTGTGGAGGTTAAGATCAAAGGAAAAATAGTTTATACTAATTTTGGGCTCATACTTTCTATTCAACAACTTCATCAGATAAGGGAGCTTTGCAGAAAAATTCTTTGTTAACAGTGATTTAATTCTTAGCTTGAACATCAGGAAGTAAGGATGCTCACCACAAAAGAGGCTCAATTTTTCTACTGAGAATAATTTCAAGCTCAAGACAATTTTCTTAAAACAGTTATGAACAGTGATATTTTGGGGAAAAAATAGGTAATAAAAATGTAGAGAGCACGCTACGGGTTTTCTTTTACAAATAGTATTCTTGAGAACATTTAACTTCAGTAGAGAGTACATTAAAAGAAGGAATTAAAATAAATCACAAATATAAAAAGCCTTGAAATTTTTAATTTTACTATGTGCCGTGCTTAAAGCATAAAATAAAACCAGTTAATGTTCTCCTTTTCTAATTTTCTAATTCACTAAAATGCCATATGCTTTTCATTTGTGTTTACTTTGGCATCCGGAAGAATGAAGAGAATTAAATAATGCTGGAGACAAGCTTGTGTTCAAAGCACTTTGATGGTATATTTAAAATAGATGTGTGAACCTTTTTTGTTCCTTGTAATATGGATATTATAAAGGAAAGTGAACAGGATGATAAATTAGAGATGCTCTCAGCGAGGCTGTTAAATTATTTTTAGGTAGAAGACATACTGTACACACTGAGCCTCAGCTGAATATAATTAATTTGAAACGTTATCACTGTTGTGCTTGCAGTCCTATTGTAATTTTTTCTCAGTTCTGCATCTTGCTGGCTCCTATCACACCCCTCACTGTGAGATCTTTTCCTGTTTTGCACGTGTCCTGTTTGTTCCCACCATATGGTAGGTAGAATTTCAGTAGCTTTGCTCTGTTTACAGACCACTGTGCTTTGTCATATTTTTGCTGCTCACCCTGTATTGCCATCTGATACCTATCATCTGTTTAACACATTGGATGCCAAAAATACTTAGGGTTGTGTTAGGTTTTTTTGTTGTTTTTTTTTTTTTTGTTTTTTTTTTTTCCAAATGCATGTGTGAGAAAGACTGTTTCAGAAAGCTGTTTTAATAAACATTGCTCCGAAGTAATTTCCTGTTATGTGGAACCAGTACCCACACCTCTCAACTTTCCAAACTTTTTAACAGGTGTCAGATGACAGAAGGAATATACTGCAGCACTGGGGATTATTTTTATTTTTCTTGCTTGTGTGCATTGCACTGTTCGTGGCAGACCGTAATGTGTTTAAGCATCTTTTCCCACTGCGTGACTGTAACAAAACAATATTCTCAGAGTATAGCAAGGTCTGTTCTTACCCTGGTTGCTAATTGTAACTTTATTAAGGTTGCACTAAGGAACTGTTTTTGAAACTGGTTTGACAGATAAAATACATTATGATTTGCAAGTGTTGGCATTAGTGATGGCTGATGCCATTTTAATCCAGCATTTCAATCTCTCGTGATATTGACACCAAAAAAATATCACATCACCAACTGTCACGATGCAATTAAATTTTGGGGGCAGGGGAGCAGATAGTATGAAAAATGATTGCATCACTAAATTAGAAGTAGAGAAGCCCGCGGCAACACTTGGGGTATTAGACATGATGAATTTTTCATTCAGTAGTATTTTAAGATGCAAAAATCTTGACTTGCCAGGTGTTCATAAGCTTAAATTTTAGAAGAGGTGCTCATAAGCTTCTGTTTCCTGTGGCTTCTTGATGGGAGCAAAGAAGAACAGGAATTCATAGTTGTGTACCTGTAGCAAAGCCATATAATCTTGTGGTCATCTTCTGCCAGCTTCCCTGAGTTTTGCTGTGCATGGTGTTTTCCAAACTGATTTAACAGCTTAAAAGTGCAAGTCCATACAGAACCAAGTGCCTGTAAACGACAGCAGATCTCTTAAGACTTTGTGTGGTCCCATCTGATGGCTGGTTGTTCTGCTGTCCACTGACTTGGATTGTCTCTGCTGTAGGTAGCTTGGTCGATCAGGACAAATATGCCAGGGTTATGTGATTCATCCAGCTGAATTTAGCAATGCTACTAATTAATATTGTTCAGTTGGATAAATGGGCTTCTCTTTTATTTTCTCTGTCATGCACTGCTTCATTAATACGTCTAGTGGTTAGCAGTTCTGTATCCAGAGGAACAGAGCTAAATACTGGTACCTGTATTTGTGATCTTTTATAGGTGTGAATTTGTGCCTTACTTTTAAAACCTCTTCATTAAGATTTTCATTCATAGAATTATAGAATGGTTTGGGTTGAAAGGGACCTTAAAGATCATCTAGTTCCAACCCCCTTGCCCTGGGCAGGGACACCTCCCACTAGACCAGGCTGCTCAAAGCCCCATCCAGCCTGGCCTTGAACACTTCCAGGGATGGGGCATCCGCAGCTTCCCTGGGCAACCTGTTCCAGTGCCTCACCACCTTCACAGTAAAGAATTCCTTCCTAATATCCAATCTAAATCTCCCCTCCTTCAGTTTGGAACTGTTACCCCTTGTCCTATCACTACACTCCCTGATAAAGAGTCCCTCCCCATCTCTCCTGTAGGCCCCCTTTAGGTACCAGAAGGCTGCTATAAGGTCTCCCCAGAGCCTTCTTTTCTCCAGGCTGAACAACCCCAACTCTCTCAGCCTCTCTTCATAGCAGAGGTGCTCCAGCCCTCAGATCATTATTTTTTTTCTCCTCTCCAGTCCTTAAATTGAGCTTTTCTACTGTAAACTCCCCCCACCGCCTTTCAGGCTTTTTGCACTTTTTTTTACGTGACTTTCAGTCATTTGCCATTTTATGGCTGGATGGTTACCATGTGATGACCATCCTTAGGAAAAAAACATGCCCACAGTACCATAATATGTGATTCAATAAATTAATTCAATAAATTGAAGAGAACACCATTTAATTCTCTTTTGCTTCACTCTGAAAACAGATTAGGTTTTGTTTGTTCACAAAAATATGATTTTGGTGAAGTTTAGCTTAAATAAATGATATTTGTATTCCATAATAAAATGAAGCTGATGTTTCTGAAGAGAAAATAAATCAAGTTATTCTTTACTCATTGATTTAATGTATTTTAAGGAGCATTTGCTGGCAGAGCCACTTCACAAAACAGTATTTTACTGGAGAAATTTCCTATGGGGCTCCAAGACTACTGCTTCCAGGATCATTTTTTGCTTCTTTCAGTGAAGTATGGCATTAAAGCAGTGTTATGCCATCACGAGCTGACACAGTTCATTCAGGAGGCACGTTTTGTGTGTCTTTTATACTATGTGTGGAAGAGAGTGTGGTGCCAGGTTAGAGTCAGTAATATTTAGGTAAATGAAGAAAATGAAGACATCACTTAGGCAGCTGATAAGGAAAACCATGATCCAATACCTGAAATATTCAACTTTTTATGGCCTGTTATAAAACTAGAGATGGAAACATCTTGCCTATTAGCTAGCAAAGCGACAATAAAGAAAAAAACCTAAAACCCACCCAGGATTAGATAGCACAGTTTTTATACCTGTTTCTAAACTGGTTATATTTGATTGGTACTTCCAGTTATTCTTTCCCCACTTTTTTACAGTTGTTGATTCGGTGGGGCTCGGTCTTGGCGACAAAAAATGCACAGAGTGATTTGGTACTCGTTCTCTGCATTAGAGGTCATTGCCTCCTCAGCTGCTAATCAGTGCTCTTGATTCTTGGGCACGTTGAAGCACACTTATTTTACAAATGGTGTGGTTTCATGTTGCTCTGAGAAAATCCAGAGCTGTTGATTTGGCTGGGGAAGGCAGTAATTAGTTTCCCTCTGCATCTTGATGAAACTTTCTTTGAGGAACTTCACAGCAGTCCTTATTAGAAGGTTTTATAAAAGAAGCTTGTGTCTAACATAATTAGGGCTTGTTTTTTTTTTTTTAATAAGCAACCATGTATGAAAATTACTTGTATCTGCAAATGCAGTAATGTAAAAAGATATGCCCTGTAATCTCACAAATGGTACCAGCATGGCTGGGTGTCTTTGGGATCTTTGCTTTCTGCCATACACCTGTACTAAAACAGTTCTTCTGTTACACTGTATAAGGAAAGCGGAGCGAATGAAAATGTTTCACTGAAAAAAAAAAAAGGCAACGTAACCTTAGTTAATTGGCTTTAATATTTTTATAATTCTTTTCTTGGTGTCAGAGTAAGCGCTGATTTAATATTTTTAAGTAAGCCTTGCATAAAACTTATATAAATAATTTTTTTTACATGTATTCGAATAGTTGGTTGTCTTTGAAATAACTGGGGAAAGAAGAGATGACTCTTATCTCGCTTCCCATTTAAGCAGGGGCTAAATTGTAAGGCTGTCGTGAATTGCAGAGATGCTGGAAGATGGTCTCCTTGTTGGGGTTTGATAATGTGGGTACGCACCAGGTAGGAGAAAAATTCCTCAGGTCTCTTTTTACAGTGGATCTTATGGTAACTGTTGATCTGACAAATTTTAGAGAACTGAAATTCACTTTTAAAACAAATCTTTTGATTTTCAGTAAGAAAAGCCTTTTTTTCCAAGAGGTGCGTGTCCCAGTTAAAGCCACATACAAACGAACAATATTAAGTTTGCACCTTGAAAAATGCTAGGACTTTATTTCTTAAAACGCTTGGTTTTGACAAGTGCGGTTGCAAGAGCAGCTCAAGCTAGCACTTCTGCTGCAGGAAATGATTTTACCACCCTCTTCCTCAGCTTCTGATTCTGCTACTTTTTTTGGCTGTTTTTTTTTGTTTTGGTTTTTTTTTTTTTTTTTTTTTTTTAATCCATAAGAATTAATGCAACTGTGTGGGCTCAGGTTTTTGTCCTTGATTCGTGTCTAACTCCATTCGGTTTTCTGGACTGGTTCACCGTGTGGTTTTCTGAGTATTGCTGTCCCTTGGTGATTGTGACTGTTTTTCCTGCAACAGGTAGTGTGTGAATACTGCAAGTAGAATAATATATTCATTTACTTGTGCAGTTTCGATGCATGAGTAATTACAGCAATCTTTAAAAAGATTAATAGGTTGTTTTTTTAATAGTGTTTATTAGGTAGATAATGCTTGGCCCTGAATGCTTGTTTTAACAATTCAGTAAGAGAGGAACTTGGAGATATTGGGATTATTTCCATAATTTAAGAGGTTGCCTTTGGTAGCCTTCAGGCTGCTAACAGCATCACGTGTATGAACTCATGAAACTTTTTGAACTCTGGCACTTGGAGCTGGTGACAACTCTTCAGAGCAAACCGGCTGCTCTCCTGCTGCACCGTCTGTGTTAGGAGAGCTGAATGGTGAAGAAATTAAACAGGAAAGTGCAGCAGAGTTTGGGAGATGACTGATATTGGCGAGGCTGTCCACAGAGGTAAGAGGTGTATAAAAATGCCCGTACTGGTTAAGACCAAAGGACAAGGCATTGACATGTTGTAGGGTGTTCTCACCACTCTTCTACTGGCTCTGGCCAAACTGTCCGTGTACAGCACTGGGAAGCAGAGGAGAGGATCCTGGTGACTTTGGGGCCTCCAACATCCTACCATGCCTCTGGACAGAATACTATTTGAGTACTCTGATGACTCTGTGGAGGTCTTTGTGGTGCTGTGCTTGGTGTCCCCTGCAGTTAATTGTTTTTACAGTTGAGGCTTTTTCTCTTCCCCACCCCTCTCTCTGGTGGTTTTTTTTTTTTTTTTTTTTTTAATTCTTCGGCTCCCAAGATTGTTTTCCCAGTTTTGTGATGGTGGTGGCAGCGTTTGGCTCCATTCCCCTTCCTTAGGTCATGTTAGGGGTGGAGAACCAAAAGTGGCCTATTGGGGCTGCCCAGGGAAGTGCAAAAGTATAAAGAAAGCGGGTAGAGCTATGTCTCCTCTCTGCATGATACCACTTCACGTACCTTTATATATCTATTACGTGTTGTTCTGGCAAAGTGCTGAGTTGCCTGTATTAGGACACAAGAGTCTGCTTGCCTGGGAAGCTGGCAGTAGTGGGATGAGAGAGGAGTCTAACCCGTGGGACTGACGATGACTAAGTGAAGTTCAAACAATAGCTGGAAGGGCAGATGCTGTAGCTAAAATAGGATGGTAAAAGAAGGAGATGGGCTGAACATTTATCAAATACGGCTTGGTTTCTGCAGCGCGGTACCGAGACAATTGCTGCCCTAAGGCATGGAGGGTCTGCATGTTAGAGGAATGCTGGGCTCTGTTCCAGGAGACCAAAGATAATGCATGTTGTACCACAACTTGTCACTTCCTTGTTTTCAAAAAGTAAAGTTTTGTTGAATTTGATGTTTGGATGTGAGTGAAGAAACCATTGAGGACTCTGGTTGTTGCTTGTAGTTTTTAAAACAGCTGTGTCCAAGGGGCTTAGGGACAAATGTTTATGAATATTATTTGGGTGTGGATATATGTGCAAGCTCTCTCACCTGATGAGACTTCATATTATATTAAGCCTTGTGTCACCAAGTTTGAGCAGTGTAGTTATTTGTGGTCAGTGTAATTATTTCTGTCCAGTGTAATTACAAATTTTACTTGGATAATATTAAAAAATTGTTAGATTAGTGGAGCTATTTCCTTTTCCTGTATGAGGAAGATAGGGGAGTGGGTAGCTCCTTGCCACCATTTTCCACTAACCATCCTTTAACTCATTAACATCTTTAAAGTCATTAATACTAACTCTTTTGCTTGTACTTACATCTCCAGCTTACTTGAGGGGCTTTATGTGAAACCTGCTCTCATGACTAGTCTACAAGGCTGGACTTCTGTTGCTGTGACCACTTCTGACAAGGTTCTTGTTCTCCAAGACAGTCAGTTGAAGCCTCTTCCACCCTGGTGTAATCTCCATCTCTTGCAGTTCCCTCTCCACCTCAGAGGGGTGGATCATATATTTCATCTGTATTTCTTGTATTCCAGATTTGTGTTGCCCTGTCAGTATTTTCCATGTTTGTGTTGTGACCTAGAGGTCTTCCTCCTTGTTTTGTGCAAGCCAGCTGGGACATCATGAATAAGGCTCGTGCCCTGGCCTAGGAGAATGTGTTTGCAGATCCCAGCTCATAACAGCAGTTGGGTGGGAGCACTTATACCTCCTTAAAAAGGCCAAGGAAGGGGGTACCGAGGTTTCCAAAAGCGCAAGGGCTCTAGGTCCTGAGAGGTAGTTGGGATGGAGCAGTACTGGGTGGAAAGGTGTTGTCTCCTTCCTCTCTCAGTCTTGTTTCAGTATTTTAGCCTGTTAAAACATTCAAATTCCCAATAATTCTTCACTGTTGAAATGTAACAATTTTCCCTCCAAAAAAGCCCTCCTAATGCTACTGAAACACTTTTGATGAAAAATAAGATTTTAACTTGTGCAATTTAAGCTTTTCTGCAAACAGTTACCGTAAAGCATAGGAACTGTACTCTTACTTAAGGTAGTGGAAATAGTCACATGAGGAGAATGGAACATCTTTTTAGCAGTGGTATCACTTTTCACATTTTTATGAACTCAGAATAAAAAAAAAAAGAAATAACCAGTTGATTTAAATTATTTACATTTTTCATAAAAGCCGTGACATAAGAATGTATGAAACAAAGAAGGGATAATCATTATTTTTTCCGCAGAAGGCACCGATTCCTTCAGTAGCAAATATATCTGAGCGTGTAAGTGCTTTTTAATACAAGACATACACAGTTTCTTTTTGAATTCCTCAGCTATGCCTTTTTTAATACTGTTATGCATTGTTTGCTTAGTTATCAGTTTTTTTGTATCTTTTATACCTCAGAAAGGGTAATGATCATTTGGGAGGAACTGTGGGAAGCTGGAATGCAAATTCCTTATTGTAGATACTGTACATTTCTGACTCACAGTTCTTCAGTTGTGTAAGGAGGAAGTCTGCTTGTGGGCTGTGGTTATTTTTAAAGAAACAAATAGAAGTATACGAAAATAAAGTTTTTCCAGTAACCTACATTAGGAAACTTCCAGGAAGCTGAAAAATGACGTTTTATGCAAGTTACTTAATGAGCTTGTTTTATGATCTTGCGCAAAACCAGCCTTTAGTAGAATGTTAGCTTGAAAATGGTTGTTACTGCTGGGGAAAAGGGCCCCGTGAATAAAGGCGCAGCCCACGCCACTTTGCTGGTGTGCCTCTGCTCCGATGTGGTGAGGAGGGGGACTTTCTAACCACGGTGTCTGTACGGTCTTGTTAGGATGCTGCCAGGTAGTATGCGCTTGATAAGAGATTATATGAGGGGATTGGAATTAAGATAACTTGTACAGAGGGCAAAAGTATCTGTTACCTGTGAACAACTTTTAATTCCAGCGGTGGTGGCCAGGTCTAAACTCCCGTGTGAGGTCTGTAAGTGAAACCTTCGTCTCTGCCAATCCTGAACTTTATTATGAGTCTCATAATGGAATGCTTTATGGTTATGCTGCTCCTGGTTCCTAGCGTCATGGGCATACAGGAAAATACCAACATTCACTAAAAACACTTTGTCCCTCATTGACCTGGGGAAAAGTACGAGTATATTGCCTGAGGGTCGGAAACCAAAACGTTAAATGACTAGAATCATAAAATCATGGACTATAACCCTTCTGAGTGAGGGTTTTTATGAACGCAGGAAAAAAAGGCAGTCTTTGCCACAGGGGCAGCCTGCATTGTAAGTAGTAAGCAAATAATAAAATAATAGGAGCAAATAGGGGAGTCTGTATTTTCTGGCCTGATAAGTAAAAGTTTTGACATACCAGTAACCTAATTTTTGTCCAGATCTTTGTAGGCATCAAGGCAAAGGAGAGTTTGAAGGAGGATAATGGGATGGTGGTGTTGCTAATACTCCCATGTTAGGAGCAACAAGGGGAAAACCACAAAGATTCTTGCTTGAAAGTTTAACTTGAGCAGAAGCGTCTCAGTACTGAATGAAAAATGACAGGCAAGGTGGAAATAGGCTGTGAAAGTCTTTGAAGGTGAAGATAAGCCATTTATGTTTTATGCAGCAGAAAAGGGGGCTCATCAGAGAAATACAAAGAGAGTGCTAAAATAAATTAAATTATATTTGTTGCAGGATTGTGATTAGACTATCAGCAGGACAGGCTTGCACTGTTGTGAAAAGGAATTTAGGGATGAGCTGCTGATAGCTGAATGTTGAAGCTGGACGGATATGAAATTAGCTAAACTTCCGTGTTTTGTTGTTTGTTTGTTTGTTTTTTTAACTTACAAAATTAATCTCTGGGGCTCATACGGCATTTTGAGGTGAAGGTGTAAATAGGTGTGAGTCCAGTGTAGCACAGTAGTTATTGGTCCTGAGTGGCAAGCAGAATGGAACTGGTGGTTGAAGTTTGCTGGAGGTACAAGGAAATCTCTATTTCAATTTATGGAATTTGATGTACAGGTCAGACATGATGGGAGGCAGTAATCTATGCCAAACACTGTGGTTTGGACAGAAGGAGGCAAATGTGAGGTAGAAAACAGACCTATGAGTTACAAGCATGGTCAAATTTGTGTTTGCACCAATAAAACAAGGAGGAAGACGAGATCTTGGCATGTGGAGGAGAAAGGGATGATGCCCAGCAGGATTCAGGTGATTGCTGGTGATGTCAAAAATGTCATGAGTGGCAGCTGAAGACCAAGTTGAGAGAATAATAGAGTGGATACATAGTTGTGTCTTGAACGAACAGGGGAGAATGAAGAAACCTTCAGTCGAGGCAAAATCTGAGATTTGTGGAATATTTGTTGTTTTTATTATAGGATATAGAACATGCTATAGGGTATGTCATATATAATAATTATTGTGATATATTTATTAAAAAAAAACTGTGTAGGAGGGAGAGACAAGACCTACAGGAAATGTGAATAGTGAGAAAGTGAGAGGTTGGACAGCAGGTAATAGCAAAGCGGCTAGAAGCAGCCGGTTTGTGGAGAAAACCCAACACCCTCAAGATATGGAAGCCGTTAACTCTTCCATTTGCAGACCTCTGATTAATGCTATTCTTACACAAACATGACCTTTTTTGCTCTGCAGATTAGTTGATTAGTTCCTACCTGTTTCGCAACTTACCCAGATCCATGTCTTCCTCGCCTTCGGTGAGCGTTATTTACGGGCAAATACTATACTCCATTCTTAAAATGGTAGTTCATGTTGAATAAAAAAGTACAGTGATAGCAATAATAAAGAGATATTAACATAACATCCAAATTCACCCAGAAGTACAATATTTTGCAATATGGGTACGTTCAGCAGTTATTTGATCTTCATCAAACCACCAAACCACGTATCATCCGTGCTAAAAAGCAGCACACCCCAAACATCCAAAAGTACCCTGGACTTCAAATATGCTAACACATGGATGTTGCTACGGCAAGTACTCGGGAGCTGGAAGAGTTAGATGTGTTTATTTACTATTCAACCTTAATTTGTCCTACTTGTGCAGAGGGTATGAATTTTAATAACAGATTTACATGTGATGTGATGATGCATGAAGTAACCAGCAAATATATCTAGATTTCTTCACTGAACTTCAGCTGTTCTAGTCGGCACGTGCTAGATTCCCCCTGAGCTCCTCATTTCCCTTTATTCGGACAAAACTGTCCCTAGCATCTTGCTGAGGTTGCCTGACTTGGCTTTGTCATTTAAAGCCTGTATTCCTCAAACCCATCAGGATTGACAGCTTTTCCCAGCTAAGGTGCTAGTGGGGCTGAGGCAACAGCGAGGTGCCCTGTGGCTGCCTCTGAGAACATCTGCAGGAGATGAGTACCCGCAGCTCTGGCAGAACGGCAGGGCACCCGGGGAGACCCAGGTAATTCCAGCTTTACGGAGCTGCTGAACAACGGTTTTTAGATCACAGGTTCGACGTAGCGGCTTGAAGTTTGTCTACAGGTTTTTAGACCTAGCCACAGTTCAGCAGCTTCGTGGGCATGTTAAATATCCAGAAGCGCTAGAAGTCGGGCTGTTTTGTCTAAATATGTTACTCTACCATCATGCTAATAAATATTAGTCTTTGTACATCTACAGCAGAAGAAAGTATGCGGAAACAAATCTGAATTTGCATTCTTGAGAATTTTTTCTGTTTGTTTTATTTACCATAAAAAAAAAAAAAGCGCTGTGAGCAGAACTTGGTAAAAGTATCACTTATTTTATGAAAAAGATTGTCTCTGTGTGATTATGTGTTTGTGTGGCGTGGGTGAACAGGGCAAAGCACTGCATTTTACTAAGCTTTTTTCATACATGCAATAGCTGCCACTGGATAGTCATTTAAGGATATCTCACTTAGGAGGTGGCACTTTTTCTGCTAACTTGAACTCATGACAGGGCATAATATTTTTATAATGTTAAATCAGGTGTTTAAAAGCCCCAAGATAGAATCATTTGAGTTGACTTGGGAGAGTGATAATGCAATCTGTAGTGCCATCTGCTGGATTTTTAAGTAAGTAAAAAATATAGTTTCATACTTCATTTAAAAATCATTTAAAATGTAAAAATGGTTGGCATTTTAAGAAAGTCCGTGCAGACAGAGCATAAATATGCAAGTGCACCATTTTGTCACTTTTTAATCTTCAGTGTATATGTGTGGATATGTCAGATAGGTATGCATTATAGGAACTTAAAAGTAAAACAGCAAAAAAGCAGTAACATAGTCTGTTAATAAAAATCACATTCCTGGGTCATAATTTTAATATCTGCTTAGTGGAGATCATTGCAGAGTATAAATATATATCTTGTGCCAGCTCAAAAGGACCCAACAGCATAAATGATAACTTCTGTGGGGTTTGATATATCACTTTCTGATCAGTCAATATTATAGGTTACCTCAATGTTCATTGTCTGTCCTCCTAATGATATCAATGAGCTGTCTGAGAAGTTTAAGGTATGTAAGACACTTATCACATGAGCGTCCTCCAAGGCTTACAGTTTTTAATAAGTACACGAAGACATGAGTAAAACTTTGAGGAATTGCCAAATTTTTTTATTAGTTTACACTGCCAATGTAAAATACTGAATATTCAAACGGAAATTTGGTACACGTATGACACACAGCTAAACCAGGTTTTTTGTGAAATGCCTTTGAAGAAAAAGGGGAGAGGAACCCACCATATTTTCTTGGGGAAAAAACCCTAGAAAACTCAACACATGTTGAGGTATATGCATACAGTTGAGGTGAATGGGTTAAGTCTTTCACTGTACACATGAAAACTGTGTATTGGTTTTTGTCTTTCGCTGCCAGTGATGGCGCCAGCCTCTCACGTATGTACGGTAAAGTCCCGAGGCTGATGTGCCTCTCCAGGTGGCTCAGTCTCTTCCACAGTTTTAGCAACAGAAGATTTTTTTTTTAGTCATATGAGATCTGATGTGCCC
The DNA here is from genome assembly GCF_963924245.1 of Chroicocephalus ridibundus. Lineage (NCBI taxonomy): Eukaryota > Metazoa > Chordata > Aves > Charadriiformes > Laridae > Chroicocephalus > Chroicocephalus ridibundus. Next base: position 95,861,956 of record NC_086286.1, on the reverse strand, counting down.
GAAGATTCACCCATTGTATGATTTTTTTTTTGCTTACACGCATAGGTGCCAACTTATGCGGATGCGGCTGTTTTGTTGAGTGGTGCCGTTAGAGAAAGCTTATCCTTCAAGATTCTCAGCTTCTCTGTGCTGCGTTCTCAAATGTATTGTTGCATTTGTAGATATTTTTCTATTGTTTCTCCATGAAGAGGAGAATGATTTTAATCCTATATGCGGAGAGGTCTTTCCTGCCTGGTAAGTAAGTTTACCACACAATAAAAGGCGGAGCAGTCCTGAAATCTTGGGCCATCAGACGCTGCTGCTGGTGATTTGAATGCTCCAAAGGCACAGGCCCTTCTGTGTTTCTAGCAAAGGGTGAAGTTTCACACGCAAATTCTATAAAGAGGTGCTCATGGGGGTACCCAAGTTTTATGGCGTTGAGACAGTATGTTAAAAAAGGTAGATCCATTAAGCAAGAAATGTGGCTAGAGCGATACAGGACAAAAAATAAGGGGCTTGTAGTTCAGTGATATTAAAATGCAAATATTAAAAATATTAACGATACAATATTAAATATGTAAAATATGCAAGTATATAAACTTATGAGAATTTTAATGTTTTCCTACATCTAGACCTGGAGGGATATTTTTCTAATTAGTTCAAATTTTTTATCTAATAGTTTTTACTTATTTTCTTATACAACAGCTACTGACAGATTTGTGGATTAAAGGATCAAATCTTAAGGAACAGATAAATGAATACATTTTCTTTCAGGTGGGATCAAAGATTTGCAGTTTCAAGTCAAAGGACATTTAAACTGAGTAACAAGAATGGTCATTAACTTTTATGTACTGTCTGCTAAAGTCACCACCACAAAAATATCCCAAAACAACCAACCAATCAGACAAGCAAGCAAACAACAACAAAAGGCTTTTACAGAATAGTATTACTGGAAGATATTTTTTCCGCTTCAGAATTTTTTTTTCTGTTGTAAAATATATGTTCAAGGAAATCTGTTGAAGATACCAATTTCGAACATAAAAATTTTTAATAAGAACATTTTGGTAATTTTTTTCTGGTCAACATTTCAAAACTAAATAGTGGTTTTTACTGTATTTGTTACTGTATTGTTACAGAACACACCTGAGAGGTGATTTTAACAATTATTTATTAATAGGTACTATAAAATCTGAATGGATTTGATTTCATACTTGCGTCCTGGTGTGCATGGAGTCTGTAAGAAGAGTACACTCACAGTGCATCGCTCCCACTGGCCATCCTTTGCCTCCTGTATTTCTTACTTTTGAAGGAAAATTTCTATGAAATTTCTTCAGTCGACTTATTTATATACATCCAGTGTTAAATCCTGGAATAGTTTCCTCTGTTTTTTGTTCTAATCTTTTGTTTTATTTTTTTCCCCTTCTTCTTTGGAGGCTGTGTGGGTGAGGAAACCTCCCCTTTTTGGCTATGCCATTGACCTCAGTAGTAGAACTAGATGAATTTTGGGGTGTGTTATGAAAAATGGTGTGGATATATGCATTTATTGCTCTTATGTAGTAGCCTGCTTGCACTTTCTGTTGAAGAGGATTGAATTGATATCTGCCTCAAGGGTCCCCCAAGCTGTTATATCATATGCTATTAAGTCTTTAACCTAACCTTTAGGTGCTTGTCTACATTAAGGAATATTTAATGGACTTAAATTTTCCTTGCATCTGATGAAAATGTGCTCTATAGCCTGGAAGTTAAGGAGCAAACTTGAAAAGTATCCATTTGCATTTTAGTTCTTGCTTAATACTTAATATACTTCTGCATAAGGCAAATAATACTTCTGCGTAAGGCAAAACTGTTGGAAGGGATTTGTTGTCGCTGTTATAGAATAGCCATAGATATTGAGATCTTGTCATTCCTCAAAATGGTGGGAAAGGTGATTAAAACCTTGCAAAAGGAGTAATTGAACCAGACCTGCCACGGGCTACGTAAGATTCTTTCTGCTCTGTGAATTCTGCATCCATTTTCTCCAATTCCCTTCCCACTGTAGATAAAATGTTAGGATTTCTCCAGTAATGCCAAGTATGACCTGCAAGATAAGCACTTGGTTTTGAACCCTTCTTGGTAAAAAGGGTCTTACACTGATGCAGAAAGTAAGACATCTATAAATGAGTGATAGTTATGCATAAAGAAATGAAATCTCCTTTCACTTAAGTTTTGCGTAATTGCTGGTGTGTTCATCTACCCCTTTGTGGACACAGAAAGGCAAAAGATCATTATATTAATACACTTCCTAAGCTTCATACAACCTTGAAAAAAAATCAGATGTAGACCGTGTAATTGGAAAAGAACAGGAAGAGGAGCAGTACTTGCTATTATCTTCCCTTTCCACGTTAGTGAAGAGCCAGAGCTTTTAGTCTTGCTGTAGTGTAGGAGAACTGAATTTAGTTTCCATGGTTTCATTTTTAATAGAATATTTGATGTAATAAGTGTAATAAGAAATTTACCTACAGACCTCTCCGTTATTTAATTGCATTCTTTAAGCTGGTTATTGTACAAATTCCTGAATGTCTTCAGTTGTTTTTATGCATTATAAGTGAGCAGCCGTGTAAGATAAGTTAAATCATATGTGTAATCCAATAATGTGGCCAAAAGTATTAAGCTTCTCCAGTATTTTGCCTAATTCTTTTGACCTACTTTTTTCATCTTGCTCAATACTGCAAAGGTTTTTTAAGCAGGTTAGTAAAAAATAAAAATAAAACAAAAAATCCCTTTGCTACTCCTGCCAAGTTTTTCATTAGCGTAAAGCATTAAGTATAACGCATCATGTTTGTAGTGAGGGAGAATAGATTATTTGGCTTCTTAGATTTTGCTATTTCTGTATCCTCACTAGAATGGGCCTGTATAAAGTCACTCGTTTTAGTATGAGAGTTTGTTGATTTACGTAGTTGTGAGCAGTGATACTCCTGTCCAAATGGAATATGTGTATTTTACCACAATTATTGTTGTTTAAGTTGAATTATCATTTTCAGGCCCTGAATATCACCTTAAAGTAAAAATATCCACCTCACCAGAACAGAATTTCATACATATAACACTATTTACTTATATCTTAAAAGTCACAACAAGTCCACCACACACACAGAGACACATACGCACACACAAAATCCCACAGAAACACAGAATTGTCTCACTAGAAATACGTTGGTTAAATGGTGTGAGTCTCAATGCTTCAGGGAATAGGTAGCTCAAAACAGGTAGTGGAGATGAAGTATATCATCAAGACCTCTATGGATAACACACCTACTGTTATCATTTATTAAACTCAATAAGACCTTACAGCAGCTTTCCAGTACCTAAAGGGGGCCTACAGGAAAGATGGGGAGGGACTCTTTATCAGAGAGTGTAATGATAGGATGGGGGGTGGTGGTTTCAAACTGGAAGAGGGGAGATTTAGATCAGATATTAGGAAGAAATTCTTTACTGTGAGAGTGGTGAGACACTGGAACAGGTTGCCCAGGGAAGCTGTGGATGCCCCATCCCTGGAAGTGTTCAAGGCCAGGCTGGATGGGGCTTTGAGCAGCCTGGTCTAGTGGGAGGTGTCCCTGCCCAGGGCAGGGGGGTTGGAACTATAGATGATCTTTAAGGTCCCTTCCAACCCGAACCATTCTATGATTCCCTGTTCTTATTAATAATCTATTTAGCCATTCATGATTTTTTTTTAATGTTATCCATGGTGATGTAAATTTGAAGCAACATTTGGAAAAGCGGGTGAAAAGCCGGTGGGTTCCACATAGCGTGGTGATAAGACTGCGTTGTTAAATGTGCCCTATTGGACTCTCCCACTCGGGCTGTCCCAGGTCTTTGCTCAAGCTCATGAAAATACAGGTCAGGGGTTTCAGTGCTCTCCTGGTGCGCCTACAGAAATTTTTCTTTCTCCTGTGATTTCATGAATAGTAAGATAGCTAACAGCTGAAATACAGTCCTTTCAAATTAAGGTTCAGGATGGGGTAAAGTAAGATTCATGGCAGCTGAGCTTGTTGCTGCAAAAAGGGTGATCCTGCCTTTTACTGGTACGTTTTATTTCTGCCTACCTTCATCCCAGGTCTCCAGTGCCCTGCTCAGAGCAGAGTGATTCGGGAATCAAAATGATGGGAAAACAATTTTTATTTTATTTTATTTTTTGTAGGAGAACTAATTTTCTGTTGGTTCAGGTTCATGGGTTAGCTCACTGAGAGGGATCTGGTGAATGTCCAAATCTGTGCCTAAGGAGCAGTAACAGAAAGCAGCTGGGAGCAGGAGAGGAACTGGATTGCCCCTTTTGGAAGTGCCTGGAAGTGCCTTTTGGAAGTGCTGGTTCCCCTCTGGAACTTCATCTTTGCCAAGTAAATCTCATAGAAACCAACAAGAGAACATGTTTTTCCTCAGAGATAACATCATAATGATAAGAAAGATTTTATCACAAAATATTTAATTATTATTATTATTCCTGAATTATAGAAGAGGAAGTGAAGGCTAGAGGGCCGAGTGCTCTTCCCTGAGCTTGTGATTAGAAGCTGGGTCTTTTGGGTAGCAGGATGCTTAGCCAGTTGGTGGGCATAATATCAGGCTGTTTGTTATTTGGGGCAGCTGGAGGAGAAGTGCTACTTCTTTGAACACCTTCAGTGTTCGTCCGAGGAATCTAAATACTTGCTAATCCTCCTATATCCTCCCATAGCTAAGCTGGAAGAAATGGCTGTATTGAGGGACTACAGTTAGTAGTCTCTCATATTTAACAGGAGAGAATACAACAGATTGTTAATATATAGATTTGACATAGAAAATTGCTCTCACATTCTCGTAGGGCCAGTGTGATTGTAAAGCATGTTTTGAAATCTTTAAGTTATATGTGTTAGTAATTGAGATTTATGAAAATAGAAGTGTGATACTGTAACTGAAAATTAATTTATACATATTTTTATTATGTCTGCTGTACAAATAACGTTGATTAAAAAGCAGTGCAAATTTGTTTAGGCAGTTATATTTCTGCTTTTATTCTGTACATGGTAGATACTTCTGTTTAAGACTGCATTTTTTTGCCATCTTCTTATATTTGAATCAATTTCTAGTCAAGTGAAATGATTTGCTCGCGAGCTTTGAAGTAAACGTAATAGGAATACGTATGTCTGTTATTTTTTCCTTCAGATTCTCTTATACAGTCTTCCATGTGCAGTGTGTATTTGATATGAGGTACATTTATTATTGTGAACATGCCAAGAATATTAGGTAGAGTTATAAATTGAAAGAAATACACAGTAGTAGTATTTCCTCCTATTCTTGCTATATAAACTTTTTTCTCATCTATGCAGGAGGTTGCATCAACAATTTGAAAGCTATAAAGAGCAAGTAAGAAAGATAGGGGAAGAAGCCCGCCGTTACCAGGGAGAGCACAAGGATGATGCTCCAACATGTGGAATCTGTCATAAAACAAAGTTTGCAGATGGTTGTGGCCATTTATGCTCTTATTGCCGGACCAAGTTTTGTGCTCGATGTGGAGGTCGTGTCTCTCTGCGATCAAACAATGTAAGTCTTCTGATGTGTACTCTTAAGAAAAAGCCTCCTTGACATTGTCACACTGCAGATTGTTCACCTTAAGTTTGGCATTTCATGCTTCATTTTACTGAGGTGTTTCATTCATCACTTCGCTATGAGGTGTGTATAAAGAAGAATAATGTATTTAATGGCTGTGGAATCCCAGAGTTAATTAAAATTAAAGAACACATCGTGTATAGTTTTACTGAGTGATAGCTTTAAGAAGACATACCTGTTATGCATAGAATGAAAGAAAAAAACCCTTTTGCTCAGGTAAAACTCCACATTGAGAAATTTTTATTGAACTCTTATTTCATTCTAGATTCTTTTTTATACAGTTTTTTGTATATACTTATAGATTTTTCTTAGATAAAATCAGTCAATTTTTTTTTTTGGTTAGAAAAAACCCCCGACCACTTTTACCATAGTGAGAGTGTCCTGTCGATTTATTTTTGAATTTATCTTAAACGTAAAACTATAGATTAATCTGGTGTAGGTGTTCTACTTCCAGCCAGGTGAGACAGATCTTTCTCCCTCTGATCCACACGCAGTGAGCTCCAGTAGGTGTCCACGAAACTGAAGGGTGTCTGAGAATACCCTCTGTTCAGCCGGTCCCTTACAAGGAACTGGCTACTCACTGTCCGCGAGACGATCACCCAGGGATTCTTTTTGGCTGATCATCTAGTACTATGGTGTGTTATAAAACATTTTACAAACACCCTTTTACTGCATGAATAGTTTGATTATCTAGCATGAGATGAGATACCTTTCTCATATGGCCTTAAGGTGCCAGTCTTTTGTAGGGGAAATGCGTCGATGCTCTTTGTATCAGTATCAACATAAATTCAGTTAAAAGCGGTCACAAATTTTATAGCAGGTAATCACTTTCACGACGGAAATAGTTTATGGCCTTTTCGCTTTCTTTGGGCGAAACATCAACTGAATATGACTTCTGAAATTTCATGTAAACAACAACAACAACAAAAAAAACTCAGAGAAAAACACTATTTCACCTTTATTTTGGAAGTTTACCTTAGCCCCGATGTACTTGAGAGTCCATTAAATTAAATTCAGATTCATTCTGAAGAAATTATGTAGTTGTATTGGACAAAAAATTTCATATATTCATATTTCAATATAAATAGATGAATTACATTGCATCACCTGCAGGTGGTGGCACTAGAGCAAGTCTATGAAAACGTAGTTTACTGGGAGATGTTACGTTATACTATTAATTAGAGTGGATATGGTACAGCTTATCTTTACTCATGAAAAAATGGAATCTATTTTAACTATTTTTCACCAACTGTTTCAAGTCACCAAAATGGAAAAGTGACATAAACAAATTATGTAACTTGCCTTTTGTTTGTTATATTGTTTATGCTTCTGTGGGTTAGAGTGGGAAAACATGTTTGATACATATGCAGTAATGTAATCTTTTAATTTAAAGCTTTTTTTTTAAATTTTATGTTTTTATCTCTTTGTAGAGACTTATTAGAATTGCATTTCTTTGAAATCTGTCTATTAATACTTGCCTATGTTATTCTTTTTCTCTTCTTTTTTTCTTTTCTCTTTTTATTCTGCTTCCTTGGATGCTTTCCCAAAGGAGGACAAAGTGGTTAGAATCCATGCTTTTTATCATTTATTATTATAATGTTGTTAGTTATCTGGGAAACATATTAATGTAAAAAACTGAAATTTAAAAATCATCCAAAGGAGAGGGGGGAAGAACAGGAATCCTGACACCCGGGCCCTGCCCATTCCCTAGCTGAATATACGCTTCAAAAATATAGCCCAGCAAGGAAACCCAAGACTTGTCAAAATTAGGACAAGAAAAGAAATTAATTAAGAACTGAGAATTACTAATAGGCTAAAAAGTAGAGTGGCTAATAAAGTATAATAAAGCTTTATTTCATAAAAATGTCTTCGGTTAACAATTTGACTTTTTGCATGCAAGGTCCTTCCATCAGCTTCAGGAAGTCTAATTTAGTTTTTTAATTGTAATTTTATATTGATTTCTATGGTTTGCTGTGTTTCACTTCTGGCTGCAGCAGAAATTCAGAGCATTCTTGTGGAATCAGCTTTTTGACATTACATTTGAAATAATTTGCATAGGCGAAAGATAACCTCTTAAGACTGGACGTAAGTATAGTGAGCGAGATGGAGTGAATCCTTTGTGAATGCGGAGTTACCATTTCAGAAAACTGCCAAGCTGTTTTGGGCTCAAGTGCTGGCATATTCACCGCTAATGTCTGTGCCTCAACTGAAATAGGTGAGGGTAGTTCCCTGTGCATCTCTGCGCCCTGTGCACAGGGGAGGGGGGCCAGTACTTGAGCAGAACAGTGGTGTCCACTCACCGCCTCTTCCCAGGCAGGTCTGCAAAAGCTGGTATTCCAGACTTTGACTTGGAGACTTAGGTAGGGGGAATTTGCCAGCTTCGCTGGCACTTCAGCCCAAACGAGTGTAAAGTCATTACAATCCAATGCGGTTTTTGATGTGTGGATGATGGTGCTATGCTTGTGTTACGACATGGTGGTATGCCCCAACTTGCATCACAGCATAGCCATAACCTGAATTTTAGTACTGTGCAACACCCAGAGAAGATGATTTCTATCACAATTCCATATTGCAGTAGTGTTTTTTTGTTTTGTTTTGTTTTGTTTTTTTCCAAGGCCATAGTCTTCTGAGAACATGTTTGTTTTTCTAAGGGCTATGAAATATAACTTGCTACAGCTTCATTCCGCTGTTTTCTGTGTGGCGCTCTGAACAAAGTGCTGAAATAATCCAGGACTTCCAGGTCTTTTCCATTCTGTTAATCTAAATCACTTAGGGTAGACTGAGAGAAGTTTCAGCTTGATATTGATTTGTTAGTAAAGCAGTGGTAAAGCAGTAAAGATGCATCATTGATGCATCCACTGGGGTGTATTAAGAGACTAATGCGCTTCCAACAGAGTCTTCTTTAGGGCCGGGAACAGCAACGCTTTTAGGTGCTGAAAGTGCCGCTTAGGTACAATTTAGCCACCTCGGTTTTGGAGAGCAATCCAGGTGAACTTCACCTGCTTATATGCGTGAGGCATCCTTCACACTTCAGTTCTGAACAATAACTTTGCTAGATTATCAAATTGTTATGGATCCAGAAAATAGACCCCACTGCACTAAAGTGCTGTGAAGATGTGTGTGCTGAAGACATACCCGGCTCATTTGGATTGTCCTAAGTTCAATTAAATATATCCCTGTTGTTTGCACTTGCCTTGGTTTAGTTTTTGCCATGTTGAACTCCAAGCTTCCACAAGCCAAGAAAATGCCCAAATAACAGACGCGAAAACATCCTTTTTACCTTGTGGTGAAGCTGACAGCTGAAAAGTTATGGGAGTCAGAGTATCCAATACTCAGTCCTGACTGCATAAGGAATACGGGGAACTTTTTATAAAAGTACAATTGCTGTCACCGTGCCTGTCTCTGAAAGCTAATGGAATATATAGAATGAATGAATGAATTCCAAAATATGACTACATACCTAGTAAACAACATCTCTTATAAGCAGAACAAGTGGTATAATTAATATAAAGCAACACCAGAAAAATATCTGTTAATTCTTTTCAGTGGCACAACATTCCTGACCAATCTACATCTAGGGAGAAACCCTTCTTTGATCTGGTGAATCTGGTGAATTTAATATTAATATGTTTAGGGGAGCCTTGTTCTCTCCATATGAATTTTTACTACAAAAAAGTGTATTAATATTAAAACCTATGCACCCAGTTCCTACAAGTTAGGGGTGCATCAGTTGGAAAGGATAGTGAAATGTGAGTTACCGAAGTCCCAAGCCCAGGAAAAGTCAAGCATGATCCTAGATTCAAGATATTTCCTGTAGAGTTGGATAATTAAATGATCGTTGGTAGTACTAATGAGACCTCACCTGGGATGTTGTGTACTGTGCATTACCCATCGTTGATAAATTCAAACTGTGACAGGTACAAAGTCAGTCGTACAGAGGATGGTCAAAGAAATGGAGAGTTCCTCCTAGAAGACTAGAGAGAATAGAGGAACAAAAGCTAGAGAAATTATAATCATCATCTTAAAAGTTTAAACAATAAGAATTACCTTTAAACTAGAGGACAGTGAATATAAGTCCAAATAGAATAAGAGGATGGTGAATAAGACTGAATGGGTATAACTTGACTTTAAATGCTCTTGGCTTGGAAAAAGATTTTTGCAATCAGTAGAGTCAAGCTTTGGGAAATTTTTTCCCGTGTCTTATTTGAAGGAAAAATAACCCAATAAAACTTTCAAGGTTAAATTTGAAAAGTTTAGGAAAGGATTTATGCGGTATGGTTGCTTGGTGATGTGGTGGCTGTAAGGGAATGTATTAGGTCCCTACTAGGACTAGGTAACACTGCAGGCAAAGCATTTGAAGCTGTTTTAGACCTTTTCAACTAAGTACCAAATGTATTTTAAGGACTCTTTCAAAAATATATAGCAGAAATTAATATGTTCTCTCCTGGTTTAAAATAAAAAAAGGACATCCCAAAACATTAATTCCTTGTAGTGTGAGTCAGGAAGCATCCTAGTTTTATCATGAGAATTGTCCAGTGCACTTTTAAAATTAATTAACCTTTTAATGATTCTTATTCTAATATATCAAAACACATCCCTAAATATGTATCTTAAGTTCTTCCATGTTCTGTGAGTATTGGGCAGCTCTTCATGCTTCTCACCTGAGCCTGCTCTCCTTTCATATGCTTGCAGGCAGAACACATTTAATGGGAGCATTGTCAGATAAGAGGGCTTTTGGCTAGTTTAGTAGCTATTCAAATCAGGCTTAAAGGTGGTTGTGCAGTCAGGGTATTCACTGTGTTAATAATGTTAGTAATAATATATAATGATATAATATAATGTTGAAAACTGTTGGCGGTTGTATAGAAAAAGCACAAGTGTTTTCTCTTCCTTCATATTACCTTAGTATTCAGAAACAGTGGTATGTGAATGCGGCAACCTATTCCCTGTGAGCACAGAGCATTTGTATATACTTCTAAAAAAAAGCAGAATATTATTAATATAGGATTTTAAGTGAGACAGCATTTCAGAAGGAAATCATGGAGGTGCTTAGAGGAAAGCTGGCAGGAGTGACCACCTGCTTTTAATTTGGCACAAGGTTTTCTAGGTGTTGTCAGTTCCTTATAGAGTGTCTACATGTTCACTCTTCTAGTTCTGTTCCACCAGCATTTTAATTGCCAAAACAGTAATGGGTTTAACTTAATTGTGTCCATTCCATTCACTCTCCCCTCTGATGTGAACTATCAGGGTTTTCTGGGGCAGTGGAGAAGCCAGCAAAATGTCCAGCTGGTGCTTCTCCGTGGTTCGGCAAGGAGTGGGCACAGCCCTGGCTGAGTCTTCCCGACGTCCTGGCTGCCACTGCTTACTCTCTTCTTCCCTCCAGTGGTACCAAAGCTTTGTAGAGCAAAAAACACCTGAAAGTACAACTTTTTTCCTCGCATCACTCCTGTAAAACTTTTTCCCAATATTTGGTTAGGTAATGCAAAAAGATGCATTTCCTTTGTGAACACCTGATATATGAAGTCGTACAGCTCTGCTTCTTTCTCCTTAGAGAAAAGGAGATACATTTTAGGGTACAAAAGTAGTCTTGAATGACCAAATGCCGTTTCTTTGAATAAAAATTCAAAAATTTTGAATCAATATTTTGTGGGTGTATTGAACTAAGTGAAATTTGTATGACGTTTGACAGAATTAGGTGGAAGATCCATGTTCCAGATTAAGCCATATATTTCTCCCTAGCAATCAGTCTCCCATTCTACAGATTTCATTAGGATTACAATTTTTGGTCAAATATGAAGTTAAAAGAATTGGGAGCAAATGATGAAAAATAGATTTGTCACCATTTTCCCATGTTTTCCAGAAATGTTAGTTGTGCAGAATAGAGCGGTTTGCTTACTCATTTTTCTGCTTACATATGTAAAGGATGACTGGGAAGAAATCAAGATATAAAATACGTTATGGATAAATAAGAATTGAATTGACTGAACTTAGTAGTATGTGAAAATAACGTTGATTATCAGTGCTGAAACACTAGAGATTCACATTTCTGATCTGGGTTTCACTGAAATTATTTTCATTTTAGTATAATGTCAGTGATTTATACTTGGAAAGAAAGACAGCTTGGAAGCATTTCCCTAATTGTACGTCAGGTGTTTTTACAGGGTGTTTGTCATTTAGTTCCTTTAAATTATGCTTAAAATTTGCTTACATAATAGCTTGCTAATTTAAGCCTTAACAACTTGAGCGCATATGCCGTGCAATTCAGCTGTGTACTAATGGTTTTAACAGAAGTTGTTAATACTGTCAGAACAAAATGCCTGGATTGTCAGGAGTGTTTCCATGTGCCTTTCGCAGAACTCTTATGTCAAATTCTCCATTAAAAGGCTAATTTATGTAAGTTCTGATTAATACAGCTGTAGAACAAAAAAAAAAAATTAATCAGAAGGAGGTAAAATTACATAGTAAATTGCAAAGTGATAGCAGATAAATTCTCTCTCTGTAGCGTTCAGTGTAATTTGTTTCCTGAAAGATCTGGTGTTTGTATGCATCAGGGGAGAAGCACTGCTTTTCAGTGGTCGGCTCTCTAGAACGGCTGCTTCCAGCAGATAAAAGAAGAAAAAGGGAAAAAAAAAAAAAGTCGTCCGGCAAGAAACTGAGGAATTATATCTCAAATAAGATGTAGAGCACTTTCCTCTGCTTTCTGGGAAGTTACTTCACTGTCAAACAAATCCAAGTGTTAACGTTTTTTAATTAAATACTTAAAAGTAGCTTCTTTTCACCAAGTTTGCTGAAGCAAGGTGTTTGATTGTAACACCTGTTTTTCAGTGTCTAGCTAACAAAAATGATTGATTACTTCTTGCATGCAAAAAACCTCAGGCAGCTGATGTTCACGCTCTGAAGTTCATCAGATCAGAGCTTCTTCATTTAATGGTTGGACTGTAAAAGAGTCACTAGACAGCTGGGGTTTTTTTCCCCTATAGCTTTAGATCAGCATTAAATCAGTAACCACTCACTTATGCTCCTTGTTTTTTCCAGGTTTAGTTTACCTGTTAGCCAAACCCTTAGACCGTCTACTTGTCATGTGACTCTACAGTTGAGGACCAAGAAAATATATTGCTACTGCAGACTTCTTTCTTAACCCATGATAAAGGGCTCCTGAATCCTTCATGGCTGCATTTGCTGTTAGCATGCAAGCTGGGTAACAGTGTCTGTGGAGACCCTACATAAACAATATTGGAAACTCCATGTAGTATAATGGGACTTAAATTAAAAAAAACCCAAACCAACAAACTTTTAATCCCCTGCAGTGTTACTATTAGACTCGTTACCCTATTTTTATGCTTGTATTTTCAGTACTTTTGTTTCAATTTAACTGATAAAGAATATGGGAATTATTTAGAATTTTATTTCAATTAAGAAAATGTCAGCAATACCTCTGAATGTAATAATTCCTTCCATTGCAAAAACTTGTGTTAAAAAAATTAAATATTGATAAGATTTCAAAGGTTAAGAAGGGCTTTTCAGAAAGAGCTTTCTTCCATCTCCTCTTGCCTAATGTCATATACTGGATGTAGATATATGGTAAGCGTTTGTAGAAGCAAATATTGTGTAGATTTTTTTGTAAGTGAATGTACATGCATCCTACTGTATAGCGTAATACAGGAAGTACAGGGCAGACTAAAGCTTTTATGAACCACGTTTTTGACCTTTGAAGTCTGTAAATCTATCAAGGTATTTAAATCAATTGAGGACTTATTATTTATATGCCCATTTACCTTGACAAAAAGTACGGTATGCCGTAGCAGTCACAGAATCCCAGAATCCCAGCATGGTTAAAGGAACCTCTGGAAGTCATCTGATCCAACTGTCCTGCTCAAGCAGGGCCACCAAGAGGAACTTGCTCCTCACAGGTTGGCATATCCATGTGTCTTTTGACTTGCATGGTGAACAATGAAAGAGTCAAGGATCTTTCATGCCATTTTTCTTACTTGTTTCCTCATTGTAACTACGCACATTATAAGCTTACACAAAATCTCCTGAAGTTCTGCTAGGGAATAATTCTGTGATTTACAGCTGTGGACAAATGAATTCCAGAGTTTCACAGAATCCTTCAGAAAGAGCACTAACAAGTACTACACTTATTTTCAGCTCAATGTTACCAGATTAACTTTAATCTTTTTGTTTCCTTCAATGTAGTATTTCTATCATTTTAACCCTCATAACCTCACATTCTGTTTGGTCCAATTAAGTTGGTGGTATAAAGCTGAAGAGCAGGAACAAGGAGAGCCTTAGAGTGACTTTCCCAGCAATGCTGTGTATTGTCTGAGGTGTGGGAGGTCAGTATTGAATTCCACGGTGATTAAAGCTTTCTTTCCCTGATGGGAATACAGGGCTGTAAGGACAGAAGCAGAGAGGAACATATTCCTACCTGGCTTGGGTCAGTCTCACTAAAAAGTTAGATTGGAAAATGTTGAAATGATTTTTTTGGGTTTTCTTTTTGTCCAAAAGTACACATTGAGTTAGTATTTAGATTTGACTTTGCTGGAAACGTATTTATTTCATTTTTCCTAATAAGTGACTTTGTTTTACTTTTAAAGGTGTGCCTTCACAGTAAAAGGTACTAGCAAATTTGGTTCTGACATTTCAGGCCTTATAAGCTAGATCTGCTTAAATGGATGCTTCAAAAATAATGGGAAAGAACTAATATTTTTTTTCCCCAGTGAGAGAAGGCTGTGTAATTTTTATCATTGTTATTTAAAACACATATGCTGAATACCTAAGAAAAGTTTAATCAAAAAAAAAAAAAAATCAAAAAAACCCCAAATCAACAAGCCAACAAAACCAAAAAACCAGCTATTGACTTCTTTATTGCTTTAAACTGAAATGCTACAGATACCTGATCACAGTGACTGCTCTACTGTGTTGCATGGTAGTTGTCTTATGATTATGATCTGTAAGAACTTCTTCTACAATGATAATATTATCTCCTATGTTTCCTGGGAGAAGACTTTCAGTTTATCTTAGTTTTTTAATGTCTGTTTTATAAGGTGTTTTCAGTTGAACAAGAGAAGACCTTTGCCCAGGCTGATGCTGTTTTCCCCAGTGTGTGTTATTTCATAGTAATAAAGGGTTAAGGCAACACTTTTTAAGAAGTATTCTTAAGTTAAAAAAGTATCATGTGGTAGCACACACTTTTGTTTGTGAATGCTTTCCCTTAAGAATGTTTTGATTCCTCATCTTGGGAGTAAAAAAAAGATTTGTAGCTTCTTGATTTTTTTAAACTTTTAATTACTTGTGTGTCAGCAGGTGTTGCTCTTTTTTATACTTTTGTTACGTTATTGAGTAATAAACAGTGTTGACTGGGGTCTTATATCTGTTGATCTGTGAAAATTTGAAAGTTCTAGGGAAAGATGATATTAGGGATTTGAGAAATAATTCTAGTTTCAGAAAATGCAACAATATAGAAATATATTTTTTCACTTTTCTGTCAAAAATGTATTAATCTGTGCCCTAAATCTCTAAGTAAAGAAGTGGGATAAGGGTCTTATGTAAAGGAAAATATTTTTAGTTAATTAGTTTCAACTGCAGATACATATTGAAAAGAAGAGTAAAGGAAATAAGTTCTAATAATTGAAATTTGAGATTTCTTGTATGTGTTGCACCTTAAGAAGAAAGAGGATAATAAAGGAGAAAAATACTAGCAGTGCAACACAACATTAAGAAGTCACGAGAAAGGCCTGTGTTCTGTTTGATGTGTTCATATACATTAATATAACCAACACGATCCTATAAACTGTAACTTCTTATTAGATTTTGTTCCCTGTCTGTTCAGTTCACTGCAGTTTTGAAAATGGACAAGTATGAGCTTATAGATTCAATATGATAATACATACATATCTGGTGTTCTGTCATCCACAGCTTCAGCTGGGATGCAAAAAAAATAATCTGGCAGTGTAAAATGATGTGGGGACTGAGTGCACCCAGGTAGGGGCTGTCCAGGAGCATGGGGTGGAGCTGGCAGGATTCCCCAGGGAAGCCTCAGCGTAGTTAGAAAGTGAGGAGGTACAGCCAAGCCACAGCGATAGGAGAAGACTCCAGTGGGGGACTCTGCAGAAGTGGTTTCTTCACCATGGCTGAAGGGAAGGGATTACTTTACAAAGACGTACTGGGCAGGCAAACATTGCAAACCATCTAAACTTTCACCCAGTTCACCCAGAAGATATGGACCTTGGTATCTCTTCTGGTTGATATTCTAATGAAAGCTTAGCCCTAGAGACTGGAGACAACCTTGAGGGAGAACTGAACAGCAAACGTGCAGGAGACCTCCAGGGAAATGCCTGGCCTTTCTTCAGGCTCAGGGCGCTTGAAGGAGCATGCTGCTCAGTGGGATGCCTGAGGGGATGTCCCCCTCAGCAGAGCTGACTGCCGATGTCCAAGCAAAGATCTGTTGGGTCTGTGGCAGTGCCAGATGGAAGTGTTTATGATCTGAGCAACGCATCTTCAGTTTTTCCAGCAGCGGTCTGTTTTCTAGATGTACTTGGGTCTTATTGCTATGAGACATTTTGCCTGTCCCTTAGTTCAAGCTGTGCCCAGCTATGGTCTCTGTGAACAGTCCTCCTGCAAAAAGTATCCAGTAAAGTGGATGATTTCTTCTAATCATGCACGATCCTTCTCTAAAAGACTTTAGGTTTTGGCAACCAACCTAACTGAATCCCCTTGTTCAGCCTCTGGCTACCTCTTTTCCTCATGGTCACACCAAAATCAGTGTGCTGCCAGCTCCTGGACAGGTGAGAGCGCTCTCTTTTAAGCACGGGTGGATTTGACACTCTAGAGCGCGCCCCTTACTCCGCAACAGATTCCAACAGGTTTTTCTCTTCATAAATTATTTCTTCTGGGAATTTGTATCTTTCAGCTTGAATCATTATGGCCCTCATTCGTGTAAGATCCTTTCATGTGATGGGATTTTTAATGTGATACGTAGGTTTTTGGACTAAATAAGACTTCTAATTTTCATTTAAAATTTCCATAGTTATGTACACTGCTGAGGCAGAATTCTTTGTTTTTAGTAGTTAGAAAATAATGTGGAGATGCTAAATAGAACTAAGTTTAGCAAACTGAATTCTGGGGCTATTTTGTCACCCCAAACCCAGACAGATTTTAGCTAAAAAGAGATCTTGCTTCAAAGTGAGATTTGGTAAGATTTATGACCTATAAAGCATTATGAAAAACCAAAAAATAGCAGAAAAAATTTCCAGAGAACAAAATAATTATGAGGACTAGATGTAATCTGTGCTCTCTCTTGCTCTCTATTTCTCTTTTTATTATAAATAACCTTAATCCTCATCCAGGATTAAAATTCAGTGTATTTTTAGCAATGCAATGTCCTAGATAAAAGATACTTCCATCTATGTTTTTATATCTTTTATATCTTTTGCATTCTGGAGCATTTTGTGATTTTACTTAACAGATGGATATCTCTGTATCTCCAGTGCTGCAATTAGTGAGAGTTTAGGATAGTTTGTCATAGATATACCTGAGGTACATGATTTTATTAAGTATAATATGTGAGTTTGAGGATAGAACAGTGTATGTCAAGCAAGCAAATCTATAGATAAAGTTTCTGTAGTATTTTGTGGTGTGTTTTTTTATTCCATTAATATAGGAACTCATTTGCAACTCATCCTTCTTATGGAGATAAATTAAGCCCCTCCCCAAAACTGTGATTATAAAACGGTATAAAATATCTGTTCCTTGTTGCCTAATGACTGGTAAGAGATTAAGTGAAGACCTGCACAAAATGTAATCTTCATTTCTTTAAGGACCAGGTAAAACCTAATAATTTTTTAATTCCAGATTGAGATTTCCAAAGAGCTGCAGGTTATCTAGGCTGAAGTTTAATCGCTTACTATGCAATTTCAGAATTCCAGCTAAAACACCCGTCAAGTAACTTACGTGCAACAGGTTTACAGAAAATTTGGAATTAAATGTTATTTTCTCAATGATCTGTTAGATTTGTGATTAACTTGCCCATGAAAAGCAGACTTCCATAGCAAAACTTTTGTGTTGGTGAGTTTTGTGAAAACGATTGGGGATATTACATTGTAAAAAGTTGAGTATTACTGAGAAATAGAGATTAATCGTAGAGATGAGCAGGTGTTGCTGGGACTCTGTATAAATAGATGAGCATGCACATAATGGTTGTGTTGTCATGACTAGAGGAAATTTTTGTATGTTGCTGGGATGTTATTAATGGCAGCGTAACTTGCATCTCTGCAACGTGTGGTAAGTGATCAAAACTCATGTATTCTATTACCTACATATGCAGATATCGCCAAAGTTAATTTTTCTCTCTGTAACTTTTTTTTCTCTGGCCAAATATCTTCTGCAAATGGAGAGAGGGCAGATGAAGGTCCATCCAGCAAACTGCTCTTAAGATCTTTGTCAGCCTGACAGCTTTACCCTTTAGGATTATTTGGGTCAGTCCTTTTAGCTGTAGAGAAACGTGCTTTCCCAGCCTGTTTCAGGGACTGATCTGACTGTCTTTGCGGGTGGGTTAAAGAGACCACAGAGACAACTTCTTGCCCATGGAAGTGCAACGCAGCAGGAAAAGCAACAAGGTGGAGTAGGGAATTAAATGGAGGAAGGTTTCATCCACCTGCTTTTCCTATATTATTCTGGTTTTTACCCCTGTGCTTTTAGCATAGGTATAACCTTACTCTTGCACATCTGTGAATGTCCTGTATTGCGGGTTATATCCCTTTGCTGTGTACACCTAAGTATGTATTTTTCTAATCACCCAGTGAGTGCATGTTTGATAGAGCCTATTGTTCACAGTGTCCCTCAGAGTGATCCAGCTTTCTCTGAACTAAACTAAATCTGCTCTGAATCTTTCTCAACCGTATTACCTGTTTAGGGGGCAGAGCACCTAGTCATCTAGTGTCATATAAGGTACTGTAGAGTTTTACTGTAGCTTCCAGATGCTACTGTTGATGAGGGTGGCTCTCGGGTAATTTCCATGTCCTATCTGACAGCTCTGCACTTGCATTTTGGAAATGTTAAGGCATTGCGGATAGAACTGGATGCTGGTGTTGAGACGGTTGAATCCCACGATAGATTTTTCATCAGCTACAGTAGAAATCAGACAGCAGTGATGGCCTGTAGACACATTTAGAAACCTATATTTAGTCTTATCTCAAATGAAACTCTACACACTAGGTCTGAATCTTCTGTGCAAACCTACGCCTTCGCTCCCCTACAGGCAACCTGACAATTCATACAGCAGCACATATTTTTTTAGCCTTTTGTCTCCTACATAAATTGACCTTCTTCAAAGAGGGTATCTATGGTCTTATGCAGTCTGTGATGCATGGAAAGTTGTGAATATATTCTGATATAGAGAGTTACATTTTTATTTTCCCACGTTAAAGACAAACACTGACAAGAAAATGTTGTACGTAACTGAAAATTGTACTAACCCACAGTTCAAATTTCGATATTTTATTTAGGATATAAATTATTAGTGTTAGGAAATTATTTTTCTGTTTCTTGAGTATAATTCTTAGACCTTTGAAGACCAAGATCTTTCTTTAACTCCATAGCCATGCAGTTAGACACTCAAAACTCTTGTTGAAAATCTGCTATACACAATCTTCAAGTAATGAGAATGGCATAGTTCAACTGACTATAAGTATTCAGCTTCATAAAGATCAGTAGTCAGCTAAGGGAAGAGTTTACTTAGCTAGCTTAACCTAGGCTGGAATGTTATAGCCTTCTTGAGGCTAAGATGGTGATTGGAGAAAACACAAGGCGGTCTGGTTGGTTTAGGAGAAACTGCTTTTTTTTTGTAAAAAGAAGCTGACTTGACAGATTTGGGATACAAACAAGAGGTGCTGTAAGTCGTGCAGGCTATTTCTCCCAAGTCAAAACTAAGGACCAAGCTTAATGTTTCAAGCTATAGAAGATTCTGGCGGGCTTAGCTAATGTCTTTTGTGTCTCAGAAACTGTGCTCGTTCTGTAATGCCAGAGATTCAAAAGTTACTGCAGGAAAAGCTTTGTGGAGTCTCAACGTCTGTTGCAAACTGTTAGGTACAGTTCTCTCCAGACTCCGTGCCCAAATTCCCAAGTTGTCCATTGGGAAGAGAGCTGAAAGCTTGGCAGATCTGGGTCTCTGTTAGCAAGACCCAATGATAAATAAACATGAATACTTCAGCGACTGTAATTACATAGAAAGTAACTTGTTTCATAAGTCCCTTGACGTGGAAGTTCACGACTGAGTTAAGTTTAATTTAAAAGGCTGTTAAATCCATCCAAGCTGCATCTGAAATGCATCCAGATTTATTATTTTTTTTTCTCCCATTGAAGAACGTGGGGAGAGACTGTTAAGAGTCCAAAGACCGTAGACAGGCTTCTAGTCATTTATAAAACTGTTAGGCAGTTTGTTTCAGAAAGACAAAATTTACGCTCGTCAGTTGCATTTCTTCATTTTGCAGGTCTTGTTAGAGAAGCTTCTGTGGCAGGTTGACTTTGGCTGGTTGCTCAACAGGGCAGGGGGAGAAAATAAGATGGAAAAGCTCATGGGTTGACATAAAACCAGGGAATTGGTTCACCAATTGCCATCACAGGCAAAACAAACTCAACTTGGGGAAGATTAATTTAATTTATTGCCAACGAAAATAGAGTTGGATGGTGAGAAACAAAGTCAGGGATGAGCAGCAATGGTTTTAAACTAGAGCAGGGTAGGTTTAGATGAGATATTAGGATAAAGTTCTTTACAATGAGGGTGGTGAGACACTGGCACAGGTTGCCCAGAGAGGTGGTGGAGGCCCCATCCCTGGAGACATTCAAGGCCAGGCTTGATGAGGCTCTGAGCAACCTGATCTAGTTAAAGATGTCCCTGCTTACTGCAGGGGGGTTGGACTAGATGACCTTTAAAGGTCCCTTCCAATGCAACACATTCTATGATTAAAAATTAAAACACCTTCCCGCTTTTCCCCCTGCCCCTTCTTCCCAGGCTCAACTTCCCTCCTCCATTCCTGACTCTTCTGCCTCATCCCACTCAGCAGCACAGGGGAATGGGGGGTGGGGGCTGAGGTCAGTCCATACAAAAGCAACTTTGTATACACCAAGTGGATGTAAATTAGTTAAATGATGATCACAGAGCTGATGCTGAACTGCCATCAACATAAAATGACTGTCTTTGTACTTTAGCCCCAGAAGGATCAGGTTTGGGGTTTAACTGCTTTAACATTTGCTTTTAAAAGCAATTCTTTTGGAAGTGCTAAAGATCTTCCTGATGTACAACGCCTTATATTGCTTTTAAGTTGGTTGTTTTTTCAAAACTCATCTCACATATTGTGCTGGCTACCCTTTCACTTGGTTAAGGCCTTCAATTTGTTTGATAGCAATCTGCATTTTAGTGTTTTATTTTAGAGCTGTTCATAGGCGACTAAGAACCCTATTTTTTGGCCATATCTATGTTATAATGTAGCTACTAAAATGGTTATGGGCTGAGAAATTACCTTTTTTCTCCTTGCTTCTATTGTTTGTTTTATTTTTCTGTCCTTTTAAGTGTATAACCTGCCCAGCATTTATTTTAACCGTAATTACTATTTCTTAGTAGTTTATGTTAATGAATAGCTGAAAGGTATGTACTCTCTTAATCTTTTTTCCTTCTTTATGTCCAATAGCTTTATGGATGGCTAACTTTAGCTGCCCAGTAATTTCCTTTTCCAATTTAAATGTCACACAATATTGTATGGTATTAAACAAGTGCATAAAAATTATGATTCTTGTGCTTCAACCAGCAAGGAAAGAGAGCAGCGTTCAAGATTAATGTAGTATACAGCAACGTTTAGGCTTCTGTCTTGTAAAGTATTTGGGGTGACTAAATATAGCAAATACCATAATTGTTTCAAAAAGAAACGTTCCTTGTGCTTGCACACCAAGTGACATGCCATAGCCTGAGCAACTCTTTCAAACAAAATGCTTAAATCCGTATATAGAGTAGTATTTCTTACGCAGGATAAGTAAACATATGTAGATTTAGAAACTGAAGAGTCACTTCTGCTTTGATTTAATTTGAAAGGCAGCCATTAAAATCATACAAAACCCTTGGTACTATAGTCTGACTTACGCAGAGCGTGACATTCAGTGTGGATCTTAAACTTTACAGTTCTGTCATATTCTGCAAGCAGCAAATGCTTATACGGCTAGCAATACTCTTATCACCAGTGCTCAGGGCAAAAAAAAGTTTCTTCTGGTGGTTGAGCTTTAAACTTCAGAATAGTAGAATAGTTCTTATAGTTCTTGTTTCCTTAAAATAGGCAGGAGAAAAAAGAAAGCGAAGGATTTGCAAACAAAAGATTGCAAGGCAGCATGATTATTACAAAAGCTGCTGGACATGCGTTGTTTCCATTTAGAGCTTTAGTGTCTCACATTCAATCTGCCACTGTTTTCTGCTGTGTACTAAGAGCCCTAGTAAGCTCATTTGTTAGATGGTTTGCCATAGTGCACACGTGTATTTGTAGGCTTGTTAGTGTCTTATGCTGATTTTGCCTAAAGAGATGTAAAGCTTGCCAAAAAGCATTTTTTCTTAGAAGAGAATGATAACCCTGAATGCCTTCTTTCTTTTCTGAAGAAAAAAACCCCAAACCTAAAGAAAAAATCCAAATCCAAAGATAAAAACCCAAACTGAGGAAAGAAAGTGATTTCCTCTGAAGTAAGGAAACGTCTGGCTCATCTCTGTTCCAAATGCAATCATCACCTTTGATATGGGACAACAAGACAAGGCAATTTTGATGCTTTTCTAGCATACTTGTTTCCTCTTAATTCCTGATATTTGTCCTACTTTCTATCTATTGCGTCTCTGAAATTTTCTCCTCCACTTGTCATTGCCTCTTTAACTTTTCTCTTCACCCTACTTTGAACCTTTCTACCTGTTTGTTCATGTCCTCTTGGACAGTCTTTCTTCCTGGCCACCTCATCTCACAAGTCTTTCCTCTTACCCTGTATTCTTTTGCCTAGAGATATTAAAGAGCTGAAGTGGTTAAGAGAAAGTTATTAAAGACGACAGGGCCGTAAGAGTCTGACCTCCAGTAAACCAGTCGTATTTAAGCTGGGATAAACCACTGGTTTTAGTAATCATCTAAAACTTACAGAGACAACCAGAGTAGAACAGTGCTAACCTTATTAATACGTAGTCTACTGACCTGATTAAAGCATTTCAGTATAGAGTTAAAATGAATTATAAACTAGAGAGAAATACAAATAAATGATGAAATTAACATTCTAGAAACAACAGATATTACTGAAATAAAATCTTCTAGAAAACCTTTTATAAAACCCCGTGGCTGTGGATGAGGGTGGAATTGTCTGATTTGTCTGTTATGTCTGTTCTGGATTTAAATAACCAAAGTTGATTTGTTTGGCTGGGTTGATTCTGGTGGCTATATTACGCAATCTGAATTTAAAAAAAAAAAAAGAAAAAAAGAAAAAAAAGAAGTTCAAAGATGGATTCACGAGAACATGCAGGGATCAAATCAAAACTGAGAGGAACAGTACGGTGCACAGAAAGATTATCAGATGGGCTGGTCAAAATGATCTTTTCCTTTCAAAAGATGGTCAAGCTTTTTGGACCCAGCAAAAGTCTGATGTATCTGAAAGTTGGGGTTTTTTTGCAGATGTACCACATGATCAGAAACACTCCTGCTTCCTGCAAATCCTGCGGCTGTGTTTAGCATTCAGCTACTTCAAATATGGCTGAATACATTAAATACAGCTAACATCTGTATGCAGGAAAGGTGATACAAGTTTAGGTAACAGTAGATGGACCCCACCAGCTCTGGAAGCTGTTGTTATTGGAAGGCTACCTTCTACCAAGCAGGAAATAAGGAAATTCTCTCCTTAATAGCTGACCTGATTCTCTTTCCTGTACAGAAGGTGCAAGTGCCCAGGGAGCTATTATTTAAGAGGTATCTATCTGGCCATTAAATTTCTTCTAGCTCCTGATACACACAGAAACCCGTGACATACAGTTCAGTTACCTGTCTAAAAAAGATTTCTTGCCTCTGTTGAACAGACTGTACATGTGAGCACAAAAAGCCTTCACCGATGTATAAATGTGGACTGAGGGCTCATGGTCCCTATATTTGTACCACCATGGAGTAAGGATCCCTCTATTTCTGATAATAAAGAGGCAGGATGTCCTTAACTGTTGCCTCTTCCCCCCATACCCTTAAGTCATCACTGCATTATATGCCTTTTATTTGTTTAGGAAATACAAAGCCTCATTAGATATCTGTGAATAAGCAGGTAAGTGCAGAAGATCAGAATGATTGTCTCATCATCTAGGAAAGTTCTGATCTCAAATTTTGAACCTGTTTTTGTAACAGTAGCTTCGTTGGATAATGAAATATCATTACCGTTTGAATTTCCCAACTGTAATGTACGTCTTCCTACCTTATTGAAACTCTCCTCGTTCCCTATATGTCTGCCAGTAGTACTGTAAATTCAGGATGGTAAACTTCTGAAATTGGTACCTGGGATGGTCCGTGAATTGGCTGTCAACAGTATGTGGTTTAGATCAGTTAAAAAATTTATAATATTCTTATGCTGGCACAAAACTCCTTCTGCATTTTCCTGCCCCATTTTCCTTTTCCTTATCTTGTAAATCTTCCATATTCAAACTCACAGTTGTTTATCCCTTTCTCAGTCACCCTGTAGTCTTTATACTTGCCTAAAAATCTACACTTTTCCTTACCAAAAATACATTGTTTTCCCCAGTTTTTTGTTTGTGATTCTTTCTTTTTAAATCTTAGATATCCATTCAGATTTTTTGTAGAACGCTGATATTCTCTCTTCCCCTTCCTCAAATCTTCCATCCCAGATTTACTGAGATTCCTTTGTGCTCGAGCTTGCTAGCACAGATAGCACAGACTTAACCAACTTAGCCTCAGACTCTGCACCTGGAGCGAGAGGTGGGAGATTAAGAGAAAGGACCATGGACATCTCAGAAGGTAGGATCAACAAAGACGAAATGTAAAAAAACCCAAAAACCCAAAAAACTATGTCATCCTTTTGGTAAGGGAGTAACTGCAAATAAGATGCTGAGCCAACTCATATGGTATGCTGTGGTTTCTCAGGATAGTCTGGTAGCTTTTCCAGAAGAGGAGGTCAGGTTGCTGATCGGTGTAAGGCAGAATGGTGCACAAAGAAAGCGTATGTTTGCTTTAAAAATAGCTGTTAAAACATTTAAGAAGTTGCAGTGATGATATCAAAGTGGGAGGAATGTGCCTTCCGTAATTATAAGAATCCCATGCATTTACATGCATAACAAAAAATAATTTAAGTATTTTTAATTGTGTGAAGAAAGCTACAAGCTTAAGGGTGAGTCTGGGACAGATTATGAATCGTGAATGTATATAACATGTATAGGGCATAATCCTACTTGGTGCTTGGTCAAAACCCTTGCTGGGCAGTACTAACTGTTGCAAAATGCTCACATGATACTTAACATCCCCCAAGCATGAAAGTTCTGTCTAGCTATATTTCCACCACGGTGATTTTTTTTTTTTTTAAATTCCGAAAACTAAATATTAATAATATGAAAATAATGTGCAATTATATAACATGAATTTTATTCTTTTACTGGGAATGTTTGGTCTTGCTTGATTAAGAAAAGTTAAAACATGAAGGATCAACCTGGCAGAGGTTTATCGTGATTTCATGTATTTAAGCTTACATTTCCAGGTTTATCCATGTTGTGTTTAGTATTGTATCTGTATGTGATATGAAAAAGTATCTGTAACAGATCAATCGGAGGCCATTTCACATCTTTGCCCTCAGCCTCAGAAGGACAGTGACAAGGGCACTGGCCGTCCCTGGCAGTGGTGGTGAGCCCGGGCTGTGTGGGGGACTGCCCAGGGGCAGGAGGAAGCATTCCTTTGGTGACACACTCTCCCTCACTGAATCACTTGCAGATTAGATGCTTAATTTCACAGTCTGGTCGTAAGGCTCTGACAGCCTTATTCTAGGCTTTGTGTGGACTTGAGGGTGTGGAAGCTCTAAGCAAAACTCAGCAGCCAGAACTTCCCGGCATAGGAATTATCGGGGAACAGAGGGAAATTCTTGGTAAGCAGAGCTGGTAGTCAGTCAGGACGATTCCCTGGGAGTGGAAAGATGATCAGTCAAAGTGGTCAGAGAAGGCCTCTGTCAAGCTGCACAGCAGAGATCGCTGCAATGAGATTATCCTGCAATATGTCAAAAGTACACTTTCTGTCCTCTCAAACGGAGTGGTTTTGGGCATTTGTTTGAACTGGCAGATCCAAATGTGCTGCACACGCTCCCTTACGTCCTCAAACCGGGATACCTGGGCAGCTAGTTCTGTCATCCATAAAAATCTTTGTCCTAACATGATTGTCACTCTGCTGTATATTCAACTCATTTCCACTGGGAATACTCCTGAACTGCCAGCCATCCTCTGTTGCCTTCTATCCCTATTTACACAGCCAGTAATGATCCTCTTCTTCCCCCCAGCCCCTGGATTTCCGCACCGTGTCTGCATATCTCTCTGTTAGTCTCAGCTCCACTACCTCTTCCTGTGGATCCAAGCAGTCCCTGCTCATCTCCTCTGCCTGTTGTTCTTTCCCCCAAATTGCCCCTGCGGACAGAGGCACCCAGAACAGACCTCCTGGTGATCCTGTGCACCTAGTGGCCATCAAGGACAGTATGTTCCTCTGAGTAACTCAACAGTGACATGCATTTCACAGGTTGGGAACCCCAAATACAGGTTTTAGGCTGACAATCCCTTTCAAATCTGGAGCATCATCAGCTGTTAACACCTTCTTCAACACATGATAGAGAGACTTAATCTCTGAAATCTCCGGAGATGCATATATATATGATAAATATAAGACATCTTGGTTCTTACTAACTTATATTGGGAGCTTTCAAGCACGCAGTCACTCCACCAGCATTTGGTGGGGGTAATCTTAAGCTCTTAGATAGCTGAGGGAAGTACCTATGTTTACAGAGTGTTGTATGGCTCCTGGAAGAAAATAGGTCAATGCGCTGTGCGCTTTCCATAGTCCCTGGTGTGACTCAGTGCCGCCTCTCCAACTCAGAGCTTTTCAGATTTTATGAACTGTTTGCTTTAGGGCAGAAACCTATGTAGATAGTGAGACAAAAAAGAGACAGACCTTCTAGCAGTAAAGTATTGCGAGCATAGTAGTACTTAAAGTAGCTGAAGAACCATAAGGTCAAGCTATTTAAATTTCTCAGTGCTTTATTCCATACAGAATCACAGAGTGGCTGAGCTTTGAAGGGGTGTCTGGAGACCCTCTACTTGGAATACCTGCTCAGAGCAGACCCAAGTATATCAGGTGCCAGGGCTGTGCCCCACTGGGTTTTTAAAGGCTCCAAGAAAGGGGAGTCCACAACACTAGTGTGTGTGTGTGTGTGTTTGAGAGTACAAAATCAGAATTTAGTGCATTCCCATCAAGTCCCCCATGACCTCCATCAGTTGACCCACTCACTTGTCCTTCCATGATCTTTTTTTTTTACATCAAGAATTTGACTCTGCAGTTTAACTGTGTTCCCGTTTTGACTAACTTTCTTTACAACTTCTCTACAGCTACACGTTTCCAATTTCTTTTGTCATAAATTATTTTCCATTCTATACCCCAAAAAAGAATCTCTCGTGCCTCTCTACTACATTTGGACACAGTTCGTATAAAAGAATATTTATATAAAAGAATAGTATAGAAACATAAATAATGGTGGTATAGTGCAAGCTCCTGCAGAGGTGATGTACACACTCATGCACTATTAAAGACAGTCTTGTTCTGAGCATTTGCCTATTTTTACTACCGTTTGTAAATATATAAGTGGATAAATGGAGTGGAAAGCTTCTGGTGAGTTCTCTCTGTTTTTTGAACGACAACTAAGATTTTATATCAGGCCTGACTGTAAGCTGTTTCATGCCATTTACCTTATTTTGTTAGAAATAATTTTTTAAAATGACAGAAGTCTATGTTCCATGTATATCTGTAACTATGGAAACCATGAAGTAATTAAGAGAAGTACAGTTGATGCCTCTGTGGCTCATCAAGACAGCCAAATGTTCAAATAGTTAGACAAAACTTCTTGTTGTTTTTAAGAAGGTTAGAAGGATATACGAAAATGATCTATGAGATAATGATTTCTAGTGTAGCTTAATGGTCTATGAAAAGTGGAGATTGATGTTACAGTAAATGTGACTAGCAATTCATGGCTGCTACGTTATCAGAAATCTATTAAGAAGTTGAATGAAAATCAGGCAAGAGAAACAAAGTTGAAAAAGAAACTGATTTATGAAGAAAGAAAGAGACCAAAGCAGAGCTTTCTAGAGCTGTGATTGTTGCTGAGGCTTAGAATTCTCCCACTGCGGAGGAAATAAAAGTACTGAGGATGAAACTGGGTAGTGTGGAGAAGATGAGTGAGTGTAATAATATGGAAAATGGACTTTAAATGGGGCAAGCTTAAATACAGGACCTGTGGAGGAATCAAACCATTGGGTTGTTTGGGAAACTCACAAACCATTGTGAGTTTCAAAAAAAAGTGGTCGAAGCCTCATCATGATGACCTGTGGATAGATAAAGCCTGTACTCTCTGGTGCTCCATAATTTTTTCTTCAGCATTTAACTTTTTTCCAAGATAGAAATTCTCAAGCCCAGGCAAATCAGACCAAACAACTACTACTTCCTGAGTCTCTTTGATTTTTAACCAGCCAGGATAAAGTCTCTTTGATTTTTAACCCCTCCTTTCTCCTGGTACGATAGTCTCTTCTGTCTCCTTCCAAATCGTAAGTTTGTAAATTTTGATCATTTTAGTTAGAAGCAGACCTAAAAACAGGGCTGCAAGGAAGTTCAGGTGCAAGGTTCCACAATTTGTCCAAGTTACAGTGTTGCTTTAGAAGGTCATAACTGTAACTGAGAGAATACAATTTTTGTATTATGTTTTTAGTGGTGTGTATTAATTGATTAATTTGTGTGGTAGATTTATAAAAAAACTTGCAGGGGGAGAATATTTCAAATTACTGTATGTAAATATGCCCATGTGAATTTTTACATAGAAACTTCTCCACTAGTGATTTTGGTTTCTTCCTTGAACTCCAAAGGCATTCTCAGAGAAGTATATTGCGATAGTGACTGGAACCTGTCTGTGTGCTGTTTTAGGGATATTATTTCATATGATAACTTTAAAGTTGTCTGAGTGTTCCAACACTCCATTTGCTGCAGGATTATTCTAGAGAATGTTTAATTTTTGTGGAAGTTGTCGGGAGCTTTCTGAAAGATTGGCGGCTGTAGTTGAGAGATTTTGGCAACAGGGCATGTGAAGAAAGTCAGTTGTTTTTATCTTAAAATGACTAGTAACGCTGTTGCTAGCAGCAGTGTCAACAAAACTGGCATAAAATACCCTTTTGATGTTAACTCCACTGCACCTGTTCTACATCTTTCTATTGGCAGTTTGTTTAGAAACTTGTGGGTTTTGAAATTTAGGCCAGGAATGAGATTAGGATCAATGTGTGAACTGGGTGTTCAGTTGCCTAAAAGTAGGCATTTGATGCCATTTTTGATGCCCTGTCGTACATAAGACATACACATGTGGCTATGGCTAGCAGATGTGATGTTAACACCTGTGGCAGATTTAAGCTCTCTTAAGTGGCACATGGCAGCCAGGTGGGGCGTGCTGACTTATCTCTAATGGCACTAGTCTGTCATTAGGCACAGGATTTAATTTTATTTTGTTGTGTCCACTTGACAGTGAGTGGGTTCTCTTTGGATGGAAACTTAAATACTTGCCACGCCTATAGGTATTTCTGTGTCAACAGGAGAAATTTAAGCATCTTACTCTCATCCTTCTTCGTATGCGTAGGATCTGATTTGGAAAGTTAACATCTCAGTTAAGTATGAAAGGCAAGCAGGAAAAGAGTAGGAGATGCGTTCTCTAGCGCAAGTGGAAAATTCTGATAAGATGGGCTTTTAAACATCCCTCCTGGACACTCTCAGTCAAACATGTAAATGGCACCGCAGACTTTAAGGTGACATGTAGTTCTGTGAGCAGTGGGGCCTCGTTGCCCACGAGCATGTCTTGCCGTTGAATTGCTACGTAGATTCTGTGTTGCCAGTGAGAGATTGCACTAATGTGATAGGGCTTTTATAAAACTGCCTATTCCGTGAAACTTTTAAGAGTATAATCCCTTGAAAACTACCATGCCTATGCAAAATTTTATTGCATTTGCCCAGTGGGTTAAAACATTATTGGAGAGTGTGGGGAGAAAAAGCGGAAGAAACCAATCAGTTGTCAGCATAAACTTCATTTTCTTGCCAAACTGGGATAAAAATATCAATCTGAAAACCTAAATTATGAAGAAAATCTGCTCTGCACAGGAATGGAAGAACAGAGTGTGCTAAAATGGCTTTAATATCACAGTCCTGAAATGGCTGAGGCCCGTATGTCTGATGAGCGTTAGCATGGGCAAAGCGGTCCTCTCCCTGCTTGGAGGGGAGAACGGTACTGTCCTTTTGAACCCTTCAATTTAGAGGAGAGGCTTCAACAAAAGCAGAACCTAGACTCCTAGGCTACTTCCTTACTAATGAATGAAACCTGATCTGGGACTATTCCTAGATGTTAGAGTATCTGTACTAGTAAACTGACAGAAGGCTGCTTGGCATGCTCTTGGTCTTCAGCCCACTAGCACTTTCTCATCAATTTTTCCCGGTGGTTTGGGAACTGAGGTGCTCCAAGGCTCACCTCCAGGAGGCAGTTTGTGTGGAGCCACCTTGATTTTTAAGTAGAGCAGAGACCCTAGCATAGGTGCAGGTTATTTCATGTCACTTGGCTTCAGTGCTCAAAAACATTTCTCTGCAAGTTTAATGTACTAGTATGGGTGTAATTTTAAGATGTAGTTTAACAGGAGACAGCGAGCCATTGCCACAGAGAAAAAAATCCTCTTCCTCTCATTTGCCTCTATTCCTGGCCACCAGATTTCACTACTCATCATACCCCTCCATAAGAAAAAATAGAAGTGGCAAAAAAATGAAACCAATTGAAAAATACAGATACATTTCTACTATGTTTTTAAATGCAAGTAGCTACTGGGAGGACCTGACGGTCGAGGAAGAGGATACAAGGGAGTATGTGGTATGGGGAATCTTGGAGCAAGGAAGGGAGAGGACAAACCCTGATAGGGAGAAAGAAGAGCATGAGAGGAGGGAGGTGGGGAGACGACCTTCCCTGTTGGTGACCAGGAGCCATATATTTTGAAAAATATATTTAATGAAAGCTTAGATTCACAAGCACGTTTTCATTAGAAGGGAAGAGTTGTTTACTTATTTAGACTTTGGACTAATGTAAGGATTCAAGTAGATTTTCAGCTTCATTTATTTATATTTTAATGGACTGGAGCTGTCATGGCACTTAGCTAGGGTTTTATTACAGAATTCATTTTGATATAGCAAAAGACATAAATGCAATGCCCTGTACTAATTTCATGGTTTGCTGCATGTTTTACGTTATCCCAGAAACATTAAGTGATACATAGTCTAACTTAATTCTGTGAATGAATAGTTTTGTAAGAGCAAATTGATAGCATTTCTTCCCTCTGACTTTCAAGAGATGATTTGTAGGATAGTGGCAGAGCTCTGCTGAAGTTAACGGTGCCTCAGGCGGAGAAGAGGGTCTGCCTAATTACATCTGTTGGAAATAACTAGTGTCTTCTGGAAGAAGGTGGCTGAAAGAACATTAACAAAGGCAATCAACTGAAAAGAAGTTGCGCATACAACCTTCAGAAGGGAAATATTTAAGATAGCATGAAGGTTCAGTAAGGAATAGCTTGTGGCCTGCTATTTTAGGGCACTTGTTACCTAATTTGCTGTGCAGAGATGAAGCAGGATGCACGGCAGTCAGTTTAACTGTGGGTTTGCTATTTCTAAACTCATGAAGCGTGAAGGAGTGTGCTCCTTACGGAGTCTCCTCAGAACCCGGGCTTGGGTGAAGGATTTGGGGAACTTGCTCTGACCTCAGTCTTTGTTTTGCCTGGCATGTGTAACACAAATTTGGTATAAAGTTTATGTCCCTCCTAATGTGACTTTGAGCTCCCAGTGCATGTTTGGAAGTCTCGAAATGTGAATCTGAAAAAAGCCTTTTCCTGCGTTCTAAATTGCAGTTTTGCAATATGTAATCATGAAAAAGTGTTCTTATTTTTGTAACTGAAAACGCTCTTTTTCTCTCTGTGTATAGTTGTATATATTGTTTACTATGAGCTCTTTCAAGTTGGAATTTCATGTTGTGTTAGTACAGGAATACTGTTCCTACTCATTGTGGATCACATTCAACAGTACCTGTAAGAGTAAGTTTGAGGAATATTTTTTCTGTGAATGAAATACCCCGTATTCCACATGAAGGCAAGCATGGGATCCTTCTAGCATGCTTTCACGCAGCCTGTAAAGTTTCCACGCGAATCTGCGTGGGAACTGTTGACCCACCTCTGCTGAGTCCTGTATGTGCCACTTTGTTTTTGCTGTGTAGCACTAAAGCCCAGAACCCTTTGCTATGCTGTGAAAATGCACATTTTTCCAGAGCCATGCGTATGAACCCTTTGAATGAGGAGCACCCCTGCACCGGTTCCCTTTAATAGCTTCATGTGCAGATGCGCACTGACCTATGCAAGGATGCAATAAAATAGAAACAAACCCAACAACAGTAACCAGACTCTGGGTGTCTTGAATGACTTACCGTAGTACTGCATCAGAGCTCACCATCCAGGAAAGAGTAAACAGGAACTATTTTTGGAGTGACAGGCCAGAGTAAAATTGTCTAACACTCTTCATTTCACTGATGCATCGCGTGGAGGTCCAGAAGCCACATTAGAGAACTGTAATCCTTCATCAGAGCATTTGTTTGGTTGCCTAACATCTGTGGATTGTTAAGATAAGTTATTACACAGACCTGCTTTAGTTTAGATTAGTTTGGACCACATCCCAGTATATTCAATCAGGATATAATTCCTGCATGCTGCTAAATTGCTTGCTCCACATACTTCTCTAAAAATGTTTTTCAATATACAGTTTTGTCACTGAAACTGTTCTGTCACCTCAAGTTTTGGTTGTTATTTTTTCCTCTTAAAGAAAGCCTTTTATTATTTTTCCTTTTGGACTGAATATAACTCAAGGCAAACGTAGCATTTATTAAGTCTTGAAGAGATTCCTAAACAGGGATGGTAGTGTAGCCTCTATGTGAGTATAATGCAGATTTTGTATACGTGTAATCTGTGGTGATTGGTATGTATTGTGTCCAAACTGCAGTATTTAAAGACAGCCGTAAGGAAATGGGTTTGTATTTACATGTCTAGTATTTCTTCTTTCTGTATTCTGTATTTTTCTGTGTCTGTTTGTGCGTTAGCTATTCCTATTTGTTTGGGTCTCATAATATTCTGCATAAAATCAATTACAATATCAAAAGTGATTATGTAAATTAATGGTAATTTCTTGAAGTTTATTACATACTTTATACATATTTTAAATGATCAAATACATTAAATTGTAAATGAAGGCTGTTACCATCTTTCCATTTAAATGCACTTGCATACATACACACGTATGTAATTTAATTAGAATATTTAAATTTTACTTTAGTATTCCTTCTCCTTCCTGTAAACGAACTGTAGTTTATTTATTTTTTTTATTAACACTTTTTTCAGTTTTCCCTGTAAATTGATAGAATACAGGCAAAGACATTTTTTTTTTTTCATTAATGACTGTGGTTTATAGCATTGACATAGATTTTTATACACAGACACGTGCATGCACACTTTTGCTGTCTAATGAGCTAACAATTGTGTCAGAGTCTATAAAGACATGTGGGTTTTTTTTCCTTTTAGTCTTGCTGGGTTTTTTTTAATATCTGTAATAATAATAGTAGCTAAACCAAAAATCTATTCTATTAGAACAGACAGTCTGATAAACTGGATCTGTTTTGTGAGGTATACTAGATGAAGGAAATAAGACATTTTGGAATCAAGGGATTTTTTTAAATAAAGAACTAGCATTTATTTTCTCGAAGTTGCTGTTCCTATTATCCTTCTGAGGGTTTTTATCATAGTATCTGTTTTTATCATAAGACATGTTTGTGCCACTGTCGGAAAAACTGTAGCTTTTGATTAAAATTAATCAAAATTTTCATAGGTAGTTTATTATCTTTCTTAAATAGAAGAAATATACCAGTCATCTTTTGATAAAGGCACAATCCAGATAGGGGGAAGAGATTTGGGTGTCTTCTCAGTATGGTTTGGTCAAACAGAGCCGAAATGGTATTAGAAGTTCTGATGCATTCTTCAAACCTAACCAGATAGTCTGTTGTAGGGTGTTTTAAATAAATCTTAATTATGTTAACTATGTAAAATGCCTAAAATTTTCATCATGCCATGTAAGCCATGCCCTTCCTTCCCGGGCCAGAGAGTGAGAGAGCTCCATGCCAGACCTTTGTCCTGTTGCACCTTCTTCCCTGAAGTGATTGTTTCTTCTGTTCCTTTTAATTTTAAGTGTTGTATAATTTTGTGACTATTGCATCATTCTTGTGTTTACACAAAATAATTCAAGCATGTTTTTCATTCCAACTTCTGTCATTCTTTTTACCCTCTTTACCCATTCTTTTACTTCTTTGCTAATTAAACTAAAGGATTTTCTTTACCATTTTCCTTATTATCTGTCAGCTTTGTTTCAGCTCATCTCTATTTTTATTTCTGACAAAATTCCCACCTCTTGTATATTCTTCATGCATTTTTCCTTTTTTGTTTTTCTGCCTCAAAACTCCTTTTGTCTTTGTCTCACTTTTTTTCTTAAATACTGACCCACTTTAGAGTCCTGATTAACCTTTTACGTTTCTCTGGTGATATACTCCTGTACATAAGACTGTCCTGTACTGTATAAAGACTTGAAACATAGCGTCTTACTTTACTGTGTGTGCTCCTGTTTATCTGTGTATCTGGAGTTAAAAAAAAAAAAATTAAAAAAATCCTAAGAAGCACCATTTATGTACACAGCTTAATTGTGATTGCCAGGGACACATGTTTAATTAACTTATTCATTATCTACAGCTATAACTCAAAGAGGTGGTAATGATCATTTCCAAGTAGTGCAAAATATGGTACTTAATGCGTTCTTTTCATCGGTACATTTAGTTCTCTATTAATAGTTTTCTTTAGGTCTTACCTTGCATCTCCGGTAAGTAGTTGTGGATGTAGCTAAAACCATGCACAGTAAATGCTGAATTTATTTGCAGGATAATGTTGAGTTATGTTATGTGAGAAAAAATAATTAAAGGGCAATACTGTGTCAGTTTTCTTTGGCGGTGGAGGTTGGGAGATAGCTGTGCAGGACTCCGCCACCTGAGGTACTCATCCCCTTTACAGTCTGGTAGGCTTGTCCTGACAACGATCCGCACAGCGAAAGCAACCCAACCCGCCCCTCCAACTGCGTCAACACCAGCAACAAGCGTTGGTTGTGTTGTCGGTGTTCATTCAGAAGAGAGCTAGGGCTGGGCTGAGGGGAGATTGCTACAGGTAGGACTGATGTATATTGACAGCACATTTTGGAGAAGCTCGCATAGCATGTTGCCTGTAGGATGCTTGGCTCTGGCCAGTGCAGTCAGTGCTTGGTGAAGCATGTTCTGGGTCCTGTCATGAGCACCAGCCTCACCAGTTTAGAGAAGAGTGAGAGATTGTACCCGGTCTGTGATAGTGAGCATGCGTTTCAGGGTCTGTGAGGGGTGGCTGCACTGACTGTTCTTGTTGTCTTCAACTAGGTTATGTGGGTATGCAATTTATGTCGAAAGCAACAAGAAATCCTAACGAAATCCGGAGCGTGGTTTTTTGGAAGTGGACCACAGCCCTCACCCAGCCAGGACGGAACGCTGAGTGATACGGCGACTGGTGGAAGCTCGGATGCACCGAGAGAAAAGAAAGCAAGACTTCAAGAGAGATCAAGGTCACAGACTCCCTTAAGTACAGCAACTGCCTCATCACAGGAAATCTCTTCTTCCAGTGTGCAGTCTGACCGTAGGAAAGGAGCAGAAGTATCGCAACCGGCTATGGGCCCAGACCAAAAGCAAGTTTCATCAAGGTCTAGAAGTGAACCTCCAAGAGAGAGGTAATGCTTTCCGTCTTGATAGAGCCTCACAATAATAAATTACTGATGTCCAGTAATATTACACAAGGCTGTCAGCTGAGCCTTGTGTGTGTCTAGAACCATGTAAAAATAAAGAATAAGTTGATTTACTGACTGGAGGAGGAGAAGTCTTCATTAGCAAATATATTGCCTGGTTTGGTCTGTGCAACAGAAATGAGGAAAAAATATTGTATTTTATGGATATTTCCATGTACTTCAATGCCTTTGGTGTAACTTTTAATATAGAATTGTAGGTTACTTTTAACTTTTAAATTTGGCAGGTATTTCAAAGTTATTAAACCAAGATCAAGCTTTTAACTCGATAAAATAATGTGCTAGAATTTAAAAAAATAACCCCTCAACCCCACCCTCCATCCCAAACAAAGAAAAAACCCATCCTGTGGAGTTCTCTCAGATATCCGTATGTGTTATCTTTTTATCAATGATTGTATTGTTTTTAATAATAAACCAGGAACTATTAAAGCAGCTCATTTACACCTGAAAAGTAAACATTCGTGAAGAACAGCAATAGTACCATCTTGAATTCAGAGCAAATTGTATGCTCTGAAGCATAAAGCAAACCGGAAGCAAACTGTTATATTTTGAGTGGGTAAATGAGTAAATTCCCGAGCTGCATTCTATGTGACGAATGGGTTGAAGAGTGGCAAATCAAGACAGGCTAATGTGATGAAGCAGTTGCTGTTTTTTGGCTGCTGCCTGGCAGATGGCAGAGCAGTTGAGGAGGGAGCCTGTGGCAACAAAACAAGAGTCTGCCATGGAGGATTCTCCCTTGGCCAGAAGGGTTGGTTTTTATTTTTATTTTCCATAACTATTGAAGTTGAAAATGGATGATGAACAGTGGCGAGTAACTTACTGTGTGAGTGAGGTCTGTCTGGGTTTAACTATACTAAAACTTAGGTTAGTGTTACGTATAAGTGTGATGTAAACAAACACATGGTGCCCGCCCCAAATTTTACTGACTTTTTTCCCCAAACACTGGGAAGGCCCCCAGAGAAGTCGTCGCTCAGCTGAAGGACACCTTTAAGGCAGCAAAATGCTTTCTATTTCTGTTTTTCTGCCAAAAGTGAGATGGTTATATTAATTATACAATAGTAATATTCTCTACTTGTCACTGAGACTGTCAAATGAAGTCCAAGGGTTCTGAATGGAGAGCTTCTGTGGCAAGCTCAGGTGCCATTTATTGCTAAAAACTTGTGAGGAACAGGAGACGGAGAAAAAGGTGCCAGGAGCTTAACTTGGATCATATCCAACTTTGCCTGTCCTGTCGGATGCATCTGTGAAAATCAGTGATAGGTAATCCAAAGACAGAGCAGTTATGGAAGGGAAGATTCAGTCCCACAAAACAAAGTCCAAGTGACTTTGTCCTGGTGCAGGTTCATCTCAAATACAGCGTAAAAGTGTGTTTAGCTTTCTTAAAAATCGCTGGATTCATACGTGAACTGGTAAACAAAAGGGCAACTGGAATGATGAGGGAAATAAAAATATCTGGTATAAAGGGATTTTATGATTCTTCGGCTTGCTTATTCTCCCAAAGCAGAAGATGAAAGAGGAGAGAGCATAATTTTCATGCAGCTTCATTATTCATTGTTTTGTACTTTGGCTGTATAGAGAAATAAATTACATTTTTCATCTTCTTTTATTACCAGAGAAAGGAATGCCATTAATTTATCTTAAGGAGTCAATTTGCTTTTCTGTATATGCTTATGAAATGGGCACTTCTTTTTAGAGTTTTAATAAGATAAAGCAGACTAGGTCAAATATTTTATTGTTTCTGGATATATTCTCTTTTGCATTTTTTTTTATTTCCATGTTACTTCTTTCTGTAATGCCACTGAGGGAGGTACTCCATTTGGTGGTGTTTATGCTGTCAGGGTGCTTGAAGTGAATTGTGTGGTTAGTCTGTAACTCTCATGATTACTGCCAGAAAAATGGGGAACATACTTTGTCATAGTGCTGCAGTTATTACAAAGACAACTATGAGTCTTCCTACTTACATGGGTAAATTCTTTTTATTTGTGTTTATCCATGTTAATATTCTTTGTGGTTTTACTCATTGATTGGACCATCGGTAATATGAGTTTTTGTGGACTCTGGAAGTTGTTTGCTATTGGAAAATAAAAGTACCACCGGAAAGATTAATAGATTTAATTCATATTAACGGATCCAGTACCTTTCTATATGTTTTGACATAGTTTATCTTGGTTTATAATCTATTTATCATAACAGTGAACGCAAGCAGTGCATGCAAGTATTTTTATTTTGCATTCAATTCTTCAAATTATTGTACTCCTTTTCATTGCAGGAAGAAGACAATATTGGTTTCAGATCAGAATGGCAAAGGTTTAAAGAGCGAGCGTAAACGTGTGCCAAAATCCTCACTTCAAAAAGAAGGACCAGCAGATGACAGGGAGCGTAAAGAGCGGCACGAAGGTAGAAGGCTGGAGAAAGGCAAGTCACAGGACTACCCAGACTTGCCAGAGAAACTTGAGGAAGGCAAAGTGCCTGATGATGAAAAACAAAGGAAGGAAGATGAATATCATACCCGTTACAGGAGTGACCCCAATCTGGCAAGATATCCTGTAAAACCACATCCCGAGGAACAGCAGATGCGCATGCATGCAAAAGTTTCTAAAGCACGGCATGAGAGAAGGCACAGTGATGTAGCTTTGCCACATACAGAAATGGAGGAAGCGGAGGTACCTGAGAATAAATTAGGAAAACGCTCACAATTGCAGGGAACTCAGGACAGAAAATCTCTTGTGGAAACTCAGAGGTCGTACTCTATAGACAGAACAGGTGATGTAAGAATTTCTGTTTCTAAACAATTAACTAATCATAGCCCACCAACTCCCAGGCATAGTCCAGTTCCTATAGAACACGTAGAATACAAGAACCACGATTCCTTTAAAAAACAGAGCCGCCTTGATCCTAGCTCTGCTATTCTCATGCGAAAAGCAAAGCGGGAGAAAATGGAGACCATGCTAAGGAATGATTCCCTTAGCTCTGACCAGTCGGAATCAGTGCGGCCATCCCCTCCAAAGCCTCATAGAGCAAAAAGAGGCGGAAAGAAAAGGCAGATGTCAGTTAGTAGCTCAGAGGAAGAAGGGGCATCAACACCAGAATATACTAGCTGTGAAGATGTGGAGATAGAAAGTGAAAGTGTCAGTGAAAAAGGTAAGGACCTTTATGTATATTATGCACATGGCCATGGTTTGGAAAAAAAAAAAAATCTGTATTTTTCTCTCTTTTGCCTCTTCTTTAAACATACACCTTTGTTTTTCCCTTTGCCTTTCTTTTTTTTTC
The DNA here is from genome assembly GCF_963924245.1 of Chroicocephalus ridibundus. Taxonomy (NCBI): domain Eukaryota; kingdom Metazoa; phylum Chordata; class Aves; order Charadriiformes; family Laridae; genus Chroicocephalus; species Chroicocephalus ridibundus. Next base: position 95,822,837 of record NC_086286.1, on the reverse strand, counting down.
CCCAAATGAGAAGTGTCTTATACCTGTTTACATTTGGTTTGCAATGTTTCCTTTTGCATTCTTAGATGAGGGTTAAAGGTGGCATCAGCTGATGAGTTTCTCATTCTCTTCCCTTTTTCACCTAGAACTGACAGAATTTAAGGGTTCTAGTTTTTTGTCTCGATGATATCTGTACACCTTTGGTCATCGCTTCATCCTTTTGTCTGTATGCAGAATCATTTTCTGTGAATGAGTTGAAATGGAAAGAGGGTTCTGTAGCAATATGGGATGACCATTATAAAGCATCATAATGTTACTGATACCTCAGTCTGAAGATATGCAACATTTTACTACGTTTAATAAAATATCAAGGATCTGCCAGAGTTCATTGTTAACAAGGTCAGGATATGGGGCAAGGAGAGTGTTATATAGGAAAGAAATGAGAATTGCTGAACTCGTTATCTAGATGAATTTGCTCCCAAGCTTACTAGTGTGTTTAAAATCTGTGATTTCAGTTTGTCTTCATCTGTGGATGGTAACACTCAGCAGTAAGGAATAAGTGTAGTACACTGTGTGCTTTTAAACAAAGCCTTTCTTCTGGCTGAAGAAGTTAATCAAAATCATGAATGTTAAACAGATAAAATAAGCATCGTCAGAAAAGACTGGTAGAACCTACTAACTGTCTTATAACCCTGGTTTGTCTTTAAGTGACGCTACGGTGAGCTGAAGGCTTTTTGTGTCTCTGGAAGTAGCTTTTAGCTCTTTAGTTTAATTATCTGTGTTTGTAACTTGGAAGTTTTCTGCTGATGTTCATACTCAAAATGCCAGCGGCTTGTCTGGATTGCCTTTTAGTTCCTGGCACTGTTCCCTGACACGTCTTTGACTCATGTATGCTAACCTGTCTGTCTGTCTTTATCTGATGTTGTGGTCTCCTGACATCCCCTAAAGCTCCACGTATACATATAAAAAGAGACAACATTTCTGTCCTATCCCATCTGAATAGCTGCTTGGTTTAACTTTCTAAGCGTTAACTTTTCCCTTCAAAATATGGAAGCTTTTCTGCTCATTTTTAAGGAGGGACGATGATCATGCCCCTGAATTCTTATTCCAGATTCCACTTAGACATTAAAAAATCCTCACTTTTTTCACTGGGGAGGGGGGCAGGGTGGGTGTGTTAAACACTGGAACATATCGCACAGAGATGTTGTACAGTCTCCATTCTTGGAGATGCTCAAAACCCAAATGGAGAAGGCCCTGAGCAATCTGCTCTGGCTGACCCTGCTTTTCGGCAAGACGTTTGAACTAGGGACCTACAGAGGTCCCTTCCAGTCTCAACTATTTTGTGTTTCTAAGAGAACGCATCTCTTTCCCTTATTTTGTGGTGATGTTTTATGGTGACATTTGGATTTGTGCAATTTTCTCTGACTTCCTCTGTTGGTAGTAGCGGTCTGTAATATAGCATTTCCTTTCCATCTTTCTTATTTGCTTTCATTTATTTGCATCAATTTGAGGTTGCTTATGAAGTAGAAAGGATTTTCCATGTTCACTGAGGGGTATCATTATAAACTGGAAGGTCATTGATGTGAAAGTCAAGTACAGGTTGAAAATCATTGATACTGATATCAATATGTTGATATAGTTTGCTCTATAATGGCCCTTTGTAAGTAAAACCGTTTGATGGTTGCTTTCAGGCTCATGACACTGATCTCAGCTTTTGACCAATTTCCTGTTGTGTTGTTAAACCATTAAGAGTTGTACTTTTTTCCTTCGGTGTCATGAATCCCAGAGGATTTCAAATGTCGCTCAATATTCATGTTCTCGATAACTGAATCAAGTTCGTGGTTATCTCCGAGACAGATATTTAGGCTCCCCCTTTAGGCAGTGGAGGCTGTGGTCTGTATCATGTCACAGTGCTACCTCATTGGATTTGAATAAAAATTATAAATAAGGGTATGTTAGGGAGCTGTCTGACCACTGTCACCTTGGTTAACCTGTCACCTTGGTGACCACTTGGTTAACATGGTTGAGCATTCCTTGAGACCTTATCTCTACTTATCAGTAAGCTAGCACTGAGTTGTTAATCAGAATATATATATACACACGCATACATATATTTGTATGTATATGTGTGTGGGGGGGCATGCAATGCATTAATTACAGATCTATATTTATTAATTTAATAGCTGTGAGATGTAGCTGTTAATGTTTTTTTGCCTGATCGTGACATGAGTTTTATAATCCTTGTCATGGTAAAGGAAGCGGAAAACCTTTGAAGCTGGGGGTATGGTACAGAAAAAGAGCTGGGAAATGTGAATACAAATGAGAAAGCAGAAGCATTTTTGGTAGTAAAGTATCCAGTTATTTTTAGAATCAGTATCCAGTTATTTTTAGAAACAATTTTCATCAGTACTTGAAAAAATCTGCAGTATTTCATGAGAATAGATGGAAAGCCAGGAAATTTTATTACCTGAGAAAACATTTTAGAAATCCTTCAATATTTTAAAAGAAAAAATGCCCCAGTAAAAGGGTGTAGTGTTAAAAAATTGATACGAATAATTAAAAAATGCCCATATTGTAACCAAGGTCAGAATCCCATTTTTTGCACTTTAGCAGCATCATTACAAACAGATTGTCACCCAGCGCTTTGCTTGTAATTTGGGAGAGATAATGCACAGGTCCCCAGTTGTAGCGGTTTCATTTCTAAACCCAGGAGGGTCTAGGAATCCATCGTCTCTTATCAAAATATCAGTTCAGTCAGAAATCTGGTAGTATAAATGGAGCTAGAAAGACAGACTTTTTAAACTTTGAACAGGCTTACCAAGAAAAAATGGGGTCTTAAAATTAATGCGCACATTTGGTGAGTGCCAATATAAAGCAATCAGCAACTATTTTCAATTCAATATTGAACAGAAGTTTTCTATGGAAAACAGCTTACAGAGATGTTTAAAAGAAAATGATGCCCCATAGAAATGTAAGGTATAGACGGAGTGGATAAGACTGTATTGAAAATCAGTGTGCCAAAAATGGCATATAAAGGAGATACTGTGCAAAAGTTACTTTTTAACATTTGCATTTCCTAGAAACACTGTTTAGGATGGCATTACCCTATCTTCTGAGCACAAAAAACCTTCTAAAAGTGATATTCTTAAATACAAAGGAAACTAGTTTAGCTAGTACATCCCTTGCTATTTACTGTAACCACTGAATATGTATTTCATCAAAGTTATTAACAAAATAACTCACAAGCACCGGAGATGCTTTCTTTCCAAAAAAATAAAAGTCTTTTTGCAATCCAGTGGGATTTTGCCTCTTTGGTGGAGGACCGGAAGACTTATGTTTGAGTTGTTTCCATGTTGGACTAAATCTAGAGAAAGAACTGTTTAGTGTATCCAAAAACATCATCTCAAATTTCTTTTTAAAAAATATCTTCACGTTTTACAGGACACTATTACTGATTGATGACAAATGTTTTCATCCTATTATTAATACAGGCTGTAGGACTCCTTACGCTGAAGTCTGTCATAGTTGAACATCAGGTGGACTGAGTTTCCAGTGACAACACTATCCTGGCAAGGCAAAAGTTGTCCTCTTAGAAGGCTTAAATAGCGTTCATACTCGCTTCACAGACTTGCTAGAGTAACATAAACCAGACTATTACAAATGAAATCCAGACCTCATTTTAAAACTGAGAACAGCTTCTGCCTACGGCCATCCAATGAAGAACGCAAATTAGATTTGGAGTAAGTTTGAGAAAAAAGATTTTCTTTAGAGTTTAAAACCAAGAATTTGTGTAGAGCTAGTAGATTTGTGTTCAGATGACGTTGTAACTTTTATCCCGTGATAGATACAAGAGATATTCTAGACTTCTGTCATTCAGTCTTTGAAACCGGAAGATAAAATAGTGTTGGAAGTTGGAACAATGTGAGGAGGTACTGCATGCTGCTCATGTACTTTTATGCTAATGGTTTTACATTCTGCATACTCATTGTTCATATTTGCCTAAATGTGTATTTTATTCACACTGCCTAGGCTTTAAAATATACCTAATACTTGCATATTGTCAGCAAAATGGTAAAAAGCTAAGTATAACTCACTTTATATACTTGCTAATGGATTTCATTGGGAGTGAGGAGAGCATGACAGAGTTGGAGTCTTGTTTGAAAAAAACAACCCTGAGATCACATTCCAGTTACTTTCAGTGAAGATGTGATTGTTTCGTTCATAATCCCTTTCTTACGGTACTGGGAGGAACAGAGTGACCTGGTTTCCTGTTGTTCTTATGACATCACCCTGCTGATTAGAAAGTGTTAGGGGCAGGGATCTTGCTGGGATGTTGGTGGATGCGCAGCTGCGAAGCAGGGCGGGTTGTGACCAGGAGGAGTGGAGCTGGAGGTCAGAAGGAGACGGGGATGCTGTGGTTTGCAGGTGAATGTGTCTGTGCTGGCTCAGCTGCAGTAGAGGAGGATCTGACCCCTTCCTTCGTCCTCCTCTGGTGTTTCAAGTGCCGCTTTGGGCGCTCGTGTTTGGTGGGGCTCCTGGGGGAAGGAGAGCATAAATTAAATCCCTGCTCCAGTGATTTCTTCCAAGTGCTGTAGCATTGTTGGCAAGGAAGGTAGCCTGTGGGTTAAGAGAGAAACCACACGCGTGCGGTAGGGCGTAAATGGAGCAAAAGAAAACATCAGGAAAAGGCTATAGAGAAGAGGTGCCTGGTTTTACATGGTTTTAGCTAAGCATTTTCACTGAGGTATTTTAAATCTGGAGTGTAGGCAAGTCAACTTGTACCGTAACATCTGCTAGCATATTTTAACATCTGTTCATGTGGAGAGTTGGGCATGGAGTTTTAAAAAGAGCTGAATTTGTTTAAAAGTGTGACTGAGCTTTAACTTTTTGTAAAATGAAATACCTTTTCTAGGAAGATTGTTAGTTCTTAGAAATGAGTTCAAATTTATCTTCTAGTCCTTGTGTGATAATTTAGATCTACATGTGATTCAGATTTTAATGAAAATATAATCTAAAATGGCTCTAGTTTCAGAATTTTGATCAGTGTGTATTATTGAATGCAATCAATATTCAGTGCTTTTGAGTAGCTGAAATTATTTACAGTGCTTATGGAGTTGTAAATAAGTGCCCGTTAAATTAGTGTTGGTCAGTAAGACATCTGTTTTGTGTATATGGAATTATCTAAAGTGCATACATGCAGATGCAAATGAAATAAGCTAAGCGTGAGTGGGAAGAAGGACATACTGTTGCCAAGAAATCCAAGCCTTCACTGAGATATGTAACCATATAAATGGGAGTGTCATGGAAGACATGTGGCTGAATTCTCTTTTAAAATCCCCTTTTCTCTAGTTTACCTGAAGAAGGTTGTGAATATGCTGGAGGAAGTTTGCAGAAAAGCAGCAAGATTGACCAAGGTCTATAAAATATGATATATAAGGAAAGGTGGGATGGATTTGGGTTGAATAGTCTAGAAAAGAAAGAAAGGAAAAAAAAAAAAGAAAAAGGAGAAAAACTGAAAAAAAAAAAAGGCAGGGAGGCAGGACTGGGCTTTAAATGGGAAAGAAGAAGCTGGAGGGAGAAAGAGATTGAGTGAGTGCTTCGCTCTTCCCCTGGAGGGTTAAGTTACTGCTAGGGATGTTGAAGCCTGGTGCCAGAAACCGTGTCAACTCTGAGGACAGATAAGCAAAGTTAAGGTTAATTGTAATCATAATTTCTTACTCAGTTGAAATAGAGGATCCCTGGAAATAAAAATCAATTTCTTCACTGCACTGAAATTACTCTGTGGTAGAAATATTGCTGTTGTTCCTGTGGCAGGCTCTGGGTTAAGGTGGGGATATCTGGGGCTAAATCCACAGTACTCCTCACTGTAGCTTATCCTTTTCGTCACACTTTAAGTAATGATATTTGATAGCCATTTCCAGTACAAACTTATGTAATGACAATCTGGTTTTTGAAAAGGAAAAAAGAAATGTACGTTTTGACTTATCAAGAGACATGGAAGAAAAGGATGCCACAAACTGTTAAACCTTGAGTTCTTTCTTACAACAGAGGCAGCTGGCAAGGCATTATGTTTCGTTACTATTAAGATGCGCTGTCTTTTGTGTTGCTTGATTTTTCACGTTTGTTATTTTATTGTTTGTTCTTTGTTGCTTACCGTTCTCCTGCACATGTAATTCATAAGATAACAACAGATTTGTCTTAATAGTAATTTGCCCAGTGGTAAGATGAGTATTGTCCTTACAAAATAGGGTGTACTAAAGCATAGAGGAATTACGATCATATGTTCGGAGAGACTTAACACCTGACAAGCAGGATAGCTTTAATTTGAGAAGCTGTGAGTGTTTGGACCTGTAGAGAAACACAGCAGTTCTCTAGACATGAAAGAATAGTTCTCAAGAACATTCAGCAGTCACTTTTTTCCCATCCAGAAACCACTGGAGGTAGCAGGTGCAAGAAGAGCAGCGGGAGCTGCGAGTCATGGAGCACTTTTTAAGGGACTAAGAGGGAACTGACAGCTTTTGAAAATCTTGCCCTAATTTTAGCTGCTAAGCGCTTTTCAAAATGCAGCTATGCAGTGAACTGGAGTTGAAACTCAGCTAGCCTGGAATATGGCATAGCATTTGTCGTTGTTTATCCCCAGCCAGCAACTAGGACCACACAACCGCTCGCTCGCTCCCCCCATGGCAGGATAGGGAAGAGAATTAGAAGAGCGAAAGTGAGAAAACTCTTGTGTTGAGATAAGGACAGTTTAATAAGTAAAGCAAAAGCCACTCATGCAAGCAAAGCTAAACAAGGAATTCATTTCACTGCTGCTCTTTGTCAGGCAGGTGTTCAGCCATCTCCAGGAAAGCAGGGCTCCATCACATGTAACGGTTACTTGGGAAGACAAATGCCATCACTCTGAATGTTCCCCCCTTCCTTCTTCCCCCAGCTTTTTATTGCTGAGCATGATGTTACATAGTATGGAATATCCCTCTGGTCAGTTGGGGTCAGCTGTCCCGGCCATGTTTCCTCCCAACTTTTTGTGCACTCACAGCCTGCTCGCTGGCGGTGTGATGTGAGGAGCAGAAAAGGCCTTGACTGCCTAGCAACAACCAAAAATGTTAGTGCGCTATCAACAGTATTCTCTTCCCAAACCCAAAACACAGGACTATAGCAGCTGCTAGGAAGAAAGTCAACTCCATCCCAGCCAAAACCACAACAGCATTATAGCCAGAGGATGATCCTTTCCCCTACTCTGTCCTACTATTGAGTATTTTGTATGTGCATATATTTTTTTGTATACCATAACAGTTATGTGAACTGCTGCTGAGGATTTGCTGTTTTTCTTTTCTCATGTGTCTTTGCATTGCTCTAATGCTTTCTTCCTTCCTTCTTTCTCCCTCTGTACAATAGATGATCTTCAGAGTCAGGGACTCCCCACATACACTTTGGAATTACTGAAGTTGATTCTTGTCTCCATTTCACCCATGATACCAAGCACAAGAGTTATGTTTTCAAATGTGCACATCTCATATGATCTCACTGGCTATATTTACTGTACTAGTAAATTAGACAGCCATGCTTTGACATCTTTGGCCAAATAACAAAACACGGCGCATTTCCATATGATGAAGCTCTTGCAGTCGTCAAGAGAAAGGCTGTACGGAAACTGTCTATTAGGACTTATTCTTGGCCTGTCCCCTACCTAGAAAGAAATGGGAGAGCGCTAACTGGCCCAGGGCACAACTGCTCCAGGGGCTACTCTAACGATGGAGCAAGAAAGACAATCTACTTGGTACTGGCTAGTACACTGGTATAAATGTAGTCACCATTTCTTATTTGTTTGTCTGCCTGTTTTCTTGCCTTGCATTTAAGTTGCAAGTTCAGTAGAGTCTGGGGTTTCTTTTTGTCTTTGTACAATGCTGAACTTGGTGAGAATTCAGTCCATGACTGAGATTCCAGATTGCCTTGATGATAATAAAATAGTATGCTTATTTAATGCAAAGACATATTATTAGAAGGTAGCCTTTTCTTCTATTTATCAGCATCCAGCAGAATGCCAGATTACTGTCAAGTGTACTCCGGCACACTTGCATTCATTCTCTTGTGGCCAACTGCAGGTTGCCTACCACAAGGGATTCAGTTGAGCCTAGATTCCTGTTCTCACTACCTATTAATGTGCTGTTAATCAGCTAAATTACCCTCTTGTTTGCCTGCTTACTTTTTGCTATCGGGTAACAAAGTGATTCATGTATGTATACTGCTGCCGCTTATAAAGACATTGTGGCGCTATTTCTTTTCTATAAAAAGACCAGATTTCCAGACCTTACAGCCTTTTCAGCCTTTGGGTTGGGACTTTTCAGTTTGGGGTTTTTTTTAGTGGTTTTTTTTTGGGGGGGGGTATTGTTTGTGGTTTTGTTTTTTGGGGTTTTTTTTTGTTTTTTTTTTACTGATGGAGCCACCACTGAAGGATACGACAGCTTGATGTGTTGCATGCATGTGACCGTGTTGCTCCGTTAATTTTTCATTAGTTACTGCTCCCACCCCAACCCCCTCCACCCCTAGTTTTTAAACCTTAATATAATGGTTCTGATAACTGATCAGGTTGCTTTTCTTGTCCAAGTAGAATCTAAGGTTTTAGTTCAAAGGGAGACGGGTTTTGTTTCGGCTTGCCGCTCAGCTTGAAGACAGGTGAGGACAGGGCAGAGCTTTACAGCTTTATTTTCAGTTTGATAGGTTTTTTTGACTTTTCTGCATAAATTCGCTGTGAGAATAGAAAGTCTGCAAGCAAGATACACAAAATGTACGGCAACAGTGATTATTTGTTGGCTAATGCACATAGTAGACAGCTAGGACCTACATGCTGCTAGCCTAACTGTTAATAAGTTCACCACCTCCCTCTGCAGACACCCAACTGCTCTGAATGTTAAGAGAGAGTTGAATTAGTCACTTTTTGAGGTGCTCCAACACTTGCAATCTCTGCATAGTAAATGCATACCTACAGCAATAATTTTTTAGACCATCGGTGTTAAATATTTTATTACTTTCTTTCCAGCCATGAAGCAACTTCTAATAATGCATTTTATTTGGAATATTGTCTGTTCACATTTGCTTTCTGTCTGTAAACACGACCTTTTCTATTTCAGAAAAGCAAATATCAGCATTCTTTACTTTGGGACCTGTGGCTTTCCTATACCTTATGTGCACATTGGACCAAAGTCTAACGTGGTTCATTGAGCAAGCTGAGAAATGTTCAGGGGCAGCGTGGCTCATCTAAACTTCCCAAATCCAAATATGGCCTTTGAGGGGACGGTGGGCTGGTGTTGGAACGTTAGACTGAAAAGGGTGTTTAGTTTAACGTGTATTGTGTGCCTCATTTGGGCCACAGCTAGTGTGGGATTGATCTCCAATTCTAAATGCAGGTCCATATACAATTTAAGCATAAGCTCAACTTTCATTGTGTAGAGGTTTTGATTGCACATAGGGTCCCAACTTAATATATCTTTAGTGTTAGTTGTGGGAGCTAGGTGTGGTGGAGGAATAAGTAAAATGATTATATTCCTTGGCTACCTCTCCGTCATATGTGTAATTTAAGGCGAAATGTTTTCAGACACATAGCAAGGAGAAATGAAGCACATCACACATTTATCTGATTTTAACGCATATGTATTTTATGATTTAATTGTATACATTACTTTCTAGAATTTAAAGTTCCCATTTTTGAAACCTAGTCCTCAATTTGGTAATTCTTTCCTCTGCAATATAAGCTGCGATTCTGATTAGTTATTCTCAAAATGATTGTTGGAAGAATGTTCTATTTAAAGCAACATGGTCATGTTGTTATACCAGTTTTCTAAAGGATCTAACTTCTTGGTATTTTTTAGAATTGCCATGGAATAGCCTTGGGCAGACTTGGGGGCACACACTTCTTTGTCCCTCTGAAAATCAGTGGTGCTCTAGATTTGTTTAGGAATTGTCCTTCCCAGAGTAGAAGTGGCTTTCTGAATCAGACCTGAGCTTTGAAATGTTCTTCTTATAGGTAAGAGTCAGTGTACATGGCTTAACGGTTGGCCTTTTATTAATTTGGTTCTTTTACTAAAAATGTAACATAGTTTTTCACTGGAAATGTAAACTCAAATACAAATGTAACTTCAACTGTAAATTCAACTTAACTATTTCTAAAACTTTGCTGTTCATTTTAAAGTATTAACTAAATAGGATTAATAAGCTACTAATTAAAAATGTTTACCTACTTTTATGGACCTAACTGTATTAAGCTATATTACACTTTCATGAAATTTTATTTCATTTTTTGATATTATTTTTTTGGTATGCTATTAAAAGAGCTCAGTGCTATGAATTTATTTTTCTGCTCAGAAAAGCAGCAAGTACCACACGTGGCTCTTTTTAACCCTTTGGGCCACGCGTTCTTCGCCGTTAAAGTTGTGCTTAAGAGGCCGCTAGATGGAGCAGTCAAATCTAATTTCTATCTATCGCCCTCTGTTTATGCAAGACAATCTCTCTCTTAGCAAAGAGAGAGTCTGGAAACGCAGGCCCACCTTCCTACTCGACCTGGTAATTTACAAACCTTTTTCATATCTTATCTCCATGTGCATTTTTCCACGGGCAGATTTGGGTGGGAGTGACAGATAGCTTTGCAGAGTAGGGAGCTCATGCCATGGAAAGCAGCACTCCCCAGCTGACTCCCTTTAACCTGTGTGCCATTCGTGTATACGGTTCTCACCTGAATTGTGAGATGAGCAAAAACTTCTGCTCAGGCTGCAAATGCTAATCAGTGCCATGAGCTGAGGGCTGGTGAACAGCCGGTTTTTTCCAACTCCCCAAAGTCTTGGGTCCCTCAGAGGAATAATGCCACTTCTTACCTGTTGCGCTCTGGAGCTCTACCACAGCAAATTGGTGAAAGTTTACATCAAAATTCATACGATGCCAGGTAATTTGGTATTCTGTATAGGCTCAGATTTTACTTAAAATATAGTGTAAAAGCGACTTGCGCTTACAGATAAAACTGAACCTCACAAAAGCAACTCACAAATACAAATTTAAATAGATGTAGATTCTCAGAACTTTCTGGTGTTTGCTGTTTCTGCCAATTTTTATGTAACACACCGAACCTTGTCAGTATACCCAGGTGGGCTCAGTTATCTCCCATGGGGCAAATGTTATGGATTTGCCAGTAGTCGAGTCATCATCATCTTTAAGCAAAGTCTGTCTGTGGGAGGCCAAAACAGGCCCCTGGGAATGGGAATTCAGCTGAACACTTAGGAATAAATTCAGTTGTGCTGCTGCAGGCTCTTTTCCACAGACGAGTTGCTTTGAAATCAGTTATACAAAAAGTTGATTAATCTGTTCCTGTTACCCGGTTTTAAATCTCACTGCTAAGGAAGTCTTAGGGAATGGCTATTCCTACAAGCCACTGAAAGGAGACAGTTAGGAAGACATTAATTTTTGCCAGTAAGCATTTGTTTTTGTTTTTTTTTTTTAAACAAACAAATGTACCATTTACATTTTGACCTCTCTTCTAAAGTTTCTTTTAAAATTCTAATCTATTGGTATCCTTTTCCTTTTAAAAAAAAGCAACAACAGCAAACAATGATATTAACTTAAGGCGTACTGTCAGAGATCAGTTATCTGTGCTATGGTGGACCTAATCTTACTTTGACCTAGAAAATTATTATAAGGATTAGGAACGAATTTGCTGGCAATGCTTTAACAAACAACAGGGTCACTGTTAAACCCTGCATTTAGATACGTGGGTGGGTTTTTTTTTTGTATTTTGATAGTATATAACATTTTTAAAGTAATAGAAAATGCTATTTAATAGAGGATGAATTTTTGAAATGGTCAGTAACGTATGGTACTGTTTCTCTAACTTCTAGGTTTAAATCTGAAATTTTTAGAATTAAAGGATCTGGAAGGAATCTGACTTGTAGGAGAAACTGGAAATTAAACTATGTCTAAACAGACTTTGGCAGTAAGGAAAAGAAAAGGAGGGAATGCAAATTAAGTTGTCAAAGGTCTCCTGAACTAGAGAAATAATAGACTGAACTAGCGACACATAGATGTCTCTCACTCTTGGCTGTATAACCTTTCAACCACAGTCTGTACGTGAATCAGTTTAGGACATGCATTGTCTTTTGTTATGTAATATGGGGGGGGAGGGGCAGGGAGGAACAGTTTTTGAAGGAAAAAAAAAATTGTTTTAAGGAATTTTGGTAAAGTGATGTGGCTGACTTAAATAAGAAGTTGTAACGACACTGTCACTGTAGGTTGAATCTCCTGTTTTTGCTGTAGCCCAGGTTTGTAGACAATACTTTTTGCTTGGCTCCTCTTTTGGCAGGAAAACTCAGGTGCAGGTAAGGCGGCCTGTGGTCTCTTCCTACAGGTAGTAACGTTGAATTGATTCGAGCAATTTAGTTCTGTGAGTTCAAGCCTGCACCTGAGCGTGGCTGTCAAAGGTAGTGCTGTCGTGCCATCGCTTCATCCCAGCTTACTCTGCATCAAGCAGGGAAGAGACTTTGAACGTGGGTGTTCCACATCCACCATGCTGTAAGGCATGAGAGTTGGGAGAAGTATGTCTCTATGGAGACATTAACACAACAACCAGAAATAATAGTTAAAGTTGGGAACAAAAAGAATATTTTGATTTTATTGGTCAGTAAATCAGAAAGTCAGTGTCTACATATTAGTTACCTTTTCACTGAAAGTATCGGGTATTGGTTAGCAATTGAATGGCTGAGCAAATTGTTTTAATTAGGGTTTGGTGAAGACCACCTTTGGCTGTAAAAAAGGCTATCCAGCAGATCTTTTGTGGATATTGTAAGTTAATTTGTTAAGTACTGACCTTGTCACAAAGAAAAATGCTCCACAAAATCTCTTTTCATACAGAGGTCGATTCATCAGCCGTGATGTCAGAGGAAGTCCAGAAGTCATCAGTAAATCTGACAGCACAGCATTGATGTTCTCTGTCTTGATGTCAGTAGATCCTCAGTCAAGGCCAGTTATCAAAATTATCAGCCTGAGGAGGTGCTGGCTTTTTTAACAGATGAAGTAACTCAGATAAATGCATTGCAAAATTACTCGATCATGAAGGTTGGATAGCAAAGATGTCCGCCACGACATCTATGGGATTGAAGGCCCACTGTCGGCTTTCTAGTGTGGGCATTCTTCTTGTCTTTTTCCAATTTCGCTGTCATTATCATCTTCCTTGGATGAGTCAAGAACACTGAAGTCATCAGAGATGGGGGATGAGGAAACAGAATATTGGTGGCAGTACAGTAGAAAACAATTGGCAATGGAACTTGGAAACAATGGATCGAGGAGCAATAGATAGCAGGGTGTTTCTTTACTGGCTCTTGCATACCTGTCTGCTTGAAGGGGTTCCTATAATTTGGTCGTGCAGCAATGCCCCTCTGTCTTCCAGCAGTTTTCCAGTCTGCTGTAAAAAGGTGGGTGATGTTTTGTAAAACTCCCCTTAAGGTCATTTAAGAACAAGGTGGTAAAGCCACTTGTCTGGGACGCCAGTGGGAGACACGCTGTAGCCTGCTGCGATGTGTGTGTTTGCATTGTGTTTTTCAGGCAGATGCCAAGTTACTTCACTTCCACTTTGAACTGATTGGCTCGGACCGAGGTTGGAACGAAATGCTGTGGAGTAACGACAGCATGACATTGATTTAGCCCAAGCTAAATAAAAGGCAAAACTTAATAGCTCCAGTTTGTCCCTCTGTTGATGTGACTACATCATTTCTGCTTTGGTGCTTTTGTTTCTTGCCAGCTGGCCAAAAATGTAAACAGAATATGCTCATGCCTGAATGGAAAGGAACATGGATGAGCTCTAACAAGTTTGATGGGTGTTTGAGGGCAAACATTCCTTTTAGGAGCTATGTGTCTTTTTCACCACAGTCGTCTCAGTTCTTAACCTCTAATTTTTCTCAGTAGTTATGAGAAATGACAGGCTGAGCTATGTCAATCTGTTGAAAAGAAAACCACTTCTGTATGTGGGCATATGTATTTGTATTTTTATATATAAAAGTCTTTCTCTTGTAAATAGTCAATGATTGTCTTTGCAAAGTTATAAGTATTTTGCCAGAGAATCTGAAAAATGCTTATCCCTCTTCACTAGGCAATGCTTTACTGAAGAGGAGATGCACTTACGTTGCACAAGTGCACAGAGAAGTGTTTTAATTAGCTCAGTGTCAGCCAAACTCTGCACTTATGTCTATCAGAAGCAAGTATGTTTTCTCTACTGAGTTTGATTCTGGATGCACAGACAAAGGCTACACCCACGTTTTCTATGATCCCAGGAGAGCATTGTGTGTTCTGGAGTGCTGCTAGCTGAGCAAAGGAAACGCTTGATTCCTCCCCATAAAAATTTGTTTTGATACTTTTTCACGTATCTAACATTTCACCACCCATTGAACTTCAGTTGTTTGACCATCACTTGAATCAAGTGGTTATGTCAGTTTTCCACCCACCTTGTAGTTCACCAATCAATCCGTATCTCTCCAATTCTGCTACAAAGATATTGTGGGAGACTTGGTTCAAAGCCTTGCTACAGTTACGGTAAACAACATCTGCTCCTCTCCCTTGTCTGCAGATCCAGCAATCATATTGGTCAGGCGTGATTTGCTTTTGATAAAGCTATACCGGCAGTTCCCAGTCACCACCTTGGTCTTCATGTGCTCAGGACTGCCTTCCAGAAGGATTTGCTCCATAACCTTCCCATGGAGTCAGGTTAGCCTTCCCAGTCTGTAGTTTCACAGGCCCTTTTTCTTGTCTTCCTTAAGAGAGGAGTGACAGGACGAGAGGAAACGGGTTCAAGTTACGTCAGGGGAGGTTTAGATTAGATATTAGGAAACATTTTTTCACTGAAAGGGTTATTAAACATTGGAATAGGCTGCCCAGGGAGGTGGTGGATTCACCATCCCTGGAGGTGTTTAAAAAAAGGGTAGATGGGGCACTTAGGGACGTGGTTTAGAAGTGGCTTTTGTCAGGGTAGGTTAAAGGTTGGACTTGATGATCTTAAAGGTCCCTTCCAACCTCAGCAATTCTATGATTCTATTTTATGATTTGCCTTTTCCAGTCACTGAGAATCTCCCACAATAGCCAGGACCTTTCAAAGTGGATCAGACAGGGCTACAGTATGAAATGACACATACGATACCCAATATTGTATCTAAGACTCCTACAATTGTATTCTAATCTCTTCTCCATTGTAACTTGTCTTCGAGGTCTGGAGACCATAACATGGATTTTTTCAGTTGTTTCTCTCATTTACTAAATTAAATTCCAACTTAAAGCATAGTTTTCTTTCCTTTAATTGCTTTTTCTGTGCTACTGAATTAATACTTGGGACCATTCTCTGGCTTTCTTGTTTCAAAAAAAGTGTTGTAAAACTTTTGGTTGGGAGGAAAGCTGCGTTTGCACCCAGGTATAAAAATGAATACTGCATTTAATGCTTGGAATTTTACTTCTTAAAACTTGAAAACTGGTAAAGTTGGATATCTGTGTGACATTGTTCAATGTCATTCTTTTCTAATGATCATAGAAAGTTTTATAAATGCAGGAGTATCAAACATGGTTTAAGATTACAACAATTATTAGCAGGAAGATTATGAAGGAGCTAAAACATGTTGGTCAGAATCTTAGTGTCAGTTGCACAGTACAGTGTCCCTCAGAGGATAGTGTCAGTAAAATAATTTGCAAGGGTAAAAACCTCCTAAGGCTGCACAGGCAATGTTATCCAAAGCAAGGGCGAAAGTGTGCTATAACTGAATTATGTATTTTTACTAGGACAACAGAATTGTAACCAGATTTCCAGTCAGTTTCCAGTAGCCTTGCTGCTATTAATGTATGTAAAAGTAGATAAACCAACTATCAGCATTTGATTCTCAAATGGTCAGATGGGCTTTTGGGGGAGCTAGAAAGGATATCTGACGCGTATCTGGCACGTAGGGGAATGGGAGGCAGTGAGAGCTTCAACACCACCATGGGGCACAAACAACCTTTCTAAATGCGTTTGGGAGAACGGTTTGTTAGTTTTTTTTCACAAACACGTGCATGCTATGGGAATGACAAGAACATTTTTTAAAAGTCAGAAAATAAGCCCCATACAGTGCAGTCTCTTTTAAACGTTCTGAGGTTCCAGGGAGTAAATATTTTTCATCTCTTGAGTTGGGTTGTGGGAAAATCCCCTGCCTTATTTAATATATGCTGCAAAGGGAGGAGAGAATTCAGGATCCACGTGAGGTATGTTCTGAAAATGAAGTAAAGCTCTCAATGCTAGCCCTGGCAGAACAGGAGGAGGTCCTTCAAGGAGAAGTGCATAAGGATCAGTGGGAGAGCCGATGTGCTGTGGAAGCGCCGGGCCCTTGGCATTTTGCAAGAAATGTTCTCCAGCTGTAGGAGAAAGCTGGGCGTACGTTCCCTGGTCAGTAGATGCCAGATGATCACTATCTCTTGGAGTAAGTGAAGCCTGGAGATTTTCCTCTTCCACAGAATCATCTCCCATTGAGGACATGTCAGTGAAAAAAGCAGATGTAGACAGTTGTATTGTCTTTCTGCTAATACTGTGCCACTGGGGACAATGAAAGTCAGCAGTGGCCGGGGTTGTCAGCCGTGGCTCTTGCTGTTGACTGACAAGTGAGACAGTGTGTGAAAGGCAGCATTCAGTACCTTGGTTTTGATCACATGAGCCAGAATTACAGGGATACAACTTGATTAAAAGTATATTTTAATTATTACTAGTAGGTTTATATACTACTAAAGATGAAAGAACTGTAAGCTCTCATTAACTTAATTATTTATATTTTATCCCTTATAAGCTTCTCTCTGAATGGAAATTTAAATAGGTTAGTTCATCGTGCTTTGTTTTCTCACGTTTTGGTTTCTAAATAGGCAGGTTTTTTATATTTTTGAAGTTCTGCAGTATCTAGATATGCTGCAGAGAAACACATTTTTACAGAGGAAGTCTCTGCCAAAGGAAGAGTTATATTGTTGTACGGTTTCGATGTGATTAAATTAGATTAAATTCATTAGCAAATTTTATTAGCTGTGATTCTCTAATCACCTACCTGGCTTTCCCAAATATGCTAGTATACAGGTTCTGATTTCTCTTTTATCTTGAATATGTAATTTGGAATACAAAGTGTTACTTCCATTTTTAAATTTAGAATACATTTTTCTTATATAAAATTACATTTCCATACACACATCTGTTATGTAAGAAAAGTATTAAATCACAAATAATTCGTAAGAAACGGTAAATTTTTTGAAAGACCATTGTGTTTTCAGCGTGCCAGAAGTAAATGTACAGCTTGCAAAGTTTTACATAACTTAAACCAGCCACTTTTGCTTTACACAGTTGTTTCACTTATGCAGGTCATTAAAACTTGTTCAGTGCACCACTGCTGAATATAAATAATAATTGCAGCAGTAGTATTGATTGGTACCTGAGCTGGTGTCTACTGTTGGCTTTAAAGCGCTAAGAAACTTCTTTCATGTTCTGTCCATAGAGGAAGGATCATTTTTTCCCCTATCTTGTTTCCTGAGGATTGTTAATTCTGGATTCCTAAAACCATTAACTCCTTGTAGAGACTGAAACTCCTTGTCATTGCAGTGAGCGTGTATGAACTAATGCAGTAATCGATGCTTGCACTACACTGCAGAGATTTGTTTTGATGACAAGAGCTCTCGTAGCCCTGTTTGGTGTCACCGGTGTTGAATGTTTGACGCTGCAGAATAATCTGGCTTGGAATCAGAACGCAAGGACCTTAGGGACTTCTTTTATATCGTCTCCTTCACACTGAAGTGGATTTTTGCTTGCATTACGGTTTTGCCAGAGTTGCAGGCTGGAATTCAGCAACCTACTAGATGCCAGTTGTGCTTTTTTAACCATTCTTTTGCTGATGCTGCTATGTTTGCTGGGTTTCTTCAGTTTCTGCTCCATACGTTGCATTCAGGGTCAGGTAAACAAGTGGCTATACAGTACTGAGGTTTTAGATATATTTTTATATTTTGTATTTTTTTAAAATATATCTCTCTGTAAACAGGTTTCTTTAACTGTACAGTTTGAGTGGAGATGTGTCCTCTGAATGTAAAGTATTAATTGTAGCAAATATTCAGCTTAAGCAGGGAATAAGGAACCATTTTGCTTGTAAGTCTGTGTTTCAGTTATGTTTATACTTTGAAAGCTCATGTGTCAAATATAATTTGACATTAGTGATGCTATGTGGCATGAGTTTTTAAACAGAAATCTATATTTTGAAAGCACACATCAAAATGTAAATGTGTTTCTGAAAAGTAATAATATTCTGATTGCATTATGACTATTTTGCATATTGGAGAAGTAATGGATAAAGAATTTGTAAATTTACTTCAGGAAACAAATAATCAGTCCTGTGTATTATTTCTCTTTGGCAGAATACAATTGATGTGTCCTTGATTCCCTAATTGTGCTATTGTTAGTAGCTTTAACAAGTTCAGAATGGAATATGATTCTGTTACTTTTATTTTTGCATATTATTTTGGGGGAAAAAATCATCGAACCCATGTAAATAGAACAAGAATATGTTTGTTTAGAATAATATACCGTTTATAATAAATGTACAGTTGTGGTTATTATGTATGTTATCTCTGCATCATCATACTGATGCATTGCACTTTCTGAATCAGGGAAGGACATCATCCCTTTCCTTAGGGGGGGAAAAAAAACCTGTCTGTAATTGGAATAAGGTCCTCGGCTAAATCACTAAAGGATCACAGGGGAAAGTGAGAGGAAGAATTGATAATTGCAAATTTCTTAGGGATTATGCAGTGTGCTGAGAATAACATAGATCTTTAAAATCTTATATCTAAGTAGTTAACACTGTCTGAAAAAGTCATTTTTGAAAAGTAGGCTTTTTTACTAGAAGAATTAATCCTAAAGATTGTCTGATAGAATAAGTCATGAAAGAGGTTTTATCCTCTCAAATATTACAGCTGTGTTAGTTAACATATTTTAAGAAATCCATGTGTGAAATACATTTCTTTTAGCAGAGCTTAGAGGAGAATAAGAGCATACTGAGGGCAGAATCTGGAGAGAGGTGTTGGAGAAAATGGGGTTGAGCAGCAATCAGAACAGAGGTGGCACTGAAACAGCAGCAGGAATATCAGGACAACAAAATGCTGCTAAGGGGAAGAGACAACAAGCAGCCTTAGCTTTGCATGGAGTTTAAAGGATAAGACTGGAAAAATGCTTTGGTTAAGATCAAAGCCTTGCACTCTTTCTAATGCTTAAGAAGTTTTTTATAGCTACATAAAGAAAGTAAACCCCTGTTTCTTCTTCGGGGTACTCACTGTGGTAGGTAGCCGTAAACTGCCTTCCAGAGACCTCTTGCACATCTTGGTATAAGTAGATGAAGAAGGTGGAGTAGGGTTGGGATTGAGAAGTACAGAGCTGTGACACCCTGTGTTGC
Organism: Chroicocephalus ridibundus; assembly: GCF_963924245.1. Classification (NCBI taxonomy): domain Eukaryota; kingdom Metazoa; phylum Chordata; class Aves; order Charadriiformes; family Laridae; genus Chroicocephalus; species Chroicocephalus ridibundus. The sequence continues at coordinate 95,803,404 of NC_086286.1, read as the reverse complement.
GGATGTTCAAGGCTGTGCTGTGGGCAATGGCATACAGCAGCATGTCTCTAGGCTTTAGAATAGCATGGAACTGGGAGAACTAAAAGATATTTTAAAATCACACTAGCCCCACATTCCCTGGTCCAGTTCTGGTCTCTCCTAAGAGCATTTGACTTTTTTCTGTAATGGACTGTAGAGTTATAAAGGACTATTAAACCAGACCATCTGCGTCTCTCTGTCCATTAAATTTAACTTATCTCTCCCCCATAACCACACTTCAGTTAAGCTAAATATTCCACTGTGAAAATTAAACTGTGTGCTGCAAGGAGAGAATCTGAGAGACTGAGGTGTCATCAAGGTCACTGTCACGTCAGGGCGTTGGTTAGGTGCCAAGGTGCCCAGAAGACGAACCATGATGTGAGTAAAGCAAAATGAAGACGACAACAACAACAACAACAAAACCTTAAATTCTTCACCAGTTTGACCTGTGGAGGTATTCGGTGGCAAGCAGTAGGCAAGGCACCAGAGCCTGGCCTCTGGCCAGCCCTGCTATATCGTCCAGTACAAGGGTAATGGTTTTCAGAGAGGAGCCAGGCTTGTATGCTGTACTCTCCTATTACTACTGTGACAGAGTACATAGAATCATAGAATTGTCTAGGTTGGAAGGGACCTTTTACATCATCTAGTCCAACCATCAGCCCAACACTGACAAAAACCATCACTAAACCATATCTCTAAGCACTATGTCTACCCGTCTTTTAAAAACCTCCAGGGATGGTGCCTCAACCACTTCCCTGGGCAGCCTGTGCCAATGCTTAATAACTCTTTCAGTGTAAAAATTTTTCCTAATATCCAATCTAAACCTCCCCTGGCACAACTTGAGGCCATTTCTTGTCCACCTCATCATCTTCTGCACAGCTAGTCCTTAAGTGGTTGACTTCTTTTTCCTTTTTCTACACTTGTTTATCCTGGTGTGCAGAGCCATTTCCGTATCCACTTTGAACTGGGTGCTCTTTTATCCGGTTCATTTTTCCAATTTGTCAGGATAGCTTTGAAGTCCAGTCCTGGTCTTCTATAACTAGCCATTCCTTTCTCCTTGAGGTTAAGTCACCTACAAATATAATATGTTTCTGTTTTATTATCTACAATGGTAATGTGAATGTTGACTATTACTATATCTCAGACAAACATGCCAGACGCTGCTTAATGAATATTTTGGGTTTTTTGTTACCAATTTTTTTTTTTTTTTAGAATACACTTTCTAAATAGTTTTTCCCCTTATACTAGTTCTATTTAGACTTTTTTTGTGGTGTGACTCTAACATGGCATGCTCATAAACAAAAGTCCTGCTCAAATGAAGATACCTGGCATCTGCTGTTTGTTACCTATCTTGCTGCAGTGGTAGGAAGAGAAATTGGGTTAATTTATTATTGACGCTTCTTACTATCTTGAAGGTGATTTTTTTTTTTTGGTGTAACATTTTTTCAGGAATTGATACTAAGCTGACTGGTCTATACTTTTTAACCCCTCTTTCCCTCCCCTCACTTTTAAAAATATGTGCTGTGTTTGCCCTTCCCCAGTTTTATGCAACTTCATCCTTACTCCACTAATTCTCAAGAAATAATTGTTCCTGGCAATAAGATAGCTTCAGACAGGTCTAGAAGTACTCCGGGATGAAGTGAATTAGCCTTAGCGTAAAATATATCTAGACAGTCTGACCTCTTCCTACTTTGGCATAACATCTAATTTTTATGCTACAAACACTGTTAACTTGTTGCTATGAGTTTATTGACTTGAGCTTGTTTTTAGGAGAACTTATTTGTTTTTTAAAACTTAGCTGCCTTGGTATCACTGGCTGATGCATCCAAATGGTAGCAGATTCTTTCCATAGTGTTCTAGAATAGCAAGTACTTGGTACTAGATACTAAGTACTAGGGACTAAATATTTGCAGAGTCATCTCAATTCTTTGCTGTTTGCATTGAATTTGTGTGTTTCTAATTTTGTCTTGTATGCTTCCTAGTACTGTATCACTGTAAGTTACTCACTCACAGGACGCTTACCATTGATTGTTCACCTTCTAGAAAATGAAACATTTATGACTTAGCTGGTAGGTCTTTGACTGCATTTCTCCTTCTCTGTATTGAGCTTGTTGGTGGGCTTCTGATGTTGGTGTTATTTTTTCAAATGCTTACATGATTGCTGGGCTCCTTTTGCTGTCACGGCTGCTTCCTTACTTTCTCTAAGGTTGCGGTGTTTTGTTTTTGTTTTGGTGATTGGGCTTTTTTGGGTTTGTGGTTTCTTTTGTTTGTTTTTTTTTTTTTAATAAAGGTTTTGGGTTCTTCTTCTGCTCAGCTTCCTTCCATTTTTAAAGATTACAAAGTTTATTCCCTTTCATATTCTTAACTATTTCCTCTCTGCTGGTGGGAAGCAAAGCTCCAAAGGTCCTTTTGCTCATTGCTTTCCTAGTGTCAGTGATCTCTGACTGCACTCCAAGGATTCTTTCTGCCATATTCTTCTCTGAAGAAATGAAAGTCTATAAAACCTCTCATTATCTTCAAACGCAGCATAATGGAGGATTCTGATGTTTTTTTACAAAAAAACCCCAACCCAAACCTTGCCAGGCTTATCTTCCTCTTTTGGTGCTCTGGAGTAGGTCCCCACCATGGTACTGCTGAAGTGCTTTTCTCTTTAATCACGATACAGAGAATTTAAGCTGCTATATTGACCAGCAGGTCAAGGGAGGTGATTCTCCCCCTCTACTCTGCTTTTGTGAGACCCCAGCTCTGAGACCCCCAACATAAAAAGGAGATGGACTTGTTGGAGCGAGTCCAAAGGAGAGCTACAAAGATGATCAGAGAGCTGGAGCACCTCTCCTATGAAGACAGGCTGAGAGAGCTGGGGTTGTTCAGCCTGGAGAAGAGAAGGCTCTGGGGAGCCTCATTGCAGCCTTCCAGTACCTGAAGGGGGCCTACAGGAGAGATGGGGAGGGACGCTTTGTCAGGGAGTGTAATGATAGGACGAGGGGTAACGGTTTTAAACTGAAAGAGGGTAGATTTAGGTTAGATATTAGGAAGAAATTCTTTACTGTGAGGATAGTGAGACACTAGAGCAGGTTGCCCAGAGAAGTTGTGGATGCCCCATCCCTGGAAGTGTTCATGCCCAGGCTGGATGGGGCTTTGAGCAGCCTGGTCTAGTGGGAGGTGTCCCTGCCCGTGGCAGGGGGGTTGGAGCTAGATGATCTTTAAGGTCCCTTCCAACCCAAACCAGTCTATGATTCTGTGAGTTCCTTCTACAGTCCTAAAGATCAGGACAACCGAGAGCTTTTTTTTTTTTTTTCCTCCTGAGACTTTTCTTTTCATTGTAATATTTGAGATAAATTATTTCCCTCCATTTTCATGAAAATGAAATCATAACGTTATGAAATATAATATGCTTGCAATTTCTCAAGTGACTTGTGAGGTCTGCATGATTGGCCTGTTGTATGTTGGACAATCAACAGAAAGGCTGACTTACTGTCTCCTTTCCCATTTCTGTGGTCCTGTGGATAATGGGAAGCCTTGTGCCAATTGCTGCTGTTTCTACCAGCGTGTTTAAGAACACCATGTATTACCTCCTATATCTGAGGAGAAATGTCTTTTTTCTTTCACCATAGTAGGAGAAAATGTATGTTCAAAGAAGCCTCTCTGGGCACAGCCCATTTTCAACAACTTATTTGCAGTGGGTGCTACCAGGGCAGTGATACCTCACTGGGCATTGTGTCCATGTGATTTCTAAGGTGTGGGCTAGTATTTCACAGCCTTACATTTTTTTCTGGTGTGCTTATCCATGTTAAAATTCCCATCTATTGTCTAGTACCATGTAGTATATAAGCACCCTGAGGTTTGAAAAGAATTTATTTCCAGCTTTGATTTTGAATTATAATTGTTCATAAATCAGTCTTTAATAAAAATTAAGATAAAAGATATTCAACTGAATCTTTTTTAAAATTGCCAGGGGAAAAATAAAAAAAGAGACCAAAATGAAAATATTACATTCTTTTGCAATTAGCATCTACTCAATTGGTTTTATATGTCCATGGGAAAAAAAAAACAAACAACCCCAAACAAAACCAACAAACCAAACCAAAATAAAACAAAAAACAAACCACGAACACACAACAACAACTGAAAGCTATTTTGTCTATGTGGGCTTTTTAAAATACCTTCTCTCATCTCTCCGTAAAAGGCAATCAAACCAACCAACCAACCAAACAAAAAAAACCCAAAAAACCACAGGAAGGAAAAATTGTGTTAGGCCGGAGAACAGCATGGCATACTTGAAGTGCTGGGAATTCCTTCAGAACAGCAGAAAAGTTATTAAGAGCTGCTCAGGCTTTTTAGTGTACAGGGTAGCTATGTATCCACGTCTCCAAAATTACGAGCCCATGTGACTCTTTGAGATAACTTGTTATACGTTTTGCAAATTTCATCATATACTGACAAAAGTATTATCAAGAAATCATGCCAAAGCTAAAATAGTGTTAATTATACGAAACAGGAACTCAGAATAAAACTGTGAAAACAAGTTAGTGTCAGTATTGAATTGGAATTAAATAGGAATAATAAATTTGTTCAAAAAAGTTCTAAATTTCAAAAAAAGATATCTCCATGCATCCGTCTACAGAATTAGCTTCCACTCAAGAGAGTCATCAAAGCCAGCAAAATCAGCACTTGGAACTAGCCCTGAG